>NW_022279600.1:0-600000 GCF_009193385.2 Nasonia vitripennis
AGAGATTATGCAGTTGGAGGGCACAATGATGAAATTCAGGCCCAGTCGATGCGAGGGGCGAGTAACCTCTTCCCAAAGCGTACTCTACCGCCATATATACCTACTTTATTTAAACATACGAGTAATGAATTGTTTATAATAATCATGCCCGTACTAAACTGATATTTTTGTTCATTGGGTCTCGATTAGCAAAATAGAACAGTGTATGGTGATCAGAGTCGAAGCTAATTATATTTTAAACCATCTGTGTTCTGTATAAAAGTAGGAATTTTGATGATTTCATCAAAATCAGTAGTGTTCGTTGCGAGTGCGTAAAGTGCGCCTTTAGGCCCTATTAGACGATTGATACACAAGGACAGATGACAACTGCCAAGAGATTATGCAGTTTGGAGGGTACAATGATAAAAATTGAGGCCCAGCCGATGCGAGGGGCGAGTAACCTCTAACAAAGGCGTACTCTACCGTCAATTATACCTACTACATTTAAACATACGATTAATGAATTGTTTATGAAAATCATGCCCGGTACTAAGTGATATTTTTGTTCATTGGGACTCGATTAGCAAAATAAACAGTGTATGGTGATGAGAGTCGAAGCTAATTATATTTTAAAACATCTGTCTTCTGTATAGAGTAGGAATTTTGATGATTTCATCAGAATCAGTAGTGTTCGTTGCGAGTGCGTAAACTGCGCCTTTAGGCCCTATTAGACGATTGATACACCAGGACAGATGACAACTGCAAGAGATTATGCAGTTTGGAGGGCACAATGATGAAATTCAGGCCCAGTTGATGCGAGGGGCGAGTAACCTCTTCCAAAGCGTACTCTACCGTCAATATACGACCTACTTTATTTAAACATACGATTAATGAATTGTTTATGAAATCATGCCCGGTACTAAGTGATATTTTTGTTCATGGGGTCTCGATTAGCAAAATAGAACAGTGTATGGTGATCAGAGTCGAAGCTAATTATATTTTAAAACCATCTGTCTTCTGTATAAAAGTAGGAATTTTGATGATTTCATCAGAATCAGTAGTGTTCGTTGCGAGTGCGTAAAGTGCTCCTTTAGGCCCTATTAGACGATTGATACACAAGGACAGATGACAACTGCCAAGAGATTATGCAGTTTGGAGGGCACAATGATGAAATTCAGGCCCAGTTGATGCGAGGGGCGAGTAACCTCTTCCAAAGCGTACTCTACCGCAATATACCTACTTTATTTAAACATACGAGTAATGAATTGTTTATAATAATCATGCCCGGTACTAAGGGATATTTTTGTTCATTGGGTCTCGATTAGCAAAATCGAACAGTGTATGGTGATCAGAGTCGAAGCTAATTATATTTTAAACCATCTGTCTTCTGTATAAAAGTAGGAATTTTGATGATTTCATCAGAATCAGTAGTGTTCGTTGCGAGTGCGTAAAGTGCTCCTTTAGGCCCTATTAGACGATTGATACACAAGGACAGATGACAACTGCCAAGAGATTATGCAGTTTGGAGGGCACAATGATGAATTCAGGCCCAGTTGATGCGAGGGGCGAGTAACCTCTTCCAAAGCGTACTCTACCGCAATATACCTACTTTATTTAAACATACGAGTAATGAATTGTTTACAATAATCATGCCCGGTACTAAGTGATATTTTTGTTCATTGGGTCTCGATTAGCAAAATAGAACAGTGTATGGTGATCAGAGTCGAAGCTAATTATATTTTAAACCATCTGTGTTCTGTATAAAAGTAGGAATTTTGATGATTTCATCAAAATCAGTAGTGTTCGTTGCGAGTGCGTAAAGTGCGCCTTTAGGCCCTATTAGACGATTGATACACAAGGACAGATGACAACTGCCAAGAGATTATGCAGTTTGGAGGGTACAATGATAAAATTGAGGCCCAGCGATGCGAGGCGAGTAACCTCTACAAAGCTACTTACCGTCAATTATACCTACTACTTTAAATACGATAATGAATTGTTATGAAAATCATGCCGTACTAAGTGATATTTTTGTTCATTGGACTCGATTAGCAAAATAAACAGTGTATGGTGATAGAGTCGAACTAATTATATTTTAAAACATCTGTCTTCTGTATAAGTAGGAATTTGATGATTCATCAGAATCAGTAGTGTTCGTTGCGAGTGCGTAAACTGCGCTTTAGGCCTATTAGACGATTGATACACCAGGACAGATGACAACTGCCAAGAGATTATGCAGTTTGGAGGGCACAATGATGAAATCAGGCCCAGTTGATGCGAGGGCGAGTAACCTCTTCCAAAGCGTACTCTACCGTCAATATACGACCTACTTTATTTAAACATACGATTAATGAATTGTTTATGAAAATCATGCCCGGTACTAAGTGATATTTTTGTTCATGGGGTCTCGATTAGCAAAATAGAACAGTGTATGGTGATCAGAGTCGAAGCTAATTATATTTTAAACCATCTGTCTTCTGTATAAAGTAGGAATTTTGATGATTTCATCAGAATCAGTAGTGTTCGTTGCGGAGTGCGTAAAGTGCTCCTTTAGGCCCTATTAGACGATTGATACACAAGGACAGATGACAACTGCCAAGAGATTATGCAGTTTGGAGGGCACAATGATGAAATTCAGGCCCAGTTGATGCGAGGGGCGAGTAACCTCTTCCAAAGCGTACTCTACCGCAATATACCTACTTTATTTAAACATACGAGTAATGAATTGTTTATAATAATCATGCCGGTACTAAGGGATATTTTTGTTCATTGGGTCTCGATTAGCAAATAGAACAGTGTATGGTGATCAGAGTCGAAGGTAATTATATTTTAAACCATCTGTCTTCTGTATAAGAGTAGGAATTTTGATGATTTCATCAGAATCAGTAGTGTTCGTTGCGAGTGCGTAAAGTGCTCCTTTAGGCCCTATTAGACGATTGATACACAAGGACAGATGACAACTGCCAAGAGATTATGCAGTTTGGAGGGCACAATGATGAAATTCAGGCCCAGTTGATGCGAGGGGCGAGTAACCTCTTCCAAAGCGTACTCTACCGCAATATACCTACTTTATTTAAACATACGAGTAATGAATTGTTTATAATAATCATGCCCGGTACTAACTGATATTTTTGTTCATTGGGTCTCGATTAGCAAAATAGAACAGTGTATGGTGATCAGAGTCGAAGCTAATTATATTTTAAACCATCTGTCTTCTGTATAAAAGTAGGAATTTTGATGATTTCATCAGAATCAGTAGTGTTCGTTGCGAGTGCTTAAATTGAGACTTTAGGCTTTATTAGACGATTGATACACAAGGACAGATGACAATTGCCAAGAGATTATGCAGTTTAGAGGGCTCCATACCAAACCTGAGACCCAGTAGATGTGAGGTGTAAGTTAGATCTGCCAAAGAATTTTACAAGTCCATCTCTCCTACTTTATTCGAAAAAATTTATATACAAAAATCATGCCAGTTACTAAGTCATATTTTTGTTCACTGAGTCTCAATTAGCAAAATAGAACAGTGTATGGTGATCAGAGTCGGAACTAATTAAATTTTAAACTATCTGTCTTTCGCATCAAAGTAGTAATGTCGATGATCCCATCAAAATCAGTAGTGTTCGTTGCGAGTGCGTAAAGTGCTCCTTTAGGCCCTATGAGACGATTGATACACAAGGACAGATGACAACTGCCAAGAGATTATGCAGTTTGGAGGTACTAAGTGATATTTTTGTTCATTGGTACACAAAGACAGAGGACAAGTGCCTAGGGATTGTGCAGTTTGGACGGCACAATGCCGAACTTCAGGCCTAGTAGATATGAGGTGTAAGTTCGCTCTGCAAAAGCGTACTATACCGTCAATTATACCTACTTTATTCGAGAATACGAATTATGAATTATTTCTAAAAATCATGCCCGGTACTAAGTGATATTTTTGTTCACTGGGTCTCGATTAGCAAAATAGGATGTAGTGTTTGGCGATCCAGAGTCAGTAATAATTCGTTTTTTAACTATTTGCCTTTTGCATTGAATTGGGAACGTAGATGATTCCATTAAAATCAGTATAGTGTTCGTAACTATTGCGTTGGTAATAGCGCGATGTTTCTTTTGTATATATAAATAAATATATGATCCAATTCACGTACAAAAAATGACAAGTACTGCGAGGATTTTGGTGGAACAAGCGCCTCTTTTTCACACGTGTTTGTCGCTCTTCCTTTATATGTCTTTACTTGATCTGTCGTGTTCATTTACGTGCGTGCAGAACTTTATAGAAAAATCATATTAAAATAATTGTCTTTTTAGGGCTTACAATAACGGATATTGCAATAATATTCTCAAGACAAATAGTCTTATTCTTAGGTATTATAGCTAATTTTAACGAAATAGTGATCGACGAAATTTTCGAACAAGGTGCAGGAGCCTGTCTACAATGGTTTCTGTTCCGTTGTTCTGTGTTCTGTTTCCTTGTTTTGTTGTGGTACGTGAAGTTAGTAGCATAAATATAATTGGCTGATTATCTTAGATTAACTCCGTGTTTAAGGATTCAGCTAATCAGAACAATGGAAGGGATCTTATTGTATAGACAGGATTTCAAACAGCTGTTAGTGTAACAAAAACAACATTGATAAAGACGTATATACATACACAGTATATCATTGAAAATAAAATTTGTGTATATTCTAAATATTTAATATGATAATATGATTAGAGTGAGTCAATGGCTTGAGTTGATAACTCTTTAAAAAGAAAATAATATTTGTAGAATTTCATATATTGGAACAAAAGCTCTTCAGATAAGTATATTTATTGCTACATTTATGGACAATAATTATCAATTTTAAGAAATCCTTACTTTGTGGAAAATATTATTTTACAGGTAACTATTCAAGTTTGATGAAATTATTTTAATGGTTTCACAGAAAGTTTATTTCCAATCAAAAGGTAACAAATGAAATTTTGGAATAATTATTTTGAAGAAATATAAATTAATCTAAGTTATTTACTTTGATATATTAATAATGTAATAATATATCATTTTTTGTATGCTGATTTAAGCAGAGTTCTCAAGTAAAATAAATAAGGAAATTGTAAAACATTTGCGTAACGGTTTTAATTTTTTGCTTTTTAACTTGACTATTCTAATTATTCTAAATGCTTACCTTTGATATCTTCCTTGATGATTTCAAAATACTTTGTTACAAATTTTTCCACTGCTTTATAGCTTGAAATATGCCAGTTTTTGTAAATTCCAAGTACTATGCTTTTAATTTGATCAACTTGCAGTTTGGGTTCTTCAGTCGTTTCTGAGATTATTCTATTAATTTTTAAAAATTCAATAAATATTCTATAAAATTCATTGTCATAAGCTAACCCTTTTTCAAAATTATTATTAGTCTTTCGTTGGCATTTTCCATGAAATTCTGACGGTAACATTTTTTCTGTCAATGTTTTGAACTCAATTAGTTTTCTGGCAATAATGTTTGATGTTGATAGATTTTGATACTAGAAAAAATGAATTCTTTTATCATTTTACAAATTGAAAAATCAAATATTTTAGAACTAATTATTAAAGTAAGATACATAAAGTTGACTGACTAGTAAACACAAGTAAATATCATGCCACAGTCATCTCTTTCTGCCGGAGTCTCAAGAGTGTATATTAATAATATATGCTCTTGAGCATAATGATATAGCGCGTGAAATTGTTTTATATGTTATAGAACATTTCTTATAGTCGTATGTGCATAGTATAATCAATCAAGATTTGACTATCAATTACTAAAAAATATAACAATAAATAAATAAAAATTTACATAATTAATATAAATAGAGTTCTTTTCTATTTAATAGTCTATTTTAACAGTGCGATCATTATGATAAAAATCTTCTTTCACACTAAGTATATACAATTTGTATTTTATTTCACAAGAACAATTATATTCATCTTTCAAAATCTAATAAAAATAAATAAACCTATTATATTAGACATAAAATATATATGATTTTTGTATGGAATTTTAAGGCTGTGGCAGTTAGTGTATTAATATGTACAGAAATAGATATTTTAAAAACTTTTAATTCATTTTTTGAGCTTTTTTTGTGGCATTTCTAACCTGAAATGTCTATAATTTGAAACTGTTAAATCTGCATTGTCTAAATTTAGTGTGTACATCTAAAAAACATATGAATTAATAAAATGGTTTCAAATTAAGTTAATTAATTTGCTTGATAAAAAATCTGCATATGTAAACTTGGATCCGGCTTTTCATTATTTGGGTGCAAATTTTTTGAAACGACTTTGCAGGCAAAGTTTTTTTATAATACTGTATAGTAATTGATATTCAAATATTGAATCAATTGAAAGCTTTGAGGATAAACCGACTGTTTGCATTGGCATGGTATATGATACATTTAACTTTATCTATAAAAAAGGACTTGTAACAATTACAAAACTATTATACGGGTAGCATTTAATAAAAGGTATATATATAGATAAACAAAAATGGAAAATGAATTTATAAACTAAACATTTTAATGCGAATAAATTCAAAATTTAATAACAATACCTATAATAGTCATTATTTATTACTTAACGGCAAGATTTAAGTAATTTATCATGTCAATTTATGACATGATCAATTTTTAACAACTTATGAAAGAAAGAGATACCGATAGACTGTTATAAGCCACCTTTTTTATTTTGTACGTTAAAATAAGTGTAAAATCATAAATATAAGATTAAACTGATATAACTTTCTATGCGCATATTATAATTAAATCTTACCTTAGTGGGAATAACACTCAATATGTCCCAAATTATATTCTTTTCCATGAGGGTAAATAAATAAGTTAAAAAAAGATAAAAATATAGTTACCTGAATCGGTTTTAATTGTCTTTTATGTAAATGTTTTGCATCATTGCATGTCTTACATTCACAAAGTAAATTATTACTTTCGAAATAATCATTACTGTAAACACAGGTGATTTCTTCGCCTTTTGTATTTTTCTTTTCGAACTGAGATACATGATTCCTTCAACATTTGATGTATAACTACAATTAGCATTACAGTCATGGTTCACTAAAGCGATTGGTCCGAGTAATACTACATAGGTTTTCTTCCTACAACTATACATGATAGAAAAATCATTTCCTTCTTTAGATAATTTTTTCTCTTCTTCTAAAGTTAATGGGGTATACAAACCCGTTAATTCGATTTTCATATTTTTTTTAATCAATGTTTTAGCTGTAATCTTAGTTTGTCGTTCAAAACTTGAGTATTGAAATGTTTCTTGAACTGTATTTACTAAATTATTAGGATCAATTAATTCTAAATACTTATGTAAACTATCTTTGAAATCGTTCGAGTATAAATAAGAAACTTCTGGTAAATTTTTATTTATCAAAGTAAAAAATGTAGATATTGTACTGTCATAATCAACTTTTTCAAGAAACTCTTTTATAGTTTTAATGATATCCTGACTGTCATCCTTAAAAAGGTTTTTAACATTTATGTCATCAATTTTTTTTGTTTCAAATCCTAAATATGTATCTATAATTAAAAATTTGGTAATATCATCTATAAGAGAGATTTCTTTAAATTGCAACATTTTGAAAAAGATGATGTACTCGTATAGTAATTAGTTTTCTATAGCGTTAGAAGTAAAATACTATAAAGTCTAGAATTGATTATAAATTATTTCCAGGATCCTAGAAGTTGTTTTCATGATCCCAGAAGTAAAATATTATAAACCCTCGGATGAATTATAATTATTTCCGGGATCCTAGAAGTTTATCATTAGAGCCTAGAAAAGTTGCAAATTATTTCTGGGATCCCAGAAAAAATTGCAAATTCTTTCTGGGATCCCAGAAAAATGATATCCCAGAAGATCACCTTGTAGATATATATATATATATATATATATATATATATATATATATATATATATATATATATATATATATATGTGTGTGTGCATATATATCATAAATTCTATAGGCTATTGCTAAGAAATGGGATAGCTTAAACATCGATGTTCAACAAGAACACATCTTGGAAACGACGTACGCGTTAGTTCATCTTCCAGCGGATAAAATCAGTGAAGGCGTTACACACATAACAAGTATGATTGATCAGCTAGAAGAAGCTAACGATGGCCAAAAATTGCAAACATTTGCACGATATATCAGGTGATTTTGAAACTGCAACAATTTCAATTACAAATAAATTCTGTGGCTGACAAGCAAAGTGACATAAGTCCACTTTTCGTGTTTTCAAGAAAAAGCGGTTTCAATGTTTAGACTTATATGTAAGATCAAAGCAAACGACATGGGGCGAGATAGGGTACAGGTTAGTTCACACATGAAGTGTACATATCCATACATCAGTATGACCGGGTTAAACATTTGCTGCCTCAAAAGAATCGGGTTATGTCTTTGTTCGGGAACTTTATACTTATTCACACTGCGGCTTTCGCCCGCGAAACGCGCATTGCAAGACTTATTGCGTGGCAATCAGCACACCAGGTATACAACGTTACTCGAATGAGTTTTTAAAACAATTACAAAATCGTACTCCTAAGACAAGTCCATAAGTGCAAATCTAAAAGACACAAGTCCATTATTGATTTACTACCCCTAGATTTAATAAATTTAGATCGATTATTGGTTGTTTTTCCGAAATAACGTTTGAAATGTCTGGAAACAGATTGAAAGGTAATGTTTTGTTTTTAATCAACAAAACCAAGTCCTAGAGGAAACTACCACCACATAACTCATTTTGAAGTAGACTTGTGTCGTTTTGACGGGAGAAAAATCGGAAAACAGGACTTATGAACTTATTTATTGGGTGTATCCTAGCTTAAGGGCAACCTTTTAGCAACTCCCAACATCTTTACATGAAAAGGGTCTGTTTGAAGACATCGAATCCACAGTTCTCTCAATTTTCGCGAAAAGTGGACTAATATAATTTTGCCCGTCAGCCACAGAATTATAATTTTAAAAAATCAAAGATTCTATTGTTATCATTATGTCTAAACTGTATCTAAAATTACGAACTATTATTATACGTGAAGAACATTTTGGCTCCTTTTGGCCAATGTCATTTCCGTGTATGAGCAACCTATCCGTAGCAATAATACATGCGAGAACACAAATCTGCATCTTGGGAAGAGAATTGGACGTCACCCTAATATTTGGAACTATTTAGGTAATTACAAGAAATTCTACCTAACATGACCATGAAATGGGCCTTTCTTCATGCTTGAAAGTCGCATAGAAAATCGTGCATTCCAAGCGTGTTTAAAAGTTTGAATTTGACTAAGTAAAATAGTATATTGTGCAACTAGGGGGGGGGGGGGGGATCGGATTTTTTTCCAGAGAGGGATGAAAAAGCCCACTTTACGCCCTTGGTATGCAATATACTATTTTCGCGCTGTTAATTTATACCGTTATGGCCTATTTTTGCAAGTGAGGATTGTTATAAAAAATAAAAATTTTAATACATAAGAACTTCCAAATTCGTTGTGCTTAACTCGAAATGTACTATCGCCAGTTCAACTTTCGTGCATAAAAAAGCTATTCACGAGATCGTTGGAAAAAATACGGCGTGTAATGCTGGAAGAACAGTTATTTCAGACTCGGGTGAGGTGTTATTAAATATCAGCAATCTCGCTTAAAATAGCTTATAGCTTCTTTTCTACCCTTGTTGCACAATGTACTTGTTGTGTATTGTATCTAGTTATTTATTTAAATTTTGTATTTTATAAACAAGACTATGGTATATACTTCGGTATTAGTGAAAAACCTTGGACGAGTCTCGCGAGGTCTTACTGTTACTACCAGAAGACCCCAACAACTAGTAGAAGCTGACTTAAGCATTATGGAAGCAGAACGACTTTTTAGATTAGGAAGGCGAGTCATATTATAAGTATAATTATATACTGTGCACCGATAGTAGAAAAAAGGTGATAACGACAATCGTGAAATTCACTATATATGCAACGCAAGAACAGCAAGAATCACAATAGTCGTTTTTTTACTTTCTGCCCCTGATACATAATAGTACAGACAAGCATAAATCCGCTGTCACGCCTATCCGTGGCTTTAACAGTCCATTTTTGCACCGATCAACACGGTGCATTAATGGACTATTTATGCCACAGATAGGCGTGACATAGATGCAGATTTATACCACCCAGCGCTATAAAGTAAACGCGACTGCTGCGCCAGAGCAGGACCCCTATGAACATATATAAATTATTAAAACCACAATGTATCTTTGATTTACAATAATTTTAATGTTTTAATCCTACTTCAAAATTTAAAAAAAAAAAAGATGCAGCATTCTATTCATTATCCAATTGGCTGTTCATTCACGCGAGCGATCTCTGCTTCTGTTTGAATTCCTATAATCTCAATTAGTATAGTTAAAATTTAGAACGCGCTACACGCGCGTCTAATCGTTACGAGTAATTTGAATTTCCGATATTAAAAGTTTTTGGTTATAATATTTAACAATTTTTATCTTTTTTTATAAAAATTTAGCGTTGACCGTTTTATAATTTTATAGTACATATGTTTGGTATTACATTGTAATCCATATTTTACAGATATACTGTACCTGAATTATTGCTACTTATCTCGGCGTTAAGAAGAGTTAGCTTAGCAAGAAGTGTGTTAAATTTTTTTTAATAAATATCTATATTAATGAGATGTCGGTGCAGAGTACAGATTCTTACATAGTAATTTGACTAATCATAATAGAAGAGATTTTTTTGTTTTTCATTTGCTTTATGTTTGTTATATTTAAATGAAACAATTGGGTACGTGTATGAACATTTTCTTTGGTGCGGTATCCATGATTCGCCTAGAGAATACAAACCAACACAATTTTATAACTTTACAATAGTAGATTACGCAACTAGTGCTCAAAGAAGGTATTTACAATTTTTCTTAACGAGCTGCGCGAAATTCGACAATTTATACAGCATTTATTACTTGACCAAAATCTGGGCCATATAAGGAATGACATGCTGCATCAGGTACTTGTGTCAGTAATGTGCTCAGGGGTAAAGAATTCTTTTGTGCTCTTGTCGATAATAATTACATTGTAGCACTAGTGCGGGAATGTTCTATTTAGCGCGCTAGTCCCTGGAAGAAACGTTAACGGGTTTCCAGTTGGAAATAAGCGAGACCTGTTCCAATATTTACAGTTTCGGTTAATAATTTACCTATACAGCGAAATTACTTCAAATACGTTAACAGGCTAATTAACATATTTTCAGCTAAAAACTAGCCATAAACCTGCATTGCATATTAGCTAACATTTTTAACTACTTTTTAATAAGTTAACGGGCGAAACTCGTTGACGCTCTATCAGGAGTGTAGGAAATGCCACAACATGATAAATAATAGTTTTTTGCAAATTTCAAACGTTTACAAAGAAAATAACACACGATCTATCAAATTAAAACATAAAAACATTGAGTTCATGGACCCAAGTATGCTTATTAACTTAATATAAAAATTATTCAATAAGCGAAGCGCCAATAGGTACATAAAACTTAAGACTCCGACATCTTTGTAAGCATAAGAGATACAAGTTTGTAATTAACTATATTTATATTGCATAATGGTCCAAAAATATCTTAAGCTTATCATTATTTACAGTTACGATGTACAATCAATGGGTTACGCTCGATAATGATAACGTTAATCTAAACGCAAATGAAGCAAGGACAGATGTTGAATTTTTGGGTGAGAATCTTCAACAGAATCCTGGAGCAGGTACCAGCAAAAATAGTTTATTACGATACAAGTAGCGTAAGTGACACCTTCTGGCACGGCGATTTTCCGTGCTCGAAAATGTCATTGGAGACATGTGTATCGTACCATATTTTATAGTAGTGCCTGCTTTAAATTCGTCCAAGACACGCTAAGCCGTTGCGTAAGCAGCTCTTTCTGGCAGCGTGAGGCATCTGACCACTAAGTGTCTTAAATGTGGATTTAAGCCACGCATTGCTATAATAACTATTTTACGTTTAGGCGTAATCTACAAGTTTCCTCCATAAATTTTAACTTTACGTTAACTAGCTTAATCCAACGCGGGCTTCGCACGCTTCTTTTTTTTAATGTTGAAAGTTCAAAATCGTAATTAGGATGTTCGTAGGTTGATTGTAGTTGCAATAAAACTTGATCGTTCTTGCACTTAAGCATCATAATGATCATTCAGTTTAGAAATGAGAGGCGAAGTAAACTGCATTCCCTACATTTGGTCAAATGTATGAAATCATATTGTGATAATGTTTTGCTATAAAAGTACACTCACATCTAATACCTAAAACTGGCCATTAATAACAGACATTTCAATGAATTCAAAGAAAGTAATATATTCTCTTCGAATTATTAATAACATAGATTGTGGTTGGTGGTGAAGATGATTGGGATATGCTGGCGCCTAACCATCAGGCTTGGTTAGATCATCTGCAACACGAAGCTGCTCTTGATGCACAAGTAAATAAATATATATATATATATATATATATATATATATATATATATATATATATAAACAATTTTATAGAACTGTCTAGCATAAATCCGCTGTCACGCCTATCCGTGGCATAAGTAGTACTTTATTGCACCGTGCATATCGCCTAACTACGGTAACCTTACGGTGCAAAAAAGGACTGCTAATGCCACGGATAGGCGTGACAGCTGATTTATGCTAGACAGTGCTATAAAATATCGTACGATACACGCGTCATAAGTCGATCTTCATGGCACTCGCTACGCTCGGGCGCTTATACACGCCGTGCCGTAAAGTACGACTTATGCCACTAGTATCGTAAAGTATTATATTAAGTTAATTTCTATTAGGACAACGCTGATGATAATGCCGATGTCATTATTAATGCACATGTAGCAGACATTGACCAAATGCTTGATGATATTAATAATGAGCCGCAAGTTGTAAATGAGATTCCTAACGTATTGCCAAGACGTAAGTATATATGTTGATGAAATGTTTTTAATTTACCGGATTGCAATGATAAGTTTATAATTTTTGGCACTTCCCTGGTAGAAACGGTATCCAAGTTATTTGGAAGTTCTGAGGTTGTCAATCTCAGAACTTGGTAGTTTTCTTTGTCAGTTTCTGTTACAAAATGTAACGCTTTTTATCCTAGTTCTTTAGGTTAGTTAAAGTTCTTAGCTTTTTCACCATTTTAAATCGGCCAATTTTTACCAGGGTTACAACTCGTTTAGTTGCTTAACAATGAAACTATATTCATTGTAAATCTTAAGAATTTAATTAAAAGTATAATGTATAGCAGGAAACATTGAAATTAGATTTCAGTTTAAGGGAATGCAGAAGCCTCGTATTTTGTATTACGATGTTTTTAGATCGACATCTAATTCCGCTAAAACGATTCATCAAACTTAACACTATGGCACTACAGACTTGGTTTTTCATTGCAAGCTTTGTTTAATATGTTATATGTAATAGAAAAACACTGTTTTTAGCTCCCGCATCCCTTTAACTTATGTATTATTTGCAAAATCTCCAATTTCTCAACTATTTTTTGCGTTATATTAATTGTGTGAGTTGCGATTCTAAACTTTTTATAAATCCGGACATCTTTCTCTACACATTCATATCATAGCAAACGCTGGTTGCAGTATACACTTTACATAGGGATTATTGTTGAGAAACAATAATAAAAAGTAGAACAATGAACAGTGTTATTACAGACAGAGACTCTATCATATCTCAGAAACACGAAGTTACCACCATATGGTGTATATACATATACATCAATAATATTTTTCAATTACTAGGTCCGATTGACGAAATTCAGTAGTCCCGCATAATTATTTCTGGTACATAGTTAACGATCTTTAAATCTTCTGCCGGAATATCGGACTACATTTATTAGATTATAAAATATACAATAAAAGTGAGAATAATTTCATTGAAAGGAAATATTTTTTATTTTAATAAAAACTTATGTCCCGCATATAAACCCGGTGTGAAATGTATACTCTGACTTGCCATATTACCTGATCGGCAGAGGCGCGATAGTATTTTTCTTTGCCAATGTCTGTCTGCAAGACCATCTATTACATATAAGCTCAAATAGTCTTCCACCTCCTTTCGGATTGTATTTATTCATCAGCACCTTAGTGGTAACTTTAAGAAATAAAATCAGTTTAAAATCATTTTAAAATCAGGGGTAAGGGGAAGGTAACACAACCGCATAAGTAACATAATAGTTATTAATATTATATTATAATATAGATTGTACCAAATCTAGATCATTATTAACATAATCGATTTTTATCTACGATATAGAACCAGAAAACAGGACAAGAAGGCGTCGAAGAGGAGCAGGCAAAAACAATCGTAATAACAATTTGAATTATGTTATATTGTGTAAAGTGTATTGAGTTAAGGGACAGTTCTATTAAAACAGTAATTTATTTGTAAGTATGATAATATACGGCTCTTTGACAGTTTCATGAGAAGTTAATTAGAAAATATGTAAAAATTTCTTATATTTAACTATAATTAAATTTATTTAAAACAAATCTTGTTGAATAAACAATATTATTTTTGAATAAGTTAAATTTTACGATTGCAAAAATAATCATGACCTTAACTCAAATATATCGTTATAAAATATAACATGCCATTTAAATGTTATTACTGGTGAAAAATATGCACAAAATTTATGAGACTATTAAAAATATACGACTTTATATCAATTTTATAATAATTATTGTAAACAGATAAGGTAACTTAATCGCTAATGAAAATTTGTAACTTTATAAAATTTAAGTTAACTAGCGGCTTATGAAAAGTTAAGCACGATTTTATCGTCATTTTTCAATATTTTCTTTAACATTCGTTTAAATTCATACGTATAGAAAAACAATAATTCAGCAAGTTCACAATGAGGTTGTAATCACAAGTAAAAAATAACAACCAATCAGAGGGTGAACAAAAATGTTGAAGATGCTATTAAGGGGTGCCATAGTTTCCCGTTTGTAAATTATGGTCAGGTTGACTGTAGACAATGAATATGGTAAATCTAGTATCTACACTAAATAAAAGACCGAATCGTTTGTTAACGGATTTTCTCGAAATTATTCCATAGGCTCTTCTCATTGTATCGCGAATAATAAAATTTAGACAAATTCTTATTTGAAAAGATCTGAATTTTTACAGTTTATTATTTATGCACTTAACATTTCTCACGATCAAGAAAAAATCTTTACAATGCTGTAACAAGCGCTTATTTGATTACTAAGAATATGCGAGCACGACCGTGTTCCTACTCTTTGGTCTTCAAGTATCGCATGTAATAGACGTTTACACTTTTATCTGCCCCAAGTATGCAAGCACGACCGTGTTCCTACTTTGTGGTGGTTAGAAGATGCTATTAAGGAGTCCCATAGTTTCTCGTTTGTAAATTATGGTCAGGTTGAATGTAGACAATGAATATGGTAAATCCAGTATCTACACTAAATAAACGACCGAATCGTTTGTTAACGGCTTTTCTCGAAATTATTCCATATGCTCATCTCATTGTAATCGCGAATAATAAAATTTAATCGAATGCTTAATTTGAAAACATCTGAATTTTTACAGTTTATAATTTATGCACTTAACATTTCTCACGATCAAGAAGAAATCTTTACAATGCTGTAACAAGCGCTTACTTGATTACTAAGAGTATGCGAGCACGACCGTGTTCCCACTCTTTGGTCTTCAAGTATTGCTTCTAATACACGTTTACACTTTTAGCTTCCCTAAGCATACGAGCTTATGATAAAGTTGAATGTGACCAATGATGATTTTACTACCTATATAGGTAGTAAAATATCTGTATTTGGTTAATGTAGTTACTTTATCATTCATTTTTTGTAAACACGATGGCAGTATTATTAAAATCATTTGAAAAAATGTGAAAAGCTTTTTTGAATATAATAGCAGAATATTATTTTAGTATATTATATAACCTTTAAATAGCATTATAATCCATTATCAAATGCAATAACATGATTTCATGAAGTTAATAGTTAAATTTGTTTTAATAATTATAATTTTATTGAATATGCATGAGAAAATATGTACAGCTTACGTAACACGATTTCTTTTAGCTAGTGTAGTGCATAATATAAAGTCGTGTATATATATATATATATATATATATATATATATATATATATATATATATATATATATATATATATATATATATATATATATATATACGACTTTATATTATTACAGATATATATATATATATATATATATATATATATATATATATATATATATATATATATATGTGTGTGTGTGTGTGTGTGTGTGTGTGTGTGTGTGTGTGTGTGTGTGTGGCTTACATTGAACGATTTAAGTACACTTTTTATCTCTAGTAGAAATTGATTCTATTTAACATATTTTTGATTGAATAATAAAATGCATTGGTATAAAAAAAATTAAAAAATGAGAAAATTATGAATATATTTATGATGCGTGTCCTGTATATGAGTTTTATCTACTACAAGTTACAAAACTGAAAAATTAATCGAAATTTTCAAAATTCTTTGCAATTTAGTGTAGAATACAAAAAGTTACAAAAGGTAAAGTCAATATTATGGTTTTGAGGTTAGGTCTATTCTAGAAAATGATCAAGAAATGGAAGTAAAAGCGTTTTATCACTAGCTAGTTATAGGCTATTTCTCCTAGTCATTTTGTAGTATCCAGCTTATTTTAAATATTCGAATTTCTACCAGAGATGCTTTAGTGATGATCAAATTTAAGAAAATCTATTATAAAAAATGACAATATATTGTTTCACTTGGCGTTAAAAAACGATGTATATACAATGTAGTTTTTATTGTTATGTATATTCTGAAAAAGGCTGTTTCCTACATATATATAAGTGTATAGTGACCGTATAGGAAAACAGCTAATTTACTCCTATTTCGTAGTTGTGAAAAACGCGAAAATCCATACATTCGTTACAAAAACTATATCAATTCGAACTGCAAACTTCACACTACGTCTAAAGCCCACTTTACGCCCTTGGCACACATTATACTAATTGTTTTAAGGGTACGTTTTAAACATGAACTTAAATCGATTTTCTTATAAGCCACAGATATAATTTAATATCACAAATAATCACATAAATATGTCATATGTATAACACCAAATTTATCCAAAAAGTATGCTGCGTCTGCTCGGGTCGCTCTCAGATTTAAAAACTTTGGCCCTGCGGTCATCGAATGTGTACACCCTGCATTCGGAGTATCCTTAGACCGATCTGCCCTTGTTGCCGAGCACGGATCCGGTCCTATCTCCCCGCAAACATGATGGGAGGTGAAACGTATACTCTGAATTTACCATCATATGATTGGAACGATGTTTTAATCAGAGAATATGGTCCAGTAATTGGTTAATAAAATTGTTGAAAAATATCAGGCATTGTTCTTATTATAATTAAGATTTTGCTATCATACTTTAAAAAATAATTTCTTCTCAATTGATAAATTATGATAAAACAAACTATATTTTGGTAACTAATAATTCATACATATATTTATTATTGCAGCAGCAACAAAATTTGAAAATCAGTCATCGTAATCAAAACCACTTGCAACTATTAAAAGTCAAAATTCTTATTAATGCATTGAGAAAAAAGGCAAATTTATTGTAACTTTCTACATATAAAAATACACTAGAAACTAGAAATACAAGTGACTAGAGTTATTAGATCCTCTGGAACAAGCCTAACAAGAAATGTCACCCGCCAAATCCAAAATTTCTCATAGCCCTCGAGTTGACAATTCCAACTAGGACATTTAAGTAAAAACTGATACGGTGACTAATTTCTAAATAATTTAACAAATATCTGTACAAAAATTCAGATATCTAGCTTTTATATAACACAGATGGAATAGTAATAATGAACTTGGATGACGACTACTAAGACTATGGCTACCAATTTAACTTAAGTCACCAGCCAACATAACCAACATGTAAAATAATGTTTGATATCACTTAATTAAAAAATAATCAATAAAAATATAAGCCTTTATTAATAAATCATTTTTATCTTATATTGAATAGGTGTTATTATACTGCATCATAATAACCTCAAAAGGTTATGTTATATGCGCGCGCATGCAAATTCGGCTTCCCGAGTTGTTGCCGAGGTTTTTTTTAAATTTGTGAGAAACAATTCGTCTTTGGAACTCGCGATGTGCTAGTGTACTGACTAGTTCAACTCGTCAATTTTCTACCAGGGTTAGGACCGTGAGAATTGCACAATCTGCAGGATTTACTTGCTGTTATAAGGGCCTTTGATGTACTGTATAGTACGGCCGTTAATTTTGCAAAATGAACAAATAGAATTAAGCAAAATTGTAAAAGCTAACATGGGATATCGGAAAAGTGTCGCCCAGATTAGAATACCATTGATATTTACAATAACCAATATATGTATACACTGCAAACGTCCGAAAACCATTAAAATGCTTGCGTTATGCTTTGTACAAGAGATAAGATGATTAAAAGTTGTTTTGATTATCTTTTCATATTTAAGATTTTAACTCATTAAAGCTGTAAATATAGAAAACAAAAAACTTGCAATAAGCTTTGATAGCATAATTTTGGAATTATAAGAAATTACGTCCATTTTCATAGAATAGCAACACAATACGCGATTTACTATTCCGCCAACATAACAAATTAGTTCTTGTTGTGAAAGAAGCTTAATTTAATTAAAATAGACAACTGTAAAGTACTATATATAAATTTTCCAACATGTTTACTTTTTATTGATATTTATTCATAAACAAAACCATGAAAGGTTCCAGACATGGTGATGAGATATTTACTCTTGAGTTTCAGAATTTCAGAACACGAAAAGATTCATTATATATACCTAGACTCTTCGCCTCAAAAGATCAAACGTTCACGGCAAAATTCGGTGCTTCAGTCGTTGTTTTTAACAGTGTTCAGACGATCAAGGAAATCTGGAAAGTCATGGAATTTTCTGGGAAATGTATCAGAAAAAATAGGAAATTTCAAATAAAGTCTAAAATTTCTAAAATGCAACTTTGCATACACTAAATCAGAATAGTACCTTGTGCAACTAGGTTGGGGGAAGATTGGTGTTTTCTACAGAATATTGTAGGCAAAACTATAAATTGTAAATTGAAATTTATTGCAAAAACACTTTTCAAAGATTTTCAAAATTTTTATAAGCTTCATTATGTTATAAATTATAATTTTATAAATTATATATATATATATATATATATATATATATATACACTAAAAAAACGCTTATAACGATCAAGGTTCATACATATAAAGTATATATCGTCGCTCCCTACGAAGAGTAGCACTGTTCAAATTTCCCGTCATAAGTACAACTCATTTGACAAACGCTAGACTAGCACAACTCAAAATTTCCCGCGGAGACTAAGTAGCACAACTCAAACTTTAAACGCAGCTAATTTCTGTAAAAATTTCCCGATTTTTGTGAAGCTGTCCGATCATTTTTAAATATTCACAATTTACAACTTTTTACCTAATATAAAGTTGTTTTAAAAAATACAATATTTTACAAACATTTTTTTAAATTATTCATTTTTTTAGAAATCTACTAAAATTTCTGAAACCTTTTAAAAATTTGTCCAAGGGTTTTCATTAACTTAACCAACAAAATAAACCAATAAAAACGTAAAATACTCACAGTTTAAGTAAAATAAAGTCGCGAATTATGTTACTCTTGACCGCATTTCTGAACTGTGCCACTCTTCGCGGCAAATCGTGAGTTGTGCTAGTTTTTGTTTGTAAATTTGAACTGTGCTAGTCTTCATACGGAGGGAAGATATTATCTAGGCTGATCTTTATCTGGGATAAATAGGACTTATAGGAAAAACGCTCAAAAACGACCAAATTTATTTTAAACTTGTTTTTTATGACCCAAAGGGTGTGGACGCTCCTCGTAAGTGTTTTTTTAACCTCGTGTGTGGTTTTTAAGTACTCGTCTCCGTTTCGCTAACACCCACTTGCCTTCGTGGTAGTTCGTCTTTAATTCGAATCGCAAACTACACACTCAAGCTAGAACACACTTTGGCATAAAAAGTATCCTACTTCTTAGAATACTTAAAGAAATTATAACTCATCAGCACGCGCCTCAAAAAAAAACTTGGCGATCTCTTTTAAAACTATCTAGTTCAGTTAGTGGTTAACAACGTCCACTAAATCAAGAGCGTTTTTTTTTGTTGCGGAAATCCTGTAGGGTTTGGGAAAAATTCTGCAGATGTCAATTGCACAAGATTTTTTCTCCATCTAGGTGTTAAGACATTGCCCGATCGTGGTGTGTATAATACGTTGTGTACAAAAGTACGAATTAATAATAAAATTTTTCCATGGATGTAGAATAAAAAATATTCACAACACATCAACTGGCCAAGTGTAGAATGCTTAATTAATATGTACCATTGTGAACAATAAAATGTATAAAACTTTGGTATTACTTTAAAACTTATTCTAATGTGTATAAACATAGGTGTAGAAAAAATGTTATTTTGCGTCTATATTAGGACGTATAAAATATTTTTATGTTAGTGTAAAATAAATCATTACCAAACAAAAATAAAGTTGTGTATAATTTAATTGTGTATAATAATATGTGTTAAATACCAACCACTCGTAATTATTTTCTAAAAAATTTCAGTGCACAATATATTGTGTACAATTTGGAGGTATATTAAATATTGATTTCTTTATCGTGTAAATTTATACGTGTAGAACGATATCTAAATATTTATATTTTCCATGTGTGTTCAATCAAAAACACATTGCGCAGAATAAAAACTTCATAAACGTTTGTGTTATATTAAATCGTGTATAATTCTTATGTGTATGAAACTGACCCTGCCGATCAGTCGCTTAGTTTTCGATTAGCATTATTGTTAATTAAAAAAATTGCAAAAAGTTGATCGCGCGTACAGGCTTAAATAAAGGTTTAAAATGACCGCCCGATTGTTTACAGTTACTTCTTTCCATAAGAAACAATGAGCAATAATAAAAAAATACATTTTCAAACTTTAACAAGTGTTTTGAATCGTTTAAAAATTTTTACATTATAAACATTTTCTTGTATGCGGAATAGGTTCGGTGGAATTAAAAAATTCTTGCACATATTAAAACTGCTTTTCAGACCCTTTAATTTCTGCCCAGAAAGTCGTAATTCTACCGCATAGATTGTGAATTTTAGATGTCCGAAGTTAGCAATAATTACTAGCTTACCGAATCATGAAGTCGAGAAACGAAAGATTCGTTATTATAGCTATTGGCAAATACATTTTGTTCCCGTTTACTGCATATTCAGCAGATAAATGCTTAATGAAAGATAAATCAAGAAAGATATCCCGATCACTGGAATTCGTCGGCCGAGCGGCGTGGAAGCAGGAGTGGGGTTGACTGAGAGCAGTTGCGCTTCCGTGCGGCCCGTGTATTTCAAAATGCGTACGCGCGGTAAAATATCATTTATCTCGGGAACGGTAGCACTTATAGAGATGATTTTTTTTATTTGATATAGCGAAATGAGAGAACTAAGAATATGCCTTTCAAAATTTAAAATATTACAAAACTTCGCCCGAGTTTTCTGTTCAAAAAAGTATGCGATTTTTGTTTACTTTCTAAAAATAGTTGTGTGATTAAAATTTACTTTTGTTAGTTATTGTTCATCAAATCATACCACAAATAAACGTTTTAATGATAAAAATTTAAAAAGTACTTTTTTAATTTTTTCATAGTGTTTGTTAATCAAAACTAACTGTCCTTCTTTGTAAAAATGTTATAATTTTATAAAAAGTATAAAAAGTTATATATTAAAAATATTTCTTCATTCAATTGTACATAATTTCAGATTGTAAGAATATGCGTTTTTTTAAATAAAACGGCATTATCACAGTACAATAAACAATTACAGGACTCTTACAGTTCCTTCTTGGAATTCATAGCTTAAGCTCCACCTACTTTAGGACTGTACTATCCGGCACCCTCATTGGTTACTCGGATACGACTACATATAATTTTTGAAGGTTTTTAGCATATTATTAATGCAAAAATCAACTTTTTCGATTCGCGAGTCTCATAACTATATAAAAAATGGTCAAATAAACCAAAAATCTGAAGTAATTTTTTTCGATTTAAGGCTTCGTTTCAAAGTTTAGCGACAAATATGTCGAAAAACAGGTCTATTTTCAGTATTTTGTTATATTAGTTGCTCGGCTGAGTTTAGCAATAACTTTTTTGAATAGGCAACCACGGATTATTGTTGTACATACCTTTAGGCAATTTGAAGTGCAAAAATTTTTGCGTCTTTAAAAGCGTACACCAAACCCTACTTTTACTGCTCTACCGCCTGGACTATAATTCAACTTCATGCCAGCAAAATCTTCTCGCGGCCCGCCTATCTCGAGTGGGAAGAGTAGCAGCACTAAATCGGCGTCACAAGCATCTCTTCTTGCACTGACGACTTTTCTGCGAACCGCGTCGTCTTCGGGTTCCCGAGAACGATGGTTTCCGTTGCTGGCTTTAGGTTGCTACCATGAACGTCTTCGCTGATGCTGACCAGGCTTGTAACATCAGCCCGACCACCTCCTCTATCTGCTGCCATCGCCTTGGCGCGTGCAGGCTGCAGTGTAGGCTCCAGAGCAACATCAGACTTTCGGTCTTCTCATTTTTCAAGTCCGTTTACTTTTTATAGGTTTTACCTGGATATTCACTCTTAGCTTTTTTGTATCCTTATCACCGGACCATGGTCAGGGTGGCTGCGAACGGCTTTTGGACGTGTCCGGTGGTTCAAATGCAGGTAGTGGAGTTTGCTCGCGCGAAAGAGTGACCACGATTGTTCCGGACGGAGGGATTCGCGGGCTGCCTTCGCCAGCACTTGGAACGCTTGGACTTTGCGAGATGCTGGCACGAGAAAATTTGAACACTTGCATTGGTTCGATTGAACCAGGAGTTTTACCCGACAGTGGTTCCTGAATGGTCATTTCGTCGCTGCTAGAGCTACTTGGCTCCGGTGGCATCTGACCTTCGCTTTTCTGCAACTTTTTCGTGTTTCGAGTTTCGCGATCGGTGCTGGCGACGAGTTTACGTACAGTCGGAGCTCTGGTGGGATGCTAAAGCTCTCTGCCTAGTCCGAGATTACCGAAATCACGGTACACGTCGATTCGTCGTGATCCGCGGTGATATCGCGCTCTTGTGATGGGCTTGAAGGTCGTGCCGCGGTATTTGGATACGTGCACATTCACGCTTCTCTAAAAGAAGGCTATTTTCGCCTATCCTTTTTAGCATGACACTGGTTTTGTACCGAATGAAATCACAATAATCTGGTGCATAGATGAAGTCGCAATCTTTGGTTGCCGACAGCCATTGAATGCGCAGCTTTTCATCATCCTCGTGCACGTCCTACAATGAACGGCAGAGGTAGAAGTCGTTGAATTCGTTTCGAATCGCAAGCATCTCGACTTTCGGGATAATCAGTGCGCTTACACCGCATTTATTTTTGGCGGCGGCACGATGTGCAGAGGTTCCCGAGCTAGACTGTTGCTGGTTTTCGCGTTGTCCACATCGGTTCGGTACTTGACCGCGGCGCGCCAAACACTTATCCTGGCAGTGCGCCTGCGCCCTCGTCCGGGTTTTCTCCAATTTGTTTTTCGGCCAGAGCGTAGATCTCGAGACGCGGTAAATTCGGTTCACTTCGCCTTTTGCGATTACTGGATTGCGAGACAACGCGTCCACGTTCGCGTTCTTTAATTCCGGCCAGTATATGATTCCGTAATCGTAGCCTGTAACCCCTGCTTTAAGCCGGTTCAATCGCAAAGCCGGCATTTTCGTCGTATGAAAGTGCTTTAACGCTTCATGGTCGGTGCACACGACGACTTTTCTGCCGTCTAAGTAGCAGCGGAACTACTTCTTGGCAAAAACGATGGCGAGCATCTTCTTATGGAAGGTGGGTACTTGAGTTTGCTGCCTTTCAAGCATCGCTCGCATCCGTCTTGACTATGAACGATAGCGTTAGATCTGGTGCCTTTAGTACCAGCTCTTCAAATGCCGAAATTTTTGCCTTGCCTAAAACAAACTCTACGTCTTTTTAGAGCCTGCGGAACAACAGAAATGTAATTTCAAAGAAACCATTGATAAATTGGCGATTATAGTTAAATAAGCCAAGTGTTTCTTTTAACTATCTAGCAGCGTCGCCGTAGGGTAGTGACTATAGCATGGATTTTAGCGGGATCAGTCTTAATGAATGTTCCTCCAACTACGTGTCCCGGAACGTGCGATTTTTTTTAACAATTAGCACTTTTTCGGCTCGACGGTCATATTTGCGTTAAGGAGTCGTTTAGAACGTGGCGGGGGCGGTCTCGGTGCTCGTCAAGAGTTTCACTAAAGACTTTGAGGTCATCAAGATATTTTTAGACTTTCTCGCCTCGTATTTCTGTCATCGCCAAGGACATCGCCCTCGTGAATGGCATGGTTGCTTCCTTGAGGCCCAAAGCCATTCTATTAAATTGTAACAGCTGATTGCCGTATTTGCCGTTGGTTGCGTAGAACGCCGTTAGATGGGCCGAGTCGGGTGCATCTTAATTTGGTGGTACCCCCATTTGAGGTCCTCGACGGTGATGTGATTCGCTACAGCGAGGTGCTCAAAGAAGTCATTGGTGAACAGCAGGGGGTGAGAACTCTCCTCCATTTCTTTGTTCAGTGTTCGTAAATCGGTGACTAGCCGAAATTTCCTAGTTTCTTGAGCGTCTGGCTTTTTGGGCACAATCCAGAGCTACAACGAGTAATTGGCGATTGAAGGGACCACGATATTTTGTTCGCGCAAGTTTGCGATCTTTTTGATCATGTACTCCTTGATGGCTGAAGGAAAGCAGAAACAGTGGCCTCGAATCACCTTATCTGATTTTATAACTATTCTGTGCTAAAGTAGGTGAGTTGTAGGCAGGGGTTCTCCTTTGAGTCAGAAAACGCCTGCAAACTCAACAATTTGCCGTATGTACACTTTTTCCTCATCGTTGCAGCCATTGAGATCAGCCACCTCCATTATTTTCTCGGTGTGTGTGCGCCTCAAAGTTGCGTCCTTTTGTAACTAAGGACATTTTCGGAATATTTTGCAACATTTTCGGTGATCCCGTCGTTATCGGCTAGGGATAGTGGGTATCCCTGGTGGACTCGCATTCGAAAAGCTTGACTGTGGAAGTTTATTTTGATACCTCCGATTCGCTCGTATTTATGCACCCAGCACACACACATGACCACTCCTATTTTTGGCTATTAAATTTCTGAACAGCAGGTCGGGGTATAGATCTGCCAGCAGTACCCATCTGACTTTTATATTGTCATTGTTGACCCGTGCACTAATAATAATTTTAACCCACGGAGAAATTTGTAACGAGGTGGTTTTCTTGTGCCTGAGCTACGTGCTCAATCACGTTTATCCGTTTTCGGAGCTGTTTTTATTTATTTATTTACCTCCAGAGTTAAAAAACAATTGCATTCGATAAAGAGTTGATATTATTTGCACAATAACACACTATAACGACGCAATCCTGCAGAGGAAAACAATATTTCCTGTTCGCAGGTCCAGATTAACAATACTAAAAATACATGAGTACTGGTTAGTTATTGCTGTTTCTTCAGCAATAACATCCAGACATACAACATAACATACAATCTCCATTCATGCTTAAGGATAATATGAAACCATGTGGGACTTCCAGACACAGTTCATACCACCCTTCTCATTCATACAAACGTAGGTTGGGTTACAAGAATCCTTAGGCTCTCTTCGTTCCAACTCTGATGACAATATATATTATTTTCTAAAAAAAAAATTAACAGTGACATATAATCCTTTTAATATTAATATATACAAATTTTGTTAACATTTTCTTAATTATTAGTTACGACATTTTCTCTGTTGGGTTGAGCCTAGCCGAGCGCATAAGTCCAACCGCACCGGTAACTCTATAGTATGGAAACATTTCTTTGTGCTGATTAGTTGAGTCATATTTACAGTTTGATGTGAAAATTATTTCATCTATTATTACTATGACCCTGGTATCAAATGGCGGATAAGTTCTGGCCCGTTCTCTAGCGACTCGGTTTATACAGCAGAATAGCATAGCAGACAGAACTACAATTTTCACAGTTTCAGACAATGTTGAATGATGAATATTTAGCCTATTAATTCATCTAGAATGATTTTAAAGGGAAAATGTGATTTTCAAAACCTGCCCATTAAGAGTGAAAACCTAACCCTACACATGCATACTGTCATGTATGAGCTACAAGCGTGCTGTACTGACTGACTTTGTGTTGTTCAAGTGCAATTACTGTGTGAAAAGTGTCATCGATGCTCAAATTCACCAATGATGAGGTTTGCACAGATATTTCAAATCTTATCAGTATGTGAGCGCAGTCGCTGTCAACCACCAAATCTCTCATAATCATGCTAAATCCATGATATTGAAGTTTGATGTCTGTTCTTTTGCATTAAGAATTATTTAGAAACAGACTGCTATATCAGATTTTACTTAACAGTCTTGGTTCAGCTTTGCACCCTGAACCCTATGGCTTTGGCGTCAAAAATACAGGTGGGTCTATACATGAAAGTTGAATTCATATCAGCTAGAATGAATTCAACTTAATACAGGGTGTTTCATTTTAATCCGACCACGACAAAAAACCATGGAAAAACTAATTTTAACGAAAAATGACCTTAACAAAAGTTGAAGGGGGTAAAGGGGGCCATCGAATGACACAAACACCTATGACCTTGAACTCGATTTTCAAGGTCATTTGAGGGTAATGGTGATTTTTTTAAATAGGAACCTCTAATTTAGACCTTGGAATCGGATAGAGCGGAAAAAATTACGTCGCAAAAGATATTTTAAGTTTGCTTTGGTGACCTTGAGAAGGTCAATTCAAGGTCAAATAACAAAAAATCTGCTAAGCAGCTGTTTGTCTGGTTTTATTTTTACTGATGTCGAAAGATGACCTTGACAAAAGTTGAAGGGAGCAAAAGGGGCCATCTAATGACACCAACACCTTTGACCTTGAACTCGATTTTCAAGGTCATTTGAAGGTCATTGTATTTTTTTAACGGGAACCCCTATTTTTGACCTCGGAATACGGAGCAGCGGAAAAAATTACGTCGGAAATGACATTTCAAGTTTGCCTTAGTGACCTTGAGAAGGTCAATTCAAGGTCAAATATGAAGTATCAGCCTAAGATTGTTTTCCTTTCAATTTTTTCGTAGAATTATCATTTTGTTATTGTAATAAACATTAAGAGAATAATTGACTTAAAATGTGATTATGCTTTGCCGACTTTAAAGCCATTTTGTAAAGTCAAAAGTGCAAAAATGCAGTATCAAATGTTATGTGAAGTCCATATTTATATCCTAACTTTAGCGTTACCCAGGAACAACGACATGGACGTAATAGGATTGTGTTCCCTTTGGGGTGCTTGACTATAGTGAGTCCCCTTGCCTCTCACTTTTCGGGGTGCTTGATTAGAGTGAGTCCCCTTGCCTCTCACTTTTCGGGGTGCTTAATTAGAGTGAGTCCCCTTGCCTCTCACTTTTGCTCAAAATTCAACGCAGGTGCTCAAAGACACCACCATTTTGTTGGATACACAATTCAATTCGCTGCTGAAAATGTTCTTCTGTTCTGAGTAATACAGCTCTTGGGATGTTTTCACAAGCGGTTTGAATTCTGTGGATCATATCTTCCCTTGTTGTAGTGTCATGTTCATAAACAACATCTTTCAAATACCCCCACAAATAGAAATCGGGTGATGTCATATCTGGAGATCTCGGTGGCCATCGAACACCCAAATCTCCACGTCCAGTGCGTCCAATCCACCTGTCACGGTAATTTTGTTTAAGATATTGTCTAACTATTCGAGCATAGTGCGCAGGAGCTCTATCTAATTGAATCCACATTCTTGCTCTTGTGTATAAATCTACTTCTTCAAGAAGTACTGGAAGACGTTCTCTCAGGAACTGTAAAAAATTATGGCCATTTACATTATCATCGAAAAAGTATGGGCCTACAAGGTATCCGTTAACAATTCCACACCAAACATCAAGACTCCAACGATTTTGGTTATCTATCTGCCTATACCAATGCGGATTAACATTCGACCAATAATGACAGTTGTGTCGGTTAAGCTCTCCATTGCTTTTGAATTTTGCTTCATCAGAAAACATTACGTATTGAAAAAAGTGACGATCATTAGCAATCATTTGTCGTGCCCATTGGCAAAACTGTAGCCTTAACCTCATATCAGCAGGTGTGAGATCCTGAGTCAAAGTAATATGATATGGATGATAACGTTGACTTTTCAGTATTCTCCAAGCAGTAGCCATAGGTATACCACTTTGCCTTTGAATTTCACGGGTACTAACGTGGGGATTCAAATGAACCATTGCTAAAACGACCATTACACGAAGAACATCTTCGTTGTAATTACGACGTTCTCTAACCCGTGCTAGTTGCCCTTGTTGAGCTCTACGGTAAATCTCACGAATGGTTGTATGACTTGGATGTCTTCTATCGGGATACCGAATTCGATACAAGGCTGCAGCTTGTCGATAATTACGTCTAGATTCACCAAGAATCATTAAAATATCAACCCTTTCAGCGGCTGGATAATCAGCCATTGTTAAAAATTTATAACAAGTTCAATAAAAAATTTTGTTTTTACCAAACTGAACAAATTAGATAGCTTTCGATGAGTAATAAATTTTAATAGAAAAAATAAAGGTCAATGAATGAAAAAGAGAAAATGTTAAACAAATGATATTTGATTAGTTTGGCTAATCAAATACTATTCAATAACTAGTAAACTATTGAATACTAAGTGTAAGTAACAATGAGTAGATGATAAATTCATATAAAAAGAGATCTCTTATTAGAAAAATTGTCTATTTCAACAATGAGTCGCGGGAAAATTCAACATGAAAAATCATCTTTACAAAATAAATTATTTATTTCAACAATAAATTCAGGCAAAATTCGATGATTAGTAGCCGATGATTAGTAATAGACGAAAATTAGTAGCCAATTGTGTCCACGTCGTTCCTGAGTAACGCTAAAGATAGGATAAAAATTCGCTTACGAAAACATCCCAAGAACTGAATAGAATCCAAAAAAATGGTGGTGTCTTTGGGCACCTATTCAAATCTGTACATAATAAAAGTGAGAGGCAAGGAGACTCACTATAATCAAGCACCCCAAAGGGAACACAATCCTATTACGTCCACGTCGTTGTTCCTGGGCAACACTAAAGTTAGGATATAAATATGGACTTCACATAACATTTGATACTGCATTTTTGCACTTTTGACTTTACAAAATGGCTTTAAAGTCAGCAAAGCATAATCACATTTTAAGTCAATTATTCTCTTAATGTTTATTACAATAACAAAATGATAATTCTACGAAAAAATTGAAAGGAAAACAATCTTAGGCTGATACTTCATATTTGACCTTGAATTGACCTTCTCAAGGTCACTAAGGCAAACTTGAAATGTCATTTCCGACGTAATTTTTTCCGCTGCTCCGTATTCCGAGGTCAAAAATAGGGGTTCCCGTTAAAAAAATACAATGACCTTCAAATGACCTTGAAAATCGAGTTCAAGGTCAAAGGTGTTGGTGTCATTAGATGGCCCCTTTTGCTCCCTTCAACTTTTGTCAAGGTCATCTTTCGACATCAGTAAAATAAAACCAGACAAACAGCTGTTTAGCAGATTTTTTGTTATTTGACCTTGAATTGACCTTCTCAAGGTCACCAATGCAAACTTAAAATATCCTTTGCGACGTAATTTTTTCCGCTCTATCCGACTCCAAGGTCTATAATAGAGGTTCCTATTTTAAAAAATCACAATTACCCTCAAATGACCTTGAAAATCGAGTTCAAGGTCATAGGTGTTTGTGTCATTCGATGGCCCTCTTTACCCCCTTCAACTTTTATTAAGGTCATTTTTCGTTAAAATTAGTTTTTCCATGGTTTTTTGTCGTGGTCGGATTAAAATGAAACACCCTGTATAATGTTTCAACATGCCAATACAAATTAAGCAAAATTTCAGCTCTCTAGGTATGATAGTTTTCGAGTGAGAGCGAAATCAAATTTTTATTGATTTCGATTACTTTTTTCTCAGTTTTATTTTGGCTCTCTCAGACATCCACCTTTAATATCATAGATTTACCATGATTATGAGAGACACTTTTCACACAGAAATTGCACTTGCACAACACAAAGTCAGTCAGTACAGCATGCTTGTACATACTGTCATGTTTGAGAGCATGCATGTGTAGGGTTAGGTTTTCACTATTAATGTGCACCTTAAAAATCGTGTTTCCCTTTAAAAGACATTGTAGATGAATTTATAGGGTATATATATTCATCAATTTATGAATATTTTCAAACAATGTCAATGAAGAGCAGGATCATTGGATGTTCATCCGTTAAAATGAACTGCGGATCTCATCTATCGACCAATCGTCCGGATGCTTAGTATGTACCGAGCATAGCGCTCTCGAAAGGTTATCCGGGCGATTATCCCTCTCTCCAAGTAGTATATTAGATTGTAATCTTCTGTACATTAAGCTTAAATATATGAATGATTATCTTCTCTAATTCAAATCTGTTCAACCTTATTTTATCCACCTCCCATCCCCTCGTCTTCCTCTTCTTAGTCAGGACTGCGGATCCCTGCCTTGACTAAGTCGGTGCTAACTAGATGTGGATGTGAGACAGTGGTTCCTCCTGAAGCATCCCCTAATTGCATAGACCATTGATCATCACTCGCAGTGTCGGATGATCCTTGGTCATTAATTACATTCATCGGGTGTGCTTTTATCTTCTCTAATAACTACTCTGGCATAGAACTTACACGCGGTTCGCGGCTAACATAGATCAGACCGTTTCAGACCGGCTCAGCTATTGGTACATGCAGTCAAATCATGTTTTAATTATTTTTTGTTTATAAAAATGATCTTTCTAATAGTAAAACATTTTTTCAACATTATAAAGTGATATTCTTTTCACTGATTACCCATTGTATCGACTTCGTTGAATTTTAAATATTGAAATTCAAAGAAATATGTTTGCTAGGTGCTTAAGTGTCCCCATTGGTACTTTTACCTTGGTAGAGATCTTATTTGAGATTTATTAATAGAGATGACTATAGATAACTGATGAAAATATAAAAAAATCAAAAATTCACATCAGCTTGGGGTGTGCAGTCACACGGCTCGCGGAAATATATGCAACTACAAATTTTTATAAGATATATTTATATATTATAATAATTTCATACAATGGGTCTTGTGCAGACACAGTTATATATGAAACGGTACTTATGCAGACTTTTGAGAACTTATGCGGACTGGCGCATAACTTTTCGGGAATGCTTTAGCACAATGGATGTTGTGCAGACACTCTTATACATACACCGTCACTTATGCGAACGCGCTTCGCGCGTTTATAAATATATAGAATCCGTTTTATAAACATATAGAATACATTATTCAAAGTATATAATTTATTGTAATGTTTGTTTAAAACATCTATTTGATTATAAATTATGGTTTATTTAAAGAAATCTACTATTATATTATCTACTATTATATTAAAGTGCTTAAAGTCCCCGTGTGCCGTGAAGCCTTTCACATCTTTTCCCAATAACTTAACATCTAGAATATAATTTTGTGCCTTACAATTTTTGGATCTTAAAATTTATAACCTTAAAGTTTTTGGGCCTCAATAATTTCGGGTAATTTAAATATTCCTGTGTGCCGTGAAGCCCATTCATATCTTTTCTCAATAACTGACATATTTATATCTATTAGTATAATTCTTATCTCATTTGGATTTTTGGAAGTCCTATAAACTGTGTAACAACATAGACTTAAGGGTAACAATCTCAGACCCGTCTCAACGATCGTCGAAGCGAACATCGCCCTTGAAACCCATAAAGTCGACAGTAACAACAAGTTTGTAGCACAAAAAGTTCAAATAAAAAACTATATACTAGACCAAAGCTAATATGATAATACAAAGCAAAATAAAAATTGAAGATCTACAAATTTCAAAGGCCAGAGCAGACTGAGCAATCAAACCAATTTCCCCGGCTATCTATACATATTGGTACGCATGCGCGGACTGCATTGATAAATATCAGATATGTATATGAATATTATCGTTCAAAATTGTTATAATCTTTTTTAAATTGGCCACTTCTAAAGTTCAGGGCAGACTGAGGAATCGAAACCACTTTCCCGGCTATTTATCCATATTGGTACGAATGCCCAGATGGCATTTGTGAATATCAGAAAAAAAAATATATATATATATAAACTTACACTGCCTTCCAAAGTTTAGTCGGCTTTGACACTATGATTTTCTGCGTCAAATAATATATTAGAAAAATATTACACATAAACTTATAGGAATATTATCGTACAAAATGTTTATGATTTACTGATCATTCGCACAAAAATTGTCAATGTCGAGTCCATTAACTGTGTTTTGTTTGTAATTAATACTGTTTATAAAACGTACATTCTATTTCTAGACCATATTGCAGATACTTCTAATCAGTTTGATTGACAAAAAATGTAATGTCTCAAAAATATTAACTTTTAACAAAAGTAAACGGTTAGCCGAGTTAGATTTATTCTATATTACAGTGCATGTCAATAACAATATATGAAACATAATAATTTCGATTGAAACTAAATTACAGATCTAAAAATAAATATGATTAATCGAATAAAGTAAATTATAGTATATTAAATAATATAAGTTATACAATATTATAGTAAAATTACAATATTATTTTATTCATAACTGGGGGGGGTACCCCCCTGCTCGCTTCGCTCACCAACCCCCTAATTTCAATTTTTGTTTTTAATTGTATAATTTTATAATTTCTAAATCCTCTCATTACGATTTTGATTGTTCATTCCAAAATGATTAATTTTTTAATTGAACTCGCTTCGCTTGCCAACCCCCAATTTTAAAATAAGTAGTAAAACCCAAGACTTTATTTTCCAATACCCTAAAACGGTTGTCCACTTGCTTAGTGAGAGCCCCCGTTTCGCACCCGTACAGAACCACCGGTAGTATTATTTTCCTGTATATTCTTATTTTAACGTTTTTAGACAACAGCCTTGACTTAAGTAAATTACTCACGGCGAGAAGCAAGCATTACCCGAATGGAGTCTCTTGTTTATTTCGACATTAATCTCGTTTCTATCATTTATGGTTGTACCCAGATACCTGAATTCGCCAACCTTTTAAAAAGTAAAATCCCCAACTCTGAGATCTCCCTCCCCTCTGCAGATGCCTAGTTTATCTACAATCATGTACTTTGTTTTTGATTCACTCACTTCTAACCCTGTATACTCCGCCGCTTTTATGAGGATTTCCGCGTTTCTTGCTACTGTTTCCCTACAATCCCCCAGTATATCCAAATCATCTGCGTAGCCTAGTATCTGCGTTGTTCCATTAAGCGTTGCGCCCAGCTGGCTAATCTGCATTTTTCTAACGACATACTCTAATGTTAAGTTGAGCCCATCCCCTTGTTTTAAACCATCACGTATCGTAAACGGTTCTGATACATTACCGCCTACTCGGACCTTTCCCGTGCTTCCGTTCAGACATATTTGTATCAATCTCACGAGTTTTTTCGGTACACCGAGAAGTACTAGAATTTGATACATTTTGCATCGCTTAATAGAGTCGTACGCTTTTTTAAAATCTATAAATAGTTGGTGTATGGTTTCGCAAAATTTCCACTTTTTCTCTAACAACTGTCTTATGGTAAACATTTAATCGTTCGTCGATCTGTTGCGCCGAAATCCGCACTGATAATCTCCTACTATATCTTCCGTGAATGGAGTGAGTCTAGCTTGTATTACGTTTGACAGAACTTTGTAGCACGTTGCTAAAAGTGAGATAACCCTATAGTTATTGCAGTCTGTCTTATCCCTCTTTTTAAAAATCGGTATAATGATAGATTCCTTCCAATTTTCGGGTATTGTTTCATTTTTCCAGATGGCACATACTAGTTTATAAATTTTAGAAGTAAGCTCGACGCCCCCATATTTGAGTAACTCAGTGTCGTAAGACGCAAACTGATCAATTACCTGCTCTAAATTTTCGTAATAGAGATCCTTAGCTTCTTCTTCTTTGTCCTCTGTAGGACAGTGTACATTAATAAATACATATACAGGGTGAGTCATTTTAATCTTTAATCTCAATTATCTCGTTGGCAAAGCATGCCAGCGAAAAAAGTTTCGGGTAAAAGTTTTAGGATTTTTCCCTGGCTATCTGATGATGACCTTGACAATGTCATTGAGCATGACCTTCAAGGTCATTTGAAGGTCAAGTCGATTTTTTCAAATAGAAACCCCTACTTTTGGCACCAGAAATGGAAAGAGAGGGAAATTTTACGTTCGAACATGTGATTTTGGAAACAAATCATCTTTTGTGCGGAAATTACCTTTGACATCAGCCGAACCCAGGATGCACCATCGAGGAGGTTGTCAAAAGGATTTAGCATCCCATTTTTTGTTTTATTTGTTTTTTATTTGTTTTTTTTTTTGTTTTTTCCCTTTTTGTTATTTTTTTGGTATTTTTATGGAATGTTAACTGGAGTTAACCATTGATTAATTGTTCAAAATTACCGCCGTTTTGTTGGATGCAAAGATCAAGTCGAGCTCTGAATTGTCTTATGGTTCTAAGTAGAACATCTCGAGGGATTGCTGCACAAGCTGTACGAATGCGTTCGATCATATTATCTCGCGTTGTTGGCCGTTGAGCATAAACAACATTCTTAAGATATCCCCATAAGTAAAAATCGGGAGGGATTAAATCAGGTGAACGAGGGGCCAGGCAACTGGGCCACCTCGCCCAATCCACCTGCCATTGTAGCGGGTGTTTAAATAATCACGAACAATGCGTGCATAATGTGGTGGTGCTCCATCTAATTGGATCCACATTCTTAGCCTTGTGGCTAGGTCTACATTTTCTAGTAATTCAGGTAAAATGTCTCGAAGTAATCTCAAAAAGTTTACCCCATTCACGTTCTCTTCAAAGAAATAAGGACCAATCAAATAGCCATTGATGATTCCACACCAGACCATAACACTCCAGCGGTGTTGATTGTCTATGGGCCTGAACCAATGAGGATTTTCATCTGACCAATAATGGCAATTATGTCTATTCAATTCTCCAGTGTTTCTGAATGTTGATTCATCTGAAAAAAGAACGTGCCTGAAAAAGTCTTGATCTTGTTGAATCATTCGTATTGCCCATCGACAAAAACGTACTCGCAAAATCATATCATTTGGAGTTAACTGTTGTGTTAATGTTATGTGATAAGGATGATATCTTCTCGCTCTCAATATTCGGGATGCTGTTGATTGAGGTATACCTATTTCTCTTTCTATTTGTCGAGTACTAATGTGAGGATCAAGATGAATAATCGCTAGAATGGTAATAACACGAGGATCGTTTTCGTCGTATTCATGATGACGGCGTTGACGAATAAAAGCTCCATTTCGAGCTCTCTGAGTTAAGGTTTGAATAGTAACATTACTTGGGTGTCTCCTATTGGGATAGCGTTCAGCATAAAGTCTGGCAGCTGCTGCATAATTATTTCGACTTTCTCCCAAAATCATGATCATATCAACGATTTCGTTGGGACCATAATCAGCCATGATCAAAATCAAAATAATTTGTTACAGACCAGTAAACAGGGAAACAGATTTTTTTCAATAATAATTATCGATTTACAAGAAGTAAAAAACACGATTAAGCTTTTCTGCACTAATTTGCTATCTACATAACTGTTAAGAGTAGTTCACTCTCAAAAATTGACACTAATAAAAAATAATGGAATGACTTTGAAAATTTCTGGAAATTTTTGTGGGTAACATTTTCTCCTTGAATGCATTAGAGTTCAGCTAACCAGTTGTACTGTTATCGGCATGACCAATGACCTTGACCATTGAATTCAAGGTCAAGGCAAGGTCATATTCAAACGTAAAATTTCCCGCTCTTTCCATTTCTGGTGCCAAAAGTAGGGGTTTCTATTTGAAAAAATCGACTTGACCTTCAAATGACCTTGAAGGTCGCGCTCAATGACATTGTCAAGGTCATCATCAGATAGCCAGGGAAAAATCCTAAAACTTTTACCCGAAACTTTTTTCGCTGGCATGCTTTGCCAACGAGATAATTGAGATTAAAGATTAAAATGACTCACCCTGTATATACCATTCACCTTCGATGATGATGTACGAGAGCCTATCATTGACGGATTTGAAACTTTTAACCGAATGTATGATGCTTTTGCTTACGAGAAATCCGGTGCCTAGGGATCCCCCGCTTCCGGCCCCATACAGGTACGTGAAGTTACCCGATGCCAGTACTCCACCATCTGACCACCGCGATTCCTGTATTGCTACCAAATGTAGATTGTACCTATCAGCTTCCTTTATGAGTTCTTTAAACGCGCCTGCTCTGTATAGACTGCGAACATTCCAGGTTCCGACCCTTAAGACCCATTTGGTTTGGTTTTGATTTTTTTGAGCCATGATAGTATGTTAAACCCGCACGCTTCGGATCCTGTTCCGATCGCAGGTGAGTCCACTGTTCTAGAGGTAATAACCCCCATACCTCTCTAGAACTAAGTATGAAAGCTTTCCGACTTTGACAAGGACAGTGTCAACTCGTTGTCAGACACACTACGGTTTCATTCTCGCATCCTAACGCCCCCCTGCAAGGCAGCGCGCCTTCGCTGGCATCGTTACCGAGTAAGACCAGGTGACGAATCATTCTACACATCCCTATTCGGGGCAGTTGTCATCGCTCCCGCATCCTCCTCGGCAGCAGGATTTTTGCCCATTTTTGTAATGTGTGATGAAAGAGATAGATTAAGAGATGAGATAATGTGAAGTGTTTTTTGTTGTGGTGCTTGCGTAGTGTTTCTAGATGAATGCGTTCGACAGTGTGGGCTCATCACACCCACGCCTGTTCCTATCGGCTGTCCGCGGCTGCTTATTCAATTTATTCGCAGCTAACCTTTTTCTCAGGGGCTGTTCCTTAAAAAAATAAAAAATAATTAAACATAAAATAAGAGGTTATTTAAAAAAAATTATATTTTCTTAACACGTGCATGAAAAAGATCCGTTTCCATGCCTCTAAAGTGAATGGCAAGCTGCTCATTTCGAGCGTGCGAGAGAGAATGGCTATTCCCTCCCGCTACTCACAAACACTCAAAAATAATCAAATTTTTGAAAATGTTTGAAAAATATTGATATTTTTTGAAAGAGAGTGGTTTACGACTCAAAATGCGCAACTTACTATGCATGAAAACGGGTCTTTACAGGCACTTGTCAAAAAAAGTACAGTGTGCAACAAGGGGGGGGGGGAGGGTAATTTCTACCTCGGGTAAAATTTGTGCACTCGTCTCCGTCTCGGGCGCTTTCGGCGCCCTCGACTCCAACTCGTGATCAGATCTCACCCTTGTTAGAAATCGCCCCCCCCCCCCTAGTTGCACAATATACTATTTAAATGCAAGCAAAAGTTTTATAATGCAAATTATAAGAGTCTAATAGGCCTACTGGGGATACCACTTTTTTTATTAATATACGTTAATAACAAAAATTAAATAAATTTGATACTAAAAAACATTTTACTCTAATAATAAGTATAATAAACATTAAAGAAAAACACATTGTTGATGTTTATTAACAAAATATAAAAAACAACCGCACCAACAACATACTCTACTAAATTTACAGTATGCTCATGGCAGTACCCCTTGGGTGGTGTGGAAATCTGTCAGTACTTTCCGAATTGTATATTAAGTAAATTAATAGATAATAATTAATCATAGCATATTATATCCAAATGAGGCATTGGCGAGCGAAGCGCGGGGAAGTTATAATGAAGGCAAGCCAAAATGAGGGGGAGCTAATAACCCAAAATAAGGGGGAGCCAGAAACAATAAAATCACGTAAAAATCATTCATTATTAACCCAATAACGAAAGTTAGGTTAAAAATAACGTGAAAAAGGCATACTTTTAACCCAATAACCCAAATTGAGGGGGAGCCCAATAACCTAAAATGAGGGGGAGCCAGAAACAGTAAAATTACGTAAAAATCGTTCATTATTAACCCAATAACGAAAGTTGGGTTAAAAAAACGTGAAAAAAGGCATAATTTTAACCGAATAACCCAAATTGAGGGGAAGCTAATTTCTGAAACGGCGGCGGCGAAGATTTTTTATTAATATAGAGAGATATAACAAACACAGAATTGTTGGGATCAATTAAGTTTTGAATCTAATAATAACTGAATAAAAACTTAAATAATATATTAATCAGATACAAACCATTCTTGTGTACTTACTACGTATCTTACCATGCCTGTTTCATAAATATTAAACTGAGCCCATCATTGAACATAGTTGGGGGGGGGGGGGGAATACAGTTTGGGAAATAAGTTCCAGCCACATATACATAGATAGTGGGACAAAAGTACTTTTGCCCCGCTACTCGAAAATGCTTATAAACGCCATTTTCGCATTACTATTAAGGAAACGAAAAGAGCCTTTTTGATATAAATGCTATAAAAAATAATTTGTTTAAACAATTTTGCTGATACAAATAATTGCAAAATTAGGTCGCAAAAAATACAATCAATTTTAAATAGAATAATTTTAAAATGTGTGAGATGCGATATTTCACGCAATTTTCGTTCGATCGGGCTGAAATTTTAGAATGAGCCTCTTCTCGCACAACTTATAAAACTATGTTTTTCATCCCGATCTCTTATGTTTTTTTCAAATGCTGGCATAATTTGAAAATACGTACAGGCGTTGTAACAGCGCTTTTCAATTTTTCTACAATAAACAAAGTCAATACTGAACACTTTCCACTAACGTCAAATTAAATTATCACTTTTGCTAGGCGTCTTAAGACTTTCTTTCATGTAAATAAATAACGTGTTTTTACCTTTAGTTAATTAATTAAATTTATACTCACGAATGATTTGATCTCGTTTCTTCGCCAAGTTTTTCAAACAAAGCTCGAGCATTGTTAAATCTAGCAACATGACTTTCTGTACGTACGACTGTCACTTGAGTCGCTGATTCTTTCAATACCTTGGTAGCATCATTCATTTCAATGTCAAATCCTGATTTGTTATCATAATTGTCCGTAATAGATTTTGATTGAAATTTGTTAGCAATAGCCGAGACTTTTATCCCGCTTAGCTGTTTCTTTTCTTCCATGAATGACATTATTGAACTGGTATAATACAATCCAAAATATCCTACAAGAAATATTACAACTATTTATATATATATATATATATATATATATTGGATTTCAGTTGACGCTAAGATCATCGTAATTTTATAAAATATAATTATAATTATAACCCATCATGCACGTGGAGCACAAACCGGGCTATCAACGCCAGCGAATGTCTTTTTTAAGTCTAAAAATTTGTGTTCTTCTGGGCTTATGCTAGACTAGTATACCAATTTATATTTGCATTTTAAACCTTTAAATTTGAAAATCTGAATGTTTGATCCGGACTCCGACCACCTCAATACGGTAAAAAGATACCTTTTTATAGTAAAAAAGTAGCTGTAAAGTTTTAGTATGGGCCTGACCTTCTACTAGAAGTTATGTAGAAAACAAACATGATATAATGGCTAATAAGTGGTTTTACATTCAAATTTGACACTTTTAACCTAGTACATTTCATGTCGACCGATACATATCGGGTATCGTATCCGTAGACATGAAATGTATACATATTAGGCCAAGCTATAGAGCATTTTCACATGCCATAATTTATTACAGCAAACGCATTGTTCGATCATGTAAAGGATGATAAGCAGATGAAAGGGTATATGTTTTTCACTCACATTTCCGTTCCTTATTGTTAGTTATTAACAATTTATTGCAAAAAACGCGATTATTGTCTTTTTTTACTTATAACTTTTAAAATAAGGGAGCTATCAGTATGCCTCAATGAGATCATTTGTAGAGAATGAAAATATCTAAAAAATGAGAGGTCAAACGCCTCAATCGGATAATTAGATTCTGAGATGATTAGGAAAAACCGAAAACTAGGCGTTTTTTCGAAAATCCATAGCTCCGTCATTTTTTGAGCTGGACCTTTAAGGTTATTTCAAGGTCAAAGTGATTTTTTCATATAGGAACACCTAGTTGAGTCCCCTCGCCTCTCACTGTTCGGGGTGCTTGATTAAAGTGAGTCCCCTTGCCTCCCCTTTTGTTTTGTACAAAAAGCATCGATGCTATTTTTTTTAGAATCGAGCTATTAAAAAAAACTTAATATTAAAAATGGGCGGAAAATCTTAAAATCGGTGAACAGTTCAGATTTAATTAAAAGAACCATTGACGGAACCTATTTTCTTCGTAGATGTGTTTTTAATGATTACATTATCAAAATTAGTATTTCTGAAATTCGAACGTTACTAATTCACATTATTTACATAAAACAAAAAAATAAAAGGAAGTTTTAGTTTTATTTGCAATCAAAATAAGAAATGATGCTTCATTGAATTGAATACCTTTAATGTTTTAACGATTATTTTAATTTAAAATTTTAAATTAATAAAGTGTGACAAACGAAATATTTATGGCAATTACAGTTAGCTAAATAAAGTTACCGTAATTTTCCAACGTTTTTCCTTTTTAGGCGCAACCGTATACAGGCAAGCCTTATAATTATTACTATTTTTGATACCATTTTACTATTTAAATTTAATAGTAATCAATAGCTGGCTCTGAAACGGCTGACTATCCGCCCAACGAGATCGTTGATATGATTTTGGTTTTAGGAGAAAGCCAAAATAATTATCGTGGTGCGGCAAGACTTTATGCTGAACGCTATCCTGACAGACGACACCCTGACGAAAGAGCTATCAGACGTTTAACTCAAAGAGCTCGTGGTGGACACATGGTTCGTCTACGTAGGCGCCATGCGTATGATGTAAATGATAATCGAGTTGTAACTACCCTTGCAATAATTCATCTTGACCCACACATTAGCGCTCGTCGAGTCGAAAGGGAAATTGGTATTCCAAGAAATACTTTTTTAAGAATTATGAAGGTGCTTCAACATCACGCATATCATATTACTTTGGTTCAAGAGCTACAGTTTGAGCATTTCCAACAGCGTATTGTGTTTTGCCAGTGGGCCAGGGTTTTACAAATGATAGAAAATGATCCAGACTTTTTTAACTTTGTTCTTTTTTTCTGATGAGGCAAAATTTCAAAGTGATGGGGAACTGAATAGGCATAATTGCCATTATTGGTCTGATGTGAATCTTCATTGGGTCTAAACTGTAAACCATCAAAGACGTTGGAGTATTATGGTATAGTGCGGGATTATCAATGAATATCTGATCGGCCCTTATTTTTTTGAAGAAAATGTAAATCAACATACCTATTTGACACTAATAAGAGATGAACTACCTGGATTGATGGAAGATGTTGATTTAGAAACGCGACGAAGAATGTGGCTCCAGCAGGATGGCGCAGCACCCCATTTTTCGCGAATTGTAAGGGCTTTTTTAAATGAGCAGTATGGTAACAGATGGATTGGTCGAGGAGGTCCGGTTAACTGGCCTGCTTGCTCACCCGATCTTACATCACCAGATTTCTATTTATGGGGGTATTTAAAAAATACTGTTTTTGAGCAACAACCCACTACAAGAGCAGATATGCAGGATAGGATTCGTCAAGCATGCGCTGCCATTCCAAGACAAACTTTGCAAAACACCGTTCGCCATTTTCAAAGGTATTTGACTATGTGCCTTGAAGCAAATGGTCGTAATTTCGAACACTTGCTTCGAGGTTAATTAAAAATTTATTTACATTAGTGAGAGGCGAGGGGACTCACTTTAATCAAGCACCCCGAACAGTGAGAGGCAAGGGGACTCACTTTAATCAAGCACCCCAAAGGAAACAATCCTTACTACGTCCACGTCGTTGTTTCTGGGTAGCGCAAAAAGTAAGGTTAATAAATTTATAACAGAAGCTTCAACGATCTTAAAGTTTCCGTTAACAAATCATTTTGCCCTTGAGAACAAATTTTCAGGGTTCAGGATGTGTGGGTTTGGATGTGGGATTAGCATGCGTGGTGTAGGGATGTGTGGGACTGGGGGATGTGGAGTATGGTTGTGTGGGACCGGGGTGTAACAGTTTAGCATGTGAGGGCATCAAGTGTATGGGGTAAGGAAATGCGAGTTTGAGTTTTGTTTACTAGGATGTGTAAGTTTTTGGTTTGGGGTGTGTGGGTTCCCCTATTAAGCCGAAGATCAATTTGAACCAGCTTAGCCTGTGGTTCATGGAAAAAACTGATTTTAAACGCACTTTTCGGAGATTGACCTTGATTTGACATTGAAATGACCTCGAAACAAATTTCTAAATATGATTTTGAACGTAAAATTTCCCGCTATTTCCGAATCCGGGGTCAAAACTAGGTGTTGCTATATGAAAAAACCACTTTGACCTTGAAATAACCTTAAAGGTCAAGTTCAAGGTCAAAAACGTTAGCGCCATTGTGTGACCCCCTTTGTCCCCTACAACTTTTGTTTGAACTGTTTTTCTCTATCTAGCTTAGGTTCCGAGAAATTCGGGTGCGGCGATTAAAATGGGTCACCCTGTATATATATGTATATATATATGTGTGTGTCAATGTATACACACACACACGCACACTAATTTACTTATTTTGTTGTAGAAATACTTATCTTCGAAATAAAAATAACAAAGCAACTGCATAACCTTCTAAAAATCGCGAAAAATGCGACTTCTAATGACTTGTAATTTTCTGTGTTTACTAAGTTCCCCCCTGCTTGCTTTGCTTTCCAACCCTCCATTTTTAGTTAGAAATCAAATATATACGACATTACTAATAACAAATTAATAAACTAATTCTAAGAATACATTTTTGACATGTGTTACTACAAATATAGTCGAACTTTTATCACTGAACTGAAAATCCTCTATCAGGTCAACTTCCGGTTGGGGTGAACCGGAAGTTGACCGGAAGTAGACCAGAAGTCGGGCAGAAGTAGACCGCAAGTCGACCGCAAGTGAATATAATAGAGGATTCTTATAAGTATAACTCATTTTCAAAACTGTACATTTGAATAAATGTTTAACGCAGTATACAGTTGAACATACCTCAACGTTAATGTGACAGTTGAATTTCAATAATAATATAGTACCTTAAGTTCCTCCATATTTTTTTTATAAAAATTAATTTGAATTCAGTAAATTTTATTGCGTGAGTAACATTTCTTATAATTAAAATTGTATCAATTGTTTCAAAATTAATTTTATTTTTATAATCTTTTGATATCAGAAAAATGATAAAATAATGTATCATACATTCTAATCAAATGTTCTCGCATTTTACTAATATTAAATTGAAAATTGCATGGGCAAATATTAAATGCAATAGCGACTACAAATGATAGAGCAAAAATGCCACAATCATAATTAGTCTGATACTGTACTTGTTCAAAAGATATACGTAAATCATCTTTATTTGGAAACAGCCTATCAATAAACATTTTATGATCATCATCAAAACATTTTTCGTTAATACTATAAAAAATTTGTATTACATTGTCTTTGTACCACAAACAAATTCAGTGTCCGTTTGTACTTAAACCAAAAAAGTATTTGAATATATGTTTTATGTCTATCAATAGGTTGAATAGTAGACAACCTCTGAAAATTAACTGTGGATTGCATATCAAAAATCAAGTAAAATTTTGAACTGCTGTTGAATTCAAGTATATGGTTATCATTTAATTGACTTTTAGAATCAGAATAATTTCCAATTCCTTTTAAACTAAGTACATCTATAGTATCAAAAATGTGATCATAATCATGCAATCATAAATTGTGATACAACATAAAATAATCTATTTTTCATTTTCATTTTTATCAGGTATTTCTGCACTAATTAATTGGTTTCAGCGATTTGCAGCATACACTTTTTACCTCTTTTTTAAACAACTGTCACATCGAATGTGACAAATTGACGTAGAAAACTATAAAATTTTAATACATAACAAAATCACGTCAATGTTCTCGCCTGTGATAAATAACTATATGCATGGATGACATTTTTGATAATATAAAAATTTCACTTTGCTTACTAGATAATAATCAGACATTATATTTTTCTATTTGTTGACTAAAATTTTAGCGTCTTTATTTTCATGATAATCAGTTAAAATTCGAAAAAATTAAAGCATAAAAGGCAAAAATTAAACAATTTCTCAAACGAAAATTTCGAATTGAAATATTAGGAAATATAAAATAACAAGAGTTTAGAGTATTTTTGTTTTAAATTTAAAATTTAAAATTTATTCTTTTGACCCTCATAGTTTTTTTTAATAGCTTTAGTTTCAAAATTTTACCTTCCATTAAAATTTAATGCGTAATCTCGTGTTTCAAATCTTTATTATTTAAATTTTTTCACTTCCACTCCTATTAGGTATTGATAGTGGAAAAAAAGATCTTAACAAAACTTGAATTTTATTACAATTGCAACATATATTTTAACCAAGCGACGTTAGGAGTGAGGTGAATCGCACTAGTATTTAATTATGATACTTCCATCGTTTTATAATTTTTCCGTTTTTATCTTGAGGGGGTTAAGAGTCCATTCAAATTTCGACTACGTGCCGCAATGTTAATATCACATAGAATTAAGTTTAAATAATTTCAAGACATTGTTAAAACTACGAACTTTGTAAAATGTTAGGTAATTAGATTACTAAAAGTATGTCGTGATTTATTGTCATTTTGTTTTAGCAAAGTATAAATTATAAGTATTAACTAACTTTTATTTTATAACATTGTATGGCCCAAAATTTGGAATGATTTTTTAATACCGTAAGTCTCCTATCCTTTAGCCTTTCTCTCAACGTATTTTGGAGGTTAGAGTCATAATATCCAGACGTATTAGTCTGTAGGTTGCTTGGCCCTCGTTCTGAAACCAGGCGATTCGGACATATTGGCTGGTCCCTCTCTCTCCAAGCATTCCCACTCCTTTGCTGGGAATCACCAGTATTTTGTGGTTGGTTTATTCTATGCTGATCGCACGTCTGGCAGCACTGGCTTTGATGACATGTCAGTACTTGTACCTGTTGTGCCATTCTGTTCTGTGAAAAGATATTCCTCTCGTAACTCGACTGTTGTGACGTATACGGAGGCTGAATCGGCCGTAGTTGGCCAGGCGTATGGTTGTGTGGTGTCGACTGTTGACTTAGCCTTCGCTGAGGTTGCTGGTATATGTTGCTATCTTCTAATTCTGAAGTTGAGAGATTCTTGTTCGTTATTTCGAACTCGGCAAGCACTCGGCCGTCACAATATATATATATATATATATATATATATATATATATATATATATATATATGCACACACACACACACATATTTATATATACTAGCAAAAAATGCTCGCTATGCTCGCGATTTACAAATTAATTGTAATGATATTTAATTATTTAAAGTGTCTTTCTTAAATATACTATTAAATATTAGACGTACACTCGATGGTAGTTAATTCTGGTGAAACGTTTTTGAAATGTTCTAATCAGATTGCCGGATTGATAAATTCTAACCAATCAAAAGCGTTCAAAAATGTTCCACGAGAATTAAATACCATCAAGTACAAATGAATATATTTAATACGGCCAGCATTCTATAAAAGCAGTTATAGCTTCTAGTATACAGGAACGGTTTTAAATCTATAGAATAAATGAAAATAAATTTTAAATATTAAAAAATGTTTTCAAACTCTTTATGATTATTTGATGAAAGTATTAATTATATAAATAAGATATAACAATAAAATAATATTATTTGAATTTTTCTTTATTAACGTTTATAATATAATGTAAATTGTAGGATTATAACAATCATTACACTTATATATTTAATAATAATTATTATTATTATTATTATTATTATTATTATTATTATTATTACTATGAAGGGGGGACCACCAAGATCCCTGGCACTTAGGCTGTAAACCCATTATACCACCCTTCGTCAATACATAATACAATATTCACTTTTATATTAAATGATAATGATATCTTCAATCCCTAGCGAAAAAGAAAAATGAAAACAACTAAAGAAAACAGTTGTGAACAGTTATGAACTGCAGATGACAGCAGAAAAATGTCGCAATTAAGACACAGACAACAATAATCTTCTGTTGTCTTCAGTTTTATTTAGTTTGCTACAGTTTTTTTCAGTTGGCTTCAGTTTTCAGGTATAAAATTTGACAATTTTGTAAATGAGTATAAAATGAATATAACAGACAATAACTATTAATAAGCACAGACAACAGGTTTCATAGTTTAAAAGTTTTCTTCATTTTACGATTGTTATCTTCTGCATTTACTAGTTGTTTTCGAATCAAAACAGATATCTTCGGATTTCTACTGATTTTTCTTTTCAAAACACGCCTTTGATAACATAATAGAATAGAAAACTGTAAAAAACTAATAATACCTGTAAATAACTGTTGTCTTTGTCTCTAGTCCGACATACTTCTGCTAAAAATTTGTTTTGTTCAGTTATCTTCTGTTTTAGTCTAAACGTTTCAGATAAAAACTGTTACGCGCAGAATTTCTTTTCCACTAGGGATCAATATTAGTATGAAAAATTATGTAATTTGATATAAAATCATATATTATATCCTTACATAAAGATCAATTAATTTCTACATCTACTCTACATAATATTAATTTGCTTAAATTTCTGTCCAAAACGTCATTTCCAGTTCAATTTATTCAAATCCCTCCAATTCTAACAAATGTTTTTCCTAACATTTAAGAACATTTCTATCATTTTATTTTATTTTTTTGTGCGCCAATATTGTGATATTTTAATGTAAAGATGAAATTTTGCACTTTCCGGGTTTTTCAGGGAATGTTTCTGAACTTTTCAGAATTTAGTCTTCCTGGAATTCTAACGCTGATGATATATTTATGATTATAAACGAGGTTTTTTGTGGTTAAACTTTGTATAACTTGGAAGGTAGTATCATATAGCATGTATACTACATTTATAATGGATCAACCTCAGGATCATCCTAACACCTAGACATCGACTACTGAAAATAAAATTTTTTTAGTACATTTGCTGTATACTAAGTGCGTTGTATCATAGACTATGACTCGTCATTCGGAAGATAATTTTGATATCTGGACATCGTCTACTGGAAGTGGAGATTTACTTCTGGTACATTTGTTGTATACTAAGTGCGTTGTATCATAGACTACGTCTCTCCATCCGGGAGGTGATTTGGACACCTGGACATCGTCTACTGGAAGTGAAAATTTTATTTTTGATTTTCCAGACCTACATTAAGCCACACCTCTCACATCTTTTGCTTGGTCTTCCACGGCTTTTTGATCATCACTCTGATGAACGGCTCCTTCTGTCCTCTTTGACATTTCCAAACAGCGCTGGTTTCTTGGTGCTCTTCTGGCGTGGGTTATCGATCTGAAAAATTATATCTTTTAATTGTATGTGTATTTCCTACCCATACCATGGCTTCCTATGTCTTCTGCCGTGATAATCTCTGGGTAGGCTTGCTCTACTGCGTTGTAAAACAGACTTTTCTTCGGGGTTTCTGTCATTTTGTCTATATACTTATTGCTCTTGTATTTTCTGACAAGATCTTCGAACTTTAGGCAGAAGTTAAACGCTGATGCTTTGTGCTTATTAAACTTTAGATTCAACAGTGGTTTCCGAGCTGTGTGGGCGTTGTTTCTGAACTCGTTTCTTTTCATTTCTTTAATCGTTTCCAGCAGTTCTAGTGGGTCTTTTATATTCATTGTGTACAGATGATATTTGTCATCTATCTTAATTCAAGATAATTTTCCGTACAATGTTCTTATCGTGGTCGAGTTCTTCTTGGTTCAGTAAACTGTGAGCGTGATTTTCGAAAATATAAAATAATTTCCGTGATTTCAACTCCTAGAACAGGAAGTCTTCAAAGTCCTCTCGTATTCTGAGTCTAGCTTTAACTTGTATGTTCGCGTGATGTTAGTTTGTTTTAGTTTCGTATCGTTCACGTTTGTGTTGGATAAGTTCCCTGACCTGGACTGATTTAATTTACTTAGTCGTATTAGATCATATTCAGATGATCCAGGGAAGGACGGACTTATTAAAGTTGTGACCATCCGTACCACCAATTCCGAGTTCCAGCGACCTGTGGTGAAAGTCATCTTTTTGCCCACTGACGAGAGTGCCCAGAGAGCCATCTCCAGCATTCAATCGGGGTCCAGTCAAGAGTGAAGATCTGCTCAGCTGTCGTCATCTGAAGAGCTTACATACAACACCTACATTGTAAATTCCCTTAGTTCGTGGCTAGATAGCTTCTTGGTCGACTGTTTAATTGTAGATTTATTAGAGTCAAGTTTTTTTTGTTATTTAGTCTTAGCTTTGCTAACATTTTGCATTAGATCTTTCAAGAATATAGGCGAATTTAACTTTGTATTAAATATTGTTGTAAAGTTGTTAAACTTGTATAATTGTAAACTTGTTTGTTGATCGACAGTTCGTTAACTGGACTAGTTTCTCTCGAACTTGGCTTTCCTATCCTAAAAATAATTTATTGTTGTTTGCCGGACTCTTTGTTGCTGCGAGGCAGCACGAGGGAGGTATGAAATAGGGAGGTAAAAAATTAATATTTTTCAATGAAACAAATTGGAGGTTATTTCTTACAAAAAGAGCAAGTATTTCATGGTGATTTGAAGAGTAAGGGTAGCATCCCCTATTTTTTAGGGGTTGAAAACATACATTTTTTGGCATAATTTTATAATAAAAATGTTTAAACCGACTAAAAAAAAATTGGAAAAAATGTTTAAACATCCTTAATAACAAAATTTAGTTGACGTCTTTCGGTGTTTTCATAAATATTACCCCTAAGGGGGTAAACCACCCCTAACACAAAATAACTGTAAATATGTAATTCAATACATAATATTTCGTAGAAAGTTTGTATATAGAGGTTTTCGAGGTCGCTGATTACAAATCTGTTATCAGATTTTGAAAATTCAAAATGGCTGATCCAATATGGCGGACGGAAATATCGAAAAAAAATTTTATATAATAAAAAAGTTTTAAACGACTAAAAAATTTGGAAAAAATTTGTAAACATCTATAATAAACAAATTAAGTTTTTCGGTTTTTTCATAGATACTTCCCCTTAGGGGGGTAAACCACCCCTAACACAAAATAACTATAAGTATACTTCAATCCATAATATTTTGTAGAAGGTTTGTATATAGAGGTTTTCGAGGTCGCTGATTACAAATCTGTTATCAGATTTTGAAAATTCAAAATGGCGGATCCAATATGGTGGAGGGAAATATCGAAAAAAAATTTTAACTTTCAAAAAAACTTGTTTACAAATGTGTGATCTTTGTAGCCTGTACATGTGAACTAAAGAGCCTTAAACCCTAAACCCCTAAAGAACAAATAGGCTAAATGGTTGTGCATTTTAACCAAACGACTCCAAACCCCTAACCTCCAGACAAGCCGAAGGCCTATGCTTTACCGTAGACACGAGTATAGACATATTACCGATATTTTATTCTATCATTTTGTATGTAACAAATAACGTCTCGTTTTATGTTTCAATCAAAGATTATTTATTTTTCTGCTTTTATAAATTAGCATAATTTCAAAAGTAATTTCATAAATTATAAAGTATTTCATAAATTGCATAATTATATAATTTTATAAATTCAAAAAGTCCACAGTTTTTTGCAAATGAAAAAACATAGGTTAATAAAATTAGTTTATCAAACTCTTTTGCGTTTTGTAATAAAATTTAATGTTGTCAAACTTGGGAGTTTTTCATTGTTACAATTATTTCGTAAGCCAAACGTTTTTTAGATGAATTCTCGAAGTAATGATTATTGTATCTATAGTAAAATATTTACAGTCTGGAATTCCATAATAATACTATTTGATACGATTTAATGAATTTATCAAAAAATCTAAATTTAATAATAAATATTATTCTAATTATTATTATTATTTTTCATTATCATTGCTATTATCAGTATTACTGTTATTATTGCTATTGCAATTATGCTTATTCTTCTTCTTATTATTATTATTATTATATTACTATGATAATTTTTGTTATTGGTAAAAATACATAAAAGAATATTAATACTCGAACTTCATTTGCAATTAAAGAACACGTTGTTATTGAAAGGGAATTTTATATGCATTCATTAGTTTAATGAATGTTATCGTACATTCAATGATAATTCCACAGATAAATGTCTTTCACTCATAAAAGTTGTTGACAATATGTGCGAATCAGTATGTTCTTTTTTTAGATTGTTTTCATCGAGTGTTTACCTCAGCTGCCTGTGTTATTTTTTAGGCAGTGAGTGAGTTTTGTGGGTATTCTAGTTCGATGCTGGAAAGTACGAATAGTACGTCTTTTTGTTTGTCAGTGGTATCATACAGTTGTAGAAAATTTTCTTTAGTGATTTTATATAGATTTACATTATTCAATTTCAAAGTGAATAAAAGTTGAATAAAACCAAAAATAGAGTTTTCCGAACATCACAAAGTGGAACGAGAATTCTTCTCCAATGCATAAATTAATGATTTGATTCAATTTACATTCACTCGTTTTATTCTGGTAGAAATGTAGCAGTCGTGCCTTACATGCAAAAACACAGCTTGTATAAATTTTACCGCTTGTTTTCATTTTAGATTGAAAAATGAAAATCAATCCGTTAAACGTTCTAAACTTATTATTAGCATACTTTCAAGCGTTAAACATACCAGATAGTGTCACGAATTATCACGAAACAGAGTTGGCCGAAAAAATAAAAGAAATTTTAATAGATGCAACACATGATTTCAACGATGTAGAAATGATTACTGATGACTCTTTGGATTTTCAAGAAGAGTATAAAGACCATAATGTGGAAATAATTGAAGATGAAGTGCAACATCATTTTCCTGATCCGGATATAGCACCAACAAATCAATGTACAGCAGATAATGAAGAACTAGATTTTGAATACAAAAAAAGAGAGATTCAAAAAAGTATCATCTATTAGTCAGCTACGTCGTTGGGCTCATTCAATTAATAAAGGTGGCACGTATAGAGAAAAAGTAGCACAAATTTGTCAGTATACCCTGGATAATTTTCAAGCAGCTCTCGACAGTGGTTCAATTATCCATGATGAAGATATAATTCGATGGGCCTTACAAGCTAAAAAAGAAATTGGTTTTGATGATATTAGATTCAAAGCTTCTAAACATTGGTTACTCAAATTTAAGCAAGCACACCGAATAGTTTCTAGGAAAATAAATAAGTTCATAACAAGAAAAACACTAGAAAGTAGTGCAGAACTTACGGCTAAAGCTGAAGCATTTATCGATGACGTTAAATCGTGTATACCAAGGATTGGACTCGAAAATTTGTATAATACAGATCAGAGCGGATTTCAGCTAGAAATGCATTCTGGAAGAACATTAGCAGTAGAAGGAGAAAAGCAAGTGCAATGTCTGGTACAGTCAATTTCAGCAACAACGCATAGTTATACTATACAGCCACTAATATCAGCTACTGGACAACTGTTGTCACCGCTATTTCTTGTTTTAAAGGAACCAAGTGGCAAGTTTGGCCCTATTGTAGAACAAAACATATTTAGACCAGAAAACGTGTACGTGGAAGCATCCAAATCTGGAAAATTAACAACAAGTAAGGGAACTAATAACAATTTTTACATTGTAATATCGTTGATCAGTTAATTAGTAAGTCGTTTAATTGCAGATCACTTCAAAATCTGGTTGGAAAAAAAATTTTATCCCTATGTAGGCCATCACTCAATACTATTACTTGATTCTTGGAGTGGTCATTGTGACAAAGTTATAGAAGAAACAATGCCACAAAATAAAATTATTAACATAAAAAAATTCCAACTAGATCCACAGGAAAAATACAACCACTTGATGTCTATGGATTCCGTATTTGGAAAAACTTTGTCCGAACATTTTCTGATAATGTAATGTTAATGGATCATGATATGAATTTACATGTGAGAAATAATATAATTAAACTTCAATCATTGGTTCACAACCAACTGTCTTCACCGAGACATATAGATTTGTTTAAATATTCCTGGTATAAAAGCGGTTACGTCAATGAAAAACCAGATAAATTTGATAATCCTATAGATTTCAGTTTTGGAAAGTCTTGTGCAACACATTGTGAAATAGAAGGGTGCACAAACATTGCAATTGTACGATGTGGTTGGTGCAAAAAAGCATTGTGCTTTAAACACTTTTATGAGGACTACCATTATTGTAAAAACATCGTAATAATATATTTTATGCTCAATACAAAAAATGCACTATGGCAAAAGATAAAAGATTGTAGATTATTATTATACTCTAATATTATAAACAAAAATACATTATAAGTTGAATTTACAATAAAGGAATTTCAATAACATTCTGATAACAATTTCTACGGAAATTATAAAACTGCTTCACACACAGAATTTTCTTGTTTACAAATTTAGGAATTTGAGGTGGTTTGGTTAAAAAGCACAACCATTTAGCCTATTTGTTCTTTAGGGGTTTAGGGTTTAAGGCTCTTTAGTTCACATGTACAGGCTAAAAAGATAACACATTTATAACAAGTTTTTATGAAAGTTAAAATTTTTTTTCGACATTTTCGTCCACCACATTGGTTCCGCCATTTTGAATTTTCAAAATCTGATATCAGATTTGCAAAGAGCGATCTCGAAAACCCTTATATACAAACCTTCTACAAAATATTATGGATTGAAGTATACTTATAGTTATTTTGTGTTAGGGGTGGTTTACCCCCTAAAGGGTAGTATCTATGAAAAAATCGAAAAACTTAATTTGTTTATTATAGATGTTTACAAATTTTTTCCAATTTTTTTAGTCGTTTAAAACTTTTTTATTATATAAAATTTTTTTTCGATATTTCCGTCCGCCATATTGGATCCGCCATTTTGAATTTTCAAAATCTGATAGATTTGTAATCAGCGACCTCGAAAACCTCTATATACAAACTTTCTACGAAATATTATGTATTGAATTACATATTTACAGTTATTTTGTGTTAGGGGTGGTTTACCCCCTTAGGGGTAATATTTATGAAAACACCGAAAGACGTCAACTAAATTTTGTTATTAAGGATGTTTAAACATTTTTTCCAATTTTTTTTAGTCGGTTTAAACATTTTTATTATAAAATTATGCCATAAAATATATGTTTTCAACCCCTAAAAAATAGGGGATGCTACTCTTACTCTTCAAATCACCATGAAATACTTGCTCTTTTTGTAAGAAATAACCTCCAATTTGTTTCATTGAAAAATATTAATTTTAAGCCGAGATATTTAAAAAAAAACGCTTTTTGGGGGTTAACTTTAGGGGAGGTTTTTACCCCTTAAAAGTGAAAATTAGCCGATAAAAAAAATACGTGTCTCTTATTTTTTTATGTTCTACAACATATATGAAAATCATCAAAATCGGTGAGTTCGGGTTGGGTACCTTTCCTTGTGAGTGGTGGTGAGTTCTGTCTTGTGAGCAGAACAGTGAGAAAGAGGCGAATTGTGGCACGTGTCTTTATTGGATGATAGGCTGAGCTCTGCTCGGCTCGACGGTCGTCGGAGATCTCCCGCTATGCCTGCACTGCTCGCACCTATGAGCGCGTAATGCGCGATAAGGTGCTGCATCAAAACCTTCGCGCCGCAGAGCATTCGCTGGCTGTGATACGAACAGGCAGCCACGGGCTTACCGTGACACATTAAAAAAATGCTGCAGCTGATTCTAATATTTTCAGCGCTGCATTTAAAAAATGCTGCAGCCGATTCTCATATTTCCCGCGTTGCATTAAGAAAATGCTGTAGCCAATTCTCATATTTCCAGCGCTGCTTTAAAAAAATGCTGCAGCCGATTCAGATAATTGCAGCATTGCATTTAAAAAATGCTGCCGCTGATTCTGATATTTTCAGCGCAGCGTTTATAAAATAACCACCATTTGGATATATAAGTGGATATGTCATTGGATCAATGTGTTACTTATAAGAGGTATGTTAATCGGTTTATCATGCGTAGAATATATATCAATATCACGTTCGATTAAGGGATGGCCATCTTCACCAACAAATAACATTGCAATTTTATTACATGTAGCTTCATTATATCTATTCTTATCTAATTCATCATTTCTTGTAATAGATATTATAATATATTTTGGTTTGCGATTCTTTTCTTTAGAACGTCTTAATTCTACTTTTTCTACCTCATACATTATTTTATAAGCTTTAGCATATGGATTAAATTTTCTCAACAGACTGTCTAATTGACTTAGTAAATCTAATTTTGCATTATGATTACTATTATTATTTTTTCGTATAGTCGTTGTCATTTCATTATCCAAAACATATAATTGACCATATTTTCGTGTATCATTTTAATTTGGATGAAAAGCATAAACATTGTGATATACTTAACCACAAATTCTTATAACTTGGACCCATACCAGATAATTTGTCGAAATCAGCTCCAAAACTTGCAAACGCGAAAGAATTATATATGATCGTATATTTTTACAAAAATTAATACTTTCAGATGAAAATCCTGTAGGCCAATAATTTTAATTCTTCTGGGTAATAAGGATTTTCTGGTAAATTTATTTTACCTTTCTGACAACAATTAGAGAATTTATTTCGAATATACTCAAAAGCAAAATGTTTTGCATTGCAATATTTACAAATTTCAAACATAGGACCTAAATGATTTTCTGTAATTAGATTTTCATTGAATTGTATGTTTGCTATTCGGCCTACTATATTCAAAGTTTGAGTAAATGTTACATTTCTTTGAGTTCTGTTTTTAATATATTCATTATTTTTTATAACGTTATAATGAATAATAATAAACTTATTTTAAATTCAAAACCTTGTCCTATATGTTGAAAATTTAACAAATATAATAGAAAATTCTAAAAAACTATTAGACGTCTCAAAAAATTAAGTAATTATCTACAAAATGCCTTGAAAAATAATTTACCATGTTGGTATTATAAAAATACATCTTCAAAAAATACATTTTTAAATTATTACTATTCTTAATCATGCTTACTTATGATATTTTTATGCATTAATAAATTTATTTTAGCAAATAAGTAAACTACTACAACTGCTGTACTACAGCTGCTCATGTTTCAAATTATTGTCAACGTCAAAATTCAACAATGGATTCACTTAATGCAAAAAATAATTTGCATAAACATAAAAGTAATATATATATATTACATAATGATAAAAATATTTTACATCTTTAAAAAATTTTTCAGGATAATAAAACTAATTGTTTAATTGTAGGGAAATATAGAGCTACAGAAAGCGGAAAAAAATATCAATTCAAGATTTTAAACAATAAACATCAAAAGGCGATCCAAAAAAATTTGTAAACTAAGTTTTCAGCTAAAAGTGCATAAAAAATATTAAAATTTGTATACTGTATTTTCTAGAAAAATTACAAATAAAGTACATTAAAATCTGTGAAATAAACTTCTCATAGCCTTTCGAAGCATGCTGATTGACCCGGCGAAGTACCAAAAGAGTTGCTAAACTCTATGAATAACAGATTATAATTTTTTTTTTTACATGCATAAGTTTTAATTAGATTTATATACTTAAAAAAATACAACTAACTTTTTTAAAAAAATTTAATTTGCTTAGTGTTGATGTTGTATATTAAAAAATAACATTATGATATTTTGAAAATTTTTATTTATTCACGACTGAACTATAATAGCCAGATTATTCCCTGAAAAGCGGGACTAAAGTAGCATTTTATTCCCTTATATTTTTTTTCTGCAAAAAATTTTTTCCCGCAAAATGCGAGAAATAAATTCTTTATTCCCACAAAATGCGGGAATAGAGTAAATTTGCGATAAACTAAATTTAAAAAATTTGAATAAAATTTAAAAAATTTTGAAAGAATGTTAAAAAGTAGAAAAATGTATTTATTTTATATAAATAATCAAAATGATTGTTATTTTGTTTTATGATATATGAAATAAGTATAATAGAATAAAAATAAAATAATAATAAACGTATATTTTCATTAAAATGCCGATAACTAATTAAGTCCCACTTTTCAAGAAATAAAGTGGCTACATAGTTCAGTCGTGAATACAGCACTATATGCAACACGAGAGTAAATTCGATTATTTGCTCGGGCAGTAAACTCTTATCCGCGAGAAAAATCAACGACTTTACTCCCTTGTTGCATAATGTACGTTTTTTATTCGATTATAACGTAACATGGCTTATTTTGTTAATAAAAAACAAGACAAAAAAGACAGCACGTATAATTAAATATTCTAAAATATAAAATCAGGTGATAGTTTTTTGGATTTATTAGTTTTATAAATAAATCCAAGAAAGACAACTTATATATCTTTTTGTTTTGCTTCCTCCTAGAGTAAGCTTTGTAATAGTAAAATTTTGAGTTTCGTCAAAACTTTTAGAAAATACTTTTTAGTGTGTTTTTTTCTATTTTCTAATTTTCTAAAAAATGTTTCTAAAAGTAGCGATATCTTGTGCATTTTTTATAGGTGAGAATTATATTTCATGAAAATATCAAAAAATCAATTAATTTTTCGGATCTAAGATACAAAATTATTAATATTTAGGCGTAAACTGAACAATTTGAATAATTTAAACATATGGCGAATCTCGTAGGGCTTGTGTAGAACAACGTCTGCGTGGCTCAGTCGGCTAAGGCGCACAGCCGTACTTATTTGGCTTCGTGCAGGGTGTGGGTTCAAGTCTCCGATTAGACAGAATTTTTTCTGATGCAAAAAATTATTCTATATTTTCCTTTGAACTAAAAACTTAAATCCAAGCCTGCTAGCTACCATTTTCCAATCCCAACCTCAAACCGTGATAAGCCACGTGTAACCCAGCTGTGTTACTCGACTAACTATAATGGGCAGTTTGTACTTAAAAACAAGGTAAAAGATTGAATCCAAGAACTGCCCATTAAATTGAAGAAAAGGCGTTACATTCTACCTAAGAAATGGCAAAGAAAACTGTCCAGTTCTTAGATTCCATGCCAAGAACTGGACATTAAGTGGGTTACCGATTCTACCATAAATTATATTTATAAATTTGTAACTTTTTGAAATCATTGTGATGAATATTTATTAAGATAAAATTTAAAATTCATAGAAATACACGGCGATGAATACATAGATTTACGTAACAGGAAGACGTTACCACGTCACAAAACGGCGCCCAATGTAGCGCCCCTCTCTTCCGTCCGGCCCATCCCCAAGCTAGCAGACAGCAACACGTGTCTCCGCCGGCATAGCGTCAATGTCAGCCAAACTGCACACACCACGCATGCCACGCCAAGAAGAAGTTATTTTTGTGTCTACACAATGGCCGACCATCCGTCGCATAGCGACTCGTCCACCAGCGAAGACAAAAAGAAGGTAGTAAAGTTCTTACTAGAATACGTGCAAAGAAAATGCGAATCATGGAAGAGCAGAGCGAAAAAAGAAGCCGCACGCAGCAGCACAAAAGCAGCGCACAAGCCAAACGCAAGAAAGCAGCTCGAGCCGCAACCCGTAAAAATAAACAATAGTGCAAGTGCAAGTGCAATTGCAAGTGACAATCAAGGCACCGGCGCAAGCACAAGTGACAAACACGGTGCAAATGAAACGTCAGTGCTACACATATTAGGCTCATGACGTAGAGAAACACGTAACGACATACCACGCGGCAGAATACGCCGCAAGCTCCGAGAAAATCAGAGGCGGTACGGGCAAGAGCAGGAAAGAATAAGAATATTAGAAAACAGCGTCCGCTACACATCTGCACAAGCATCTGAAGAAGAGAGATTGACGCGCCAAGAGGTCGAAAAATACAACAAATTTAGCATGTCCGACGCACGGGAACGTCGTCACAAGAGAATAAATAAAGGTGCAAGAAAATTACACCGCCGCGCTTCCTTCATCACCGGCGACGACGACACCAAATGGCTGCTAGGAGCAAAAGAGACAGTGAGAGAGCCGCCGACAGCTGACGCGGAAAACACTCAAGAGCGACCCGCACAACCGACGGACAAGGCACGAGAGAATTTGGCCAGCGCAGTCAGCGCATTACAAGTAAATCAGCCAAACAGCAGCAAAACCTCAGCCACCGACACTCGCTGCAAGCCGAAAACCGAACAAAAACCGTAGACTCAAGATTCGAAAAAGACGCACAGCGCACCAGCGCGTAGAGGAGACGTCCTTTCTCATCCCTGCCACCCACCTTAAGCACAACAACAAAAAATCTAGAAACAACGCAGTCGATTATTATTAGGATATTAGCTATTAGTATTAGGATAAATAATAGAACAAATTATATACAGCGTAAACAGTATGCTACGTTGTATGGGTTATGAGTGCGAAATATCTATTTTGTAAACAATACGTCAGTAACATAAAAGTTTTTTTTCTTATTCTTCGTTTTTATTTCGCACATTCTATAGTTATTTAAACAATTGTTATTTTATTTTTAAATTCCTCAAGTTTAGTTATTTTTAGAGCGTTTTATAAACGTTTATAAAATGGTTTAAAAATGTTTGGTGCTATTAGGGAACCACGATTATTAAGAGTTTATAGAAATTGATAAAATACATTATTGACATAAATAGTATCAAACAAGGGGTCAAGCCTGGGTTAAATCCTGCAAAAAAAAAAAAAAACAAAAAGATATTCTTCATACCAAAAAATTTTGTTTGATGTAATTTGAAAAAAAAAATTCTATCAAAAATATATAAAATATACACCATTTTTATCGAAAAAAAATCACGTATATACCTTGTAAAATCATTGACCAAAATTCATGCCATTTCACTATATAAATAAGTGTTTTTAGTCACTTGCCATAGCTTTCTGAAAGATTCGGACCGTCCTCTTTACTCTATCCGGACTTAAAATGTACCTTAAACATGCCCCCTCAGACAGATTGAGAGACATTTCTAAAAAATATGAATTGAATATAGTTAGCAACAAATTTTTTTATCTAAAAAATATCAATTAAACATTGCTAGCAACAAATTTCCTTGCTAGCAATGTTTAATTGATATTTTTTAGATAAAATCCTTGTGCATGCGAGGCGCTAGATGTTGCGCACCTGTGTTGAGAGGCACAGAGTCGCATATTATACTTATTTTTTGTTTATTTATATATATTTTTTTTATTTTGCTTATATCTGTACCCTTTTCCTGTTAGATTTTCCGTATATACCGTTCAAGCTTATTTGAATTCACTATCCGTGTTTTATTCCCTTTTTGGATTTTTGCATTGTGTGTTGAGTAGTTAATAGCTATGATTTCGCACGGGCCCTTATATTCAGGTTTAAACTGTCTGACTTTGGGTTGATAGTGCGCAGTTGACGAGTACTTATTTACTCTGAATATTCATGCAAATTCTTCTATAACTCGGTTCATAAAGTGTGCTCCCAGGTCGGATATGAGGGTTGCGGGTGCACCGGAATAGCAAATTAGTTTTTCTGTAAGTGCTCGTGTTAGTTTTCTTGCCGTTGCGTGTTCGACTGGTACTAGTATACTAGTTTGAGGCTTTGGCCCGCAGAAATCGATTGATATTTTGTCGAATAGATGAGATGGGGTGTCCGTGGTGATCATTGGCAGTTTTGTTTTTACTCGCACTAGTTCCTTTCTGGCACCCTGTGCATCCTCGAACAAACCGTCTAATGTCTGCTTGACTCGTGATATTCTTTGATAAGTCTAGATCTGTCTTTGACCTTTGGTACTGGTGTTATTTTTAAATAAAACGATCGACATTGATTTTCCTCTAGAAGGTAATTCAAGCGTCGTCTACGGAGCAATCGGATACAACCGAGGCCAACAACATCCAGGCGCGTTCACGCATCGTAATGACTGTTACTGCTAAAGTTCGTACACACTTCAATATTTCGGATTCCGCAAAAGAAATATAGGACAAAATCAAAGCTGTATACGATGATGGGGCGCTAAGTAACGTGTGCGGTACTCTAATAGATTTGTGCATGACTACTCTAAATGATTGTAACACAACAGAAGAGTTCTTGGCAAAAAAGTGAAATGCCGCGAATCGACTTTGCGCCCATGGAATGGATGTGTCGGATTAAATGATGAATATGTTGATGTAAATGGGACCACCCGATGATCAATATCGTCTGATGAAAATGGCTCTCAGAAATTCAGTAACGAAAATGACAACAGATTCAGCCAAAAGAAGCATGCTTGAGGAGGCCGCTTAAAGAGAGACTACTGAGTCTCATGAGGCGCATGGTTTTTACTCTCGCGCACAATCAAAATACTCATCGCCACCATACAACTAGGGCGCTTAAAAACATCATACAAGAAAGCTAAATGCCACATTTGCAACAGATATGGACATCCTGCCGAAGAGTGCAAAGCGAAACGTAACTCAGCTAAAGCCGCATATACTCTCGAAAAGGATCTATCGGGCGAAGATTGTCACACGGATGATGATGAAGAAAACCCCACAGTATCGGCCAATTTTTGCACATTTCTTAGCTCCATTGCTACAAATAAAAATTCACAAGACCTCGATCCGTTGTCTTCTATATGGATTATAGACTCAGACGCGTCGAAGTATATGTGTTCTCCATAACACAACATATCCATGTTTACAAACTTTCAATCGTGTGACATCAAAAGTATCTCTATGGCTAAGTCAAGGAAAATCCCAGTCATAGGCGAAGGCAATATAAAAAATCAATCCAAATATAATCCTTGAGTGCCAAACAAATAACGGTTTCTGCCAGGTGACGCTTACAAAAGTTCTGAGCGTACCAGAGATAGTCTCTGATTTGATATCTATGAGTTGTATGACGGATAACGTTGCACATATCTCATTTAATGATAATTCTTGTATAGTAAAAAACTCTCAACGTCAAATTGTTATGTCAGCAGAGCAAATGAATAATGGAATTTACAAATTAAATCTTGCTACTGGTTCGAATAAAAACATCACACCTAATGAGTCTCAAACAATCGCTCTGTCAGCTACTACCAATAAAGCATCAATGTTTACTTGACATCGTCGACTTGATCACCTCAACTACTAATATGTTTCTTAACTCCTAAATCAAGCAGAGGGAATCCAGTTCTCTGATAAACTTAAGCCTCGCAGAACGCGAGGCATGCATAAATGGAAAGCAAGTCAAGAATCCGTTTCCACTATCGTACAAAAAAGCAGACTCTGTCTTAGAATTATTGCATACCGATTTATGTGAGATCAAGCCAACATCCATAGAGGGTCACAAATATTTCATGGTGGTATATGATGATTTTTCGAGAATGATTTTGGTTTTCCTGCTCAAGAAAAAATCTGATGCCACATAGTCTCTTGAAAAATGCATTCTCTTCGCACAGAATCAAACTGAATGAGCCAATCTTATCCCATGACACGTGGGAGCTAGTGAATTGTCCTCGTGAAACCAATGTCGTCGGAACAAAATGGGTATACAAACAAACTCAAACAATCGTCCGATGGAGAAACTAGATTCAAGGCAAGATTGGTTGCTCAGGGCTTCAAACTGAGATCGGGGGCATTGACTATCACGATATTTTCTCTCCAGTTGCAAGGATACTCTACAATAAGGATCCTTTTTGCGTATTCAGCTAAGAATGATCTTGAGATACGACACTTGGATGTGATCACAGCGTTTTTTAATAGTCCAATAGATACGGAAATATTTGTTACCCAACCAATAGGCCTGGAAATGAGAATAAAGTGTGCAGATTGAAGAAGGCTATCTATGGTCATAAGCAGGCCAGCAGGACGTGGTACATTAACCTGGAATCAATTTTTGAGTTAATGAAGTTAATCAAATCAAGGAAAGATCCATGTCTTTACTATTTATACAAGTTACCAGTTGATTGTAATAATATTTGTGGACGATCTGCTTGCTTTCTATGATCATGAAAAAGCCATCACCTGGTTTATTTCCGGTCTGCAAAAGAAGATTGCAATTAAGGATTTAGGTCCAGCTAAAAAAATACTAGGCATTAATATAGATAGGAATCTTGAAAAGGGAATAATCAAGTTGCATCAAGAAGACTATATAAAAAGAATGTTAACAGATTATGGCATGGGTTAGTGTACCAGTCGTTCAAAACCAATTGATCCAGGAGTGACCCTTTTGCCTAATTTGACAACAAAAATTTTGGAGGAAATAGATCAATTGAGGAAAATATTGTATCAAAACGCCATTGGATCGCTGATTTATCTATTGCAAGCTACAAGGCCAGATATAGCCTATGCCATCAGTCTGCTGAGCATATTTAAGACTTCCTACAACCAGTCTAACTGAAACGCCGTCAAAAACCTTTTTAAATATATAAAAGGCACATTACAGCTAGGATTGACTTTTAAAAGGGACGCCTATGGTGAAGTTGAAACGGTCACGGCTCTTCTAGATCCAGTGCAGAGTATTCAATTTATATTATTGTTAAAGAGCTATGAACATTTACTGCCTTGTGTCGTAATTCTGACGACAGGTCAAGAAAGAGAGAGAAAATTGAATATAATTGATGATTTAATTATAGGTCAGGTCCGGGATACCAGGCAGTGGAGTTTTATCAAAATAATAAGATTTTGTTGTATGTTTAAATAGTAACTGAAATATATTCAATGAATCGTTTTTATGTAGAATATTGCGTAAATTGGAATATTCTTTTTAACAAAAAATGCGTAAATCCGCTTTTGATTTTTACAATAAGTTTTATTGGATACGCGTTATTTTGCGTTACCCCTAACAAATTAAAGTGCGTTTTATAGGTGTCGTATAAAATCTATATATTATATTTGATTCGTAAATGATACGCTTAAATTGCGTTATCTTTTTATATTTAAATGCGCAAGTTAAATTTAAGTCTAAATGATACGCCAAAATTGCGTTATCATTTGAATAAGTTTAATTTGAAATAATATTTCTAAGTATTTCTACTCAAGGCGTAAATTGCTCTTGAGTAGAGACTAGTGCGCTTAAATTGCGCCAGAGCTAGTGAATATACTAGGCCGCGCAGGGCCTTTTATATCATTCTATGCGAGCGCGAATCGAGCCACCGAAATTGATCACACCCTGGCATATCACGCACGTGTGCAAATATTAGCGAGCAAAGCTGCGCACGCTTCGCCGCTGCCGCGTCATCGCTCGCTCCTAGACATCACGCATACATGTATTCATAGGTGAGAGCTACGCCGGTGCGTGCTCGCTCTTGTTACGCAATATTTATTATGCTCCTCTCCCGCCGCTGCTGGCTACTGTGCGGTGTTGTTTACGTGCCAGAGCGGGGCAGCGGAGCATTCTTGGATTTCTGAAAAATAGTCGAGTGACTTTAAAATTTATGAATTATATTATATTGATTTGATTTTAATTGAATCAGCGGATCGTGGGCGGGGTATTGCAAAGTGTTTGGATATTGTGAGGCCAGCTATGCATCAGATAAGACGAAGATGGATCCATTACGATGGATCCATTACGGGATATGTCTGTTAAGTCACAATTCCGATCTATAATTATTTATTGAATTTTACTTACTTGGGTTTAACTGCTTGGGCTGAAAACTCTGCTGCTGTACTGTGGTCAGGCTTATACAGGCTGGATTTATTCAAATGAAAAACACTTGCAATTAATTGACTTTCACGATTTATTCAAGATAAAGTTCTATATAGGTATCGGAATCGCAACCTTAGCACGGGTAACTCTTGTCGACGGATAGGAGCGTCGTACAAGAGTCCAGATCGAGTGTATAATTACAACTGGTTGCTCGGAGTATACGGGGGATACTTATTAACATCACTGATCTACTTATTAATCTGAGTAATCAGTTTTCAGCTTCGCAACGACTACGCTGATTTTGCTTAAATGCAATACGTCGCAGGACGTCACATGTCTTTCTGATGCAAGCAACTGACTGTAGGCAAGTCCAGCACTAAGGCGGAACTTCAGTCTCTGCCGGATGCAGTGGATGAAGCTCTTTGGCTCAGAAAAATCATTGGTGAACTCAAGCTTAAAGATGGGCATCCAACCATAATTATGTGTGACGATAAAAGTACAATTTAGTTCAGTAAGAACTCTAAATCCAGTCATGCGTTAAAACATATAAATGTAAAATAACACTCCATAAAAGAAAAAATAGATGAGCAAGAGGTTGAATTAAAATATGTTCCAACTAATAAGATAGTAGCAGATATGTTGACGCAGGCTGTTGGACCCACCAAAATAGAAGAATTTAGAGATAGTATAGGTATGATCAATGTATAGTGTAGTATTTTGTGAAAATAATTTAGTTTTTAACCATTGGGAGTAGACTTTCAGTCGCGACTATGTCTTTTGATTTTTTAGCTCTCAGTGATAATGTAATTGCCAATGTAACGGTTTAACTTTCCCCAAGAGACTGGATAGTCAGTCGGTTCCAGGATCAGGATAGGGAAAAGGAGCGAAAAAGAGTCTGTTTTTATATTCTCAACAATAACAAAATATATTTCTTAATTAAAGAATAGCAATTTGGAATCAGTTGTTAAATCCCGGCTGAAACAGAAATCAATTATGCGTCTTGTTAAAAATACTTCGCCTTAACAAATAGAATTGTTTAAACTAACGCGGTTGACAATTTACAAGAATATATACGCGATTTCGTTACAAGAATGATTCGGTGTTCGCGGCTGCGGTGTATCGGTTCGGTGGCGGATTTTGAGGTTACGAATTCATTCGGTACGGTGCAGTCGTGTGCGCACGGCTACGCCAATCCGAATGTGTCGTGAAACAACGATTTCGACTGCTCTGTGTGCGCACAGTAACAGCCGGGATAGTGTCACGGTGTTTTGAGGTTATCCCTCGGATTTGTGGAGTCGTGAGCGCACGGCTTCACAAATCTTCGTCGCTCGTCTCGTCCTTCTCTTTATCTTGTCTGCACACAGAGATAAAGCGCGTCGTGAGATGTCGGCGTAAGGCTGGCTTTTTTGGTCAGGAATTTACCTTTGTTTCACCAGGACGTGAGCACACGACCGGGCGAATGGCCGGCGGAACTATTATTACTCCCTTAACCCTGTGGGATCACAGTGGCAGAGGGTGGCAGCAACGTGTCGGAATGTAGGTTAGGATTTTACGGTGGCACCGGGTGTCGCCCACGTGTGCTCACGTAGACGAGGCTCGGTGTCGCTCGGGTGTTCCGGGTTGCCTCGTGTGCTCACGATGGCAATTCGGAGTTTCGAGTTTTGGTTCGTCTACCAAATCGTCACGTGGGCTCACGAGACGATTTCGTCGGCGTAGGTCTATCTCTCGCGGTTCCTTGTAGTAACGTGTGCGCACGATACTACCCGGAGTGGAGCTCGAGCAGAACTGCCCGTTGCGCGGCGCGATCCGCCTTATAAAGGCGCGCGGCGCGGATGTGCATAGGTGCGTTCACGGCGCACCGCGTGCGCCGCCTGGCGCGTCGCCGCTGAGTCGCTCGCTGGCTGCCGCGCTCCGCGCTCGTGCGGACTCGCCTTGCGAATGTTGCACGCGCGCGCTCTATCCGCGTCGTGCGGATTCGTCTTTTGTTCGTTGCGCGCGCTCGCTGCGCATGCCGCGTCTACTACGACCGCCTTCACACGTATTTACATGTGCGAGACTCATGTCTCGTCGCACAAAGGAGAAATTAAATTGTCGATGTCAATATGTTTAATCAAAGAATAAGCGTTAAAAAATGTTTGGTGCAAATGTAAAATAATGGAATTTTATTTTTATCGCGTCTCTATTAAGGGAATGTGTTGTAAACGTCTTTATAATAATGTACACGCATGTGTGTGCTATTGCGTGCGCAGCTACAGGCGAGATTATGTATGACAGAAGACATGACGGAAGATATGTATGTTTGGATAGCTAGTTCGCTCGGAGCTATCGCTCAAACCATACATCATATTTATAAAAATTAAAGTATAATTATATATTGTATCTTTCACTTATCACTTAAACCTCACACTCGTTTGGTACACGTGGCAATTAAAAAGTTAAATTACTACAGTGTCTTTATACACCCAGAAATATCTGGTCTTAGGGGTTTGTCGTGTAGATGTTTCTTTAAAATTATACCAAACATGTACGCCTCTCTGTATTTTGTTACGATTATTTCGCCTATAAAACGTGGTGTTTCTAATAGCTTTTCTTCTGTATGTAGCGTCTTTCTATCAAAGCGTTTAGTACCTCTGTGTTAAGGATTATGTCTTCTGCCAAGAATTAAGCAAGGTTGTACTAATGCGAGAACGAGTAATTATTCGAGCTTATACCCGAGTGAATAGATCTTTGGCATATGGATCTGTTTCCCACTCTGTTGCATCTTATTTTGGTCGCGCCTCGACTATTAAATAGCGTGCCATGGCTTCTCTCACGTGAAGGTTTCGTTAGAAGTTTGCAGGTTGTTATTCCTCCTTGCTCGGATTCTGATTCGGATTCTTCGGCGCGAGAGGGGAAGGAGAGCGGGCGAGCGAACGGCGCGTGGCGTCGTGGCCGAGACGAGAGCGGGAGCATAGCGCGCTGCCTTACCGACTTCGTCGGGACAAGTCAGGCCGAGTGAGCAAGAGAGTCCTCCGAGATCCCAAGGAGATTCGGAAACGTTTATAAAAATAATAGTGTCGCGGATTCGGGGCCGCGGTGCTAGAAAAAAAAATAGTTTCGCGGGTTTTGCCACGTCACATAGTCCTCTATTGTTTGCACAGATTTGTGAGTGCTTCCTTTTTTTATGGGACTAATATTATCGTGTTTGCTTGTATCGTAATGACGTTGGTCAGTGTTTCCCCTGGATGCCTTTGAAGCACTGCTCTCGAGCAAGGGTATTGTGCTGGCTCAATCGTCTATTTGCGGTGTAATGTGATAAAAATCTTTCCTTGGTTTGTATATGGAAAGAATACGTTTTAGAATGCTAAGATGACTGTCGCGTGAAGCTAAGGGAATATGTGTGGTAAGAATCAGCTGTAGAGAGTCTATGCTTTCGTATGGTGTTTCTGCACAAGGTTTTCTCTTATTGACATTCTTTTCATAGGATATCTCGTTGTTGCTTTGCACGCCGTTTTCGCATATTTTGAACACCTGACTTATCTTGTTTACTTATCTCTTCTACGTCTACAATGAGGCAGGTCCAGAATTTTTTTTTTTTTGCCAAATAGTGTTTGCCGGAGTTTGCTAACAGTTATTCCACGCTTGTAGGTTTATTACCGAGGTCTACATTACTCAGCTCGCTGTCTGTTTTTTGAGGGATTGGTCTTGATGTTTCATGACTATTTTTAGTGCTTGATGTTAGTGGTTGTGATAAGTCGTGGTGATTCAGTGAAGGTTCTATCTTAATAAGTTTGCGTGTTATTTCTACCTAGAACCACGTGCACGTCACACCCTAGTCCCTCTAAACTTATATTTATCCTACCTAAACTTAAATATTCTTCCGGGGTAACTCCGTTAATTGCAATCACGTATTGTGTATCAATTATCCCCCTACTCGTGGCATTACTCGCTTTAATCTATGTAACATCAGCTTCACTATCCGCATACAAACGTGCTTTCCTCTCCTTTAACTTTTCGCTTGTAAGCTCTACGGTTTTTTGTCTACGTACTGCTGTGGCAAATCTTATAAAGTACTTCCTATTATTTATTTTCTCTTGAACATTAGCTTCTTTATCCCGTTTCAACTTTTCTTTTAACTTATTAAACTGCACAGCTATCCTTTATTTGCTTCTTTGAATTTTCGATTTTCTCCTGATTTTTACTGATTTGCCATCTTCTCTTGTTTTGGCGTCAGTTTCGGATTTGGTAGATTGTTGCTTGGTAGATCTATTAATTGCCCGATACCCCTGACTTTAAAAAATCCCTAGACTGATTTGTAGAATTTCTGTTATCTTATCTTTTACTATTGTTATGATTGCTATTATTCTGAACATTGTAACGATTGTTATTATTGTTGTTGTTAAACCGTTGTTTCTTCTACCGTCATGGCGTCTATTGTCAAATTCTCTTTCATTTCACCGATTATCAAAATCCCGATTGTTTTGGCGATTTTTAAACCAGCGGCCATTACTCCTGTTGTCGTATCATATCTGTCATCGTGCCGATCATTATAATTTCAATTATCATCTCTATCATTGTTGTACTATTATGGTTGTTATAATTCCTATTATCGTATCCATTATTGTTGTTAGAATGTCTGTTATCCCCGCCATTGCATTCTTCCGAATACTTGCGTACGTTATTCTTTCGATAACCGCTATTTTGCTTTCAATTATTTTCTTAAGGAGCGCTATTATTCTGGGTCGCATTATTTTCTTGCGGCGCCGATACGACGTATAGTACCAGGGCTGGAGTGGGTACGGGGATGGGAGTATACGCTACTGGAGAGGCACTGGCAGCGGGTGCTGACACAAGTCTTTCAAGTTTTTCTTTGCTAAGTTGACAATTATTTATCGCGTTTTTTAACGGAAAGCATTCGACTTAGGTGTGGCCCACGGTATTACAGTATTAGCATACCTTCGTTTTGCAATCTTTTTTTAAGTGTCCCTGTTGTCGACAATAATTGCATACGCTTATACCCGTAGTGTATCTGACGGCTTTACTAGCTATTGGCGTGGCCTTTGGTTCATATGCTGCGTTTTTAATACTCATAAGCTCGGCTGCCCACGACGGAATTTTAGTCTTCGCTAATCGAGTCCGGTGGCTGACTATATGTGCAGCGCGCGCTGGTACGGTGTTTAAAGGCTGCGGCCTTCCTGATGGCTTTTCCGAGGCATAATGAATTTTTAGAATGAACTTGGTGTTGTAATTCTTCGTTTAGACCAAATAAGAATTGTTCGAGGGTCTTTTTATCAGAGTATTTATAGTCTCTCGAACAAACGTTAGAGACTTGTGGATCTCGATGGACTAGTAGGCAATAAACAAAAACACTCTCAACCGTTAATTGGAATTGATATACCGTAAGAAAAGGCTTTGACTTTTATTGAAAGATTGTATTTACAAGTGTATATACGATAACAGCTCGCCTCTCGAACCTTCTCGCTCTCTCTCTCGGCGTAACCGTCTAATTTTTCGAACATACCGCCTCTCTTGCTGCCTCGCAGCAACAAAGAGACCGGCAATCAACAACTAACATTATTTAAAGATAGGAAAGCCTACTTCGAGAGAAGCTAGTCCCTATCATGACTCTACCGATCGAATGTTCTCACTAAAATTTCTTTGGAATCAATCCTTATAACGAACATTCAATCAACAAACAAATTTACAACAATTTAAGTTTAACAAATTTATAATAAATTTAGTACAATGTTAAATTCGCCTATATACTTGAATAATCTAATGAAAAATTTCTAGCAAAGCTAATACTAAAGAACAAAATAATAACTTGACTCTAATGAATCTACATTTAAGACAGTCGACTAGGATGCTATCTATTCACGAGCTAAATGAGTTTACAGTGTTGGTGTTGTGTGTAAAATCTCTTCGATTGATGCCAACTGGGAAACTCTTCAGTCTTGACTGGACTCTAGTTGAAGGCTGGAGACTGCCCTCTACGCACTCTCGTCTGAGGGCAGAAAGATGACCTTCACAACAGGTCGCTGGATCTCGGAATTGGCAGTACGGATGGTAACAACTCGAACTAGACCATCTTTCCCTGGATGTACCGCTGTAATTCGACCCAGTGATCACTTGGACGGAGGACAGAGGTCGTCTTTCAGAAGCACCAAGTCGCCGACGACGAACTGTCGTCCAGGAGTCAGCCATTTAATTCTCTGCTGTAAATGATGTAATACCTCCAGTCGCGATCGCTCCCAGAAATGGTTTCTCATAACCGATAGATGCTTCCACCTGCAAGTGCGAGATTTTAGATTCACGTCTTCAAAGGGCTCGGGTAATACATTGAGAGGAGCGTTCACAAGAAAGTGACCAGGCGTAAGCGCCACCGAATCAGTGGACTGTTGATACCCTCTTTCAACTTAGCATCACTTATTACGGGAAACTTTTCTTGCAAGTACCGAAAACAGTCTTTCTCTTAGGATAAAGAAAAGAGCAAGAAAAATTCAGAGCGTCAATATACACTGAAATCATGTATAATACACTCATAAGAAAGCTTTCTAACATCTACCAACGTCTATAAATGCGATTTTCAGCGATTTTTCACGGTTTTTCGCTATTTACTCAAAATGTTGGGGGTATACGGACAAAACGGACATCGAATTCGGATTCAGCGCGTCAAAATATACTGAAATAAGGTATAATACACTTATAAGACATCTTTCTAACATTTACCAACGTCTACAAATGCGATTTTCAGCGATTTCGCGTCGTCCGAAGTTGGCGGGAATGCGGTACCAATATGGCCGTCTTCTTCTTATTTCCCCTCGTTGTGCCCCAAAATGGCGAACTCGTGGCGTCCCTCGAAGTTCAAATTTTGACCGTTGACCTCTAGCCTCTAAATCTCTAACCTCTAGTCCTCTAAACTTCTAATACGTTTAACCTCTAAACAAATAAATACTTCTAGTCGTCTAAACGTCTAAATTGTTACAACAACAACAAGCAGCTAGGCCCAATGCGGCCAACTGCGAGAGCGAATTCCAGGAAGTTTCTGGACGCTCTCCGACCGTTGCGACTTCGATTAGTCGAACGGCTGCCGAAATACTTTAACACACCTTCACTATGCAAAAAAAAAACTTTTCCGTACACAATACACTTATTGCCACGATACTGCATGCTCTGCTACCAATATTTATAGTCTCTCGAACAAACGCTAGAGACTTGTGGATCTCGATGGACTAGTAGGCAATAAACAAAAACACTCTCAACCGTTAATTGGAATTAATATACCGTAAGAAAAGGCTTTGACTTTTATTGAAAGATAGAGTGTATTTACAAGTGTTAAATCTAAGGAAAAGTAATGAAAGCTTCTGTATTAATGTACCGATGCGTGAACAACGATATTTTTACGGACGACACTGTGAGGCGAGTACGTGCGCTCACAGTGTTTCGGCAATACATACTGACTATACAATCAGCGAGAGCGGCAGAAGGCCGCTCGCGCAACCGGCGGAGAGAGAGAGAGAGAGAAAGAGAGAGAGAGAGAGAGTAGTACGCGTAGGGAAGCATAAAAGGAACAGAAGTAGACGGAGGGCAGGCAAAAGAGTGATTAAGTAATAGGAAAAATAGGGAATATCTTAACGAGATACCGGAATCGATGGAAGAGCAGGAAATGCAGTGGGAAATTAAGGAAAGAAAAAATAGGAAAAACAATATAATGATGAGAGGGGTGGGAGCGTTAGGAAAAAACATAAAAAAGGAGGTCAGGGAGATAATGGGAGAGTTTGGAATAAGCATTAGAAATATGGAGGTAAAGGGGAGTGAGAAGGTAAATATAATAACCTGCTACAACAATGTAGGAATAAGTGAGATAGAAAAAGAACTGATAAAAGTAGTACATGAGGGAATAGATAAAGGGGGGAGAGTAGTGTTAGCAGGAGATTTCAACGCGAGAGTAGGGGAGCAGCAAGGGGAAGAGGATATAGGAGAGAATAGGAGAAAGTGGACGGATAAGTTAACGAACAGAGAAGGAAAGAAACTATTATGTATATGTGAGGAACTAGGATTAGTGTTAAGAAATGGAAATACAAAAGGGGACGAAGAAGGAGAGATAACTTACATCGGGGAGGGAATGGGTTCGGCGCTCGACCTGGTGATGGACATAGAAACAGAGAAGGGAAGCATAATAAAAGAAATGGAAATCATAAAGCGTATAGAATCGGACCATCTTTTGATAGCCTTCTCAATCGAAAAGGGGGAAAGAGAAGATAGAACCGCAAGAGAGGGGGAGGAGAGAAAAAATAAAAGATTTAAATGTGAGGAGAGATGGGGGGCGGATTATAGGAACTTAATGAAAGAAAAGGCGAAAGAGTTAAAAGAGGGAGAAAGGAGCAACCAGGAAAGTTGGGAAAGTTGAAGAGGGAAATAGAGAACACGGCAGAAATGCTAAATTTAAAACCGAACGGGGGGAGGGGTAGGGGAGAAAAAAATAGAAAGTAGTTGGTGAATGAAAGAACAGAAAAAGAAAGTATTTAAAGCACTGAAACGATGGATAGGAACTAAAGGGGAGAGGAAAAAAGAAGAAAAAGAAAAGCTATGAAAGGAAAGGGCGATTCTAAGAAAATTAAGGGGAGAGAAAAATAGGCAATGGGCAGAAAAAAAGGGAGAGAGTAGAAAAATGCAGAAATATAAACGAATTCTGGGAGGTAATAAGATGGTTTAGGCCTAGGAAAGAAAGAAAAGGGGGAATGATAGAAAAACAAAAGTGGAGAGACCATTTCGAGAGGTTACTGGGAGGTGGGGTGGAAATAAATAGATATGATGAAGCAGGTCAAAAGGCCAGGGAAAAAAGAAGGGAAAAAAGAAATGAGGAGGGGGAAGAAACAGAAAATCTAGAGAGGGAAATATCACCATGGGATGTGAAGCAAATATTGGCGAGAATCAAAAACAATAAAGTCCCCGGGGAAGATGGTATAACGGTAGAGTTTTTAAAGGGACTTCCAATCGAATGGGTAGTGGAAATAACTAAGATACTAAATGGAATAATGGAAGAAGGGAAAATAGTAGAAAACTGGCAAGGATATACCTCATCTTCAAGGAAAGCAAAGAGGAGGAGGTAACAAATTACAGGGGGTATCACTACTGGACATTAAGTACAAGATGCTTACAAATATAATAGCAAGAAGGGTAAATGAATGGCTAAAATCAAAGAAGAAGCTGAAGGAGAATCAGGCGGGTTTTAGGGGTAAAAGAGGATCGAGGGACCACCTTTTCACGTTAAATAGTAAGGGAGGGAAATTGTATGCGGCGCTAATCGATTTCAAAACGGCTTTTGACTCGATAAACAGGGAGATTCTAATAGAAAAGATAGAAAGAATTGGGATAAAAGGGAAAGTACTAGAGACAATAAAGGGAATATATAGGAAAACAGAAAACAAGGTAATCACAGGTGATGGGATAACGGAGAGTTTCGTCACATAAAAGGGAGTGAGGCAGGGCTGCCCGTTAAGTCGAGCCTTATTTAGCATTTATACAAAAGATTTGGAGGAAAGAAGAGAAAAAAGAGGGGGGGGGGGCAGTAATTTAGGGAGTAAAAATTTACTGCTTGAAATTTACAGACGGCGTGATCGCACTAGAGGACACAAGGAAAGGATTACAAAGTATGTTAGGGGATCTAAGCAAATATTGTAAAGAAAATAGGATGACTCTGAACACGAAAAAAACGAAAGTCATGTGTTTCAGAAAGGGAGGGAGGAGAGGCAAGAAAGATAAATGGTGGTTCGAAGGGAAGGAGTTAGAGATAGTAAACGAATATAAATATCTGGGACAATGGTTTACGACGACGAATTCATACGGGTTGCGGGTAAAAAAAGGGGCGAGGAAAGCTAGGAACGTAACAAACATGGTATGGGGGATGTGAAAAAGGACTAGGATAGAAAGTTTAAAAAAGAGGATTTACTTATTAGAAGCGATAGTAAGGTCAAGCTGTTTGTATGGAGCGGAGATATGGGGATAGAGAGAAGAGAAGAAATAAAAAGGGTTCAAGGAAGGTACATGAAAATGGGGATGGGGTTAAACAGCAACACACCGGAATACATATGGAGGAGGGAGGCAGGAAGGCATAGTATAGAGATAGAAACTAGGAAGAAGGCAAGCAGATATCTAGTCCAAGTACTAGAAATGGGAAAGGAAAGATGGCCGTATATATGTCATAAGTAAGAACTGAGAGGAATGTTAAACAGATATCCATCAAGGTGGGGAATAGAGCTAGAAAAAGCAACGGGGGAGGTAGGGGATCGGGAATTAATAAGACTGATGTAAATGAATATAATGAAAATTTTTATCGTTTTTTCGTAAAATTGCGTATTTTTCATTTTTTGTCTAATACGACTAATAATTTTAATTTTGAGTTTTATAAATTTAATCTGAATAAAATTTGTATTGTTAATGTTGAAAATACTATTTTTTTAATGTAGTATATACGTATATTATGCTCCGCATACATATTTTAGTAAATAAATTAGAGCGTATTGATAAGATTTTTTGCGTTATTTTCGAAATAAATTTCTAGTTTCGCTTCTTATATAAGTCTCCGATGGATACATAGGGACATTTATTTGAATTCAAATATCGCGCGCCACCTGCGGGCAGGTTAGAATTAATGTGTCGGAGAAGGACAAAGCGACCGTTTTGCTGTTCTGCTAGCAGACAGCAAATATTTCAAAACACGGCTGATATAGTCCTGGGATGTGTTTTACACTGATTAAACACAGCTGATGTCTTAATACATAAAAAAAGTTGATATTTCTTAAAAGTGTTTTTAAATTAATCTAAGTAGTGTTTGTAGTGTTTTTGGGGTTATAGCTTATAGCTTATAACCCTTAAAAGAAAATAAAGTGAAGTGTTTGTCTAAAAGCAGAACAGTGAAGTTTAAAAAAAAAAATGTAAAATTCAGTGATTTTAAAAATATATGTGATCTATCTAAGATAAGGAATAGATTGATTGATATCAACATTCTATTTCCTGCGCTTGAGGAAATTTTGATTTACAACCAATGTCATGACACAGTTCAACTTGGCGAATTCAATCCGAAGCTTAGGGATTACGATACAAGATTGAGTAATGTGTAGTCAGCTGACAGCTTCTAACTCATGCAGAAAAGTTTGCGTCAAGAACCATGCTTGGGTGAACAACAGAAGAGCATAAGTGACATTTCTTGCTCTTGGACTTAGACACGCTGATTATCATCTATTTTGTGAGTTGATGGACTACTTAATACCCATGGCTCAGTGTGCATGTGACCAAAAGAAAACATAAGTATAAAGTGTTATCATTATCAAAGATAAAATGTCCTTTTTATCAAATTTTTCAAAAATTCATGCAATGCATTTTTTTGTTTGCAGGTAAGAAAAGCCGTACAGAACCCAGAGGTATAAGTAAATATACCTCATTATTGTTGAGAGTCAAGGTCTATGTGTGTGGAACAAAACTTGATCCCAAAGGATTTTGTAAGCACTAATTTATGTTACACTTTTAACAATTTTCATAAACTTTAAAGTTGATTTTCTCTAAATGTTGTTTTTACTGATTTCAGCTCACTGTCCGTAGGATTCCAAGTGAATGCATGGTTCTTTTGGGCTCAAGCTCAAGAAGGATACTTTGTACACCTGTAGTTCTGGTTTGAATGCAGGGATTTTGATTTGAATGTTTAGAAAATGTTTTATACACAAAAAGGTGCCAGAATAAGCGAAAAAAAGAAAAAAATGCAGTTTTTTCATCGCCAAATCATTTCTAAACATTTAAATTAAAATCCCTGCATTTATACCAAAACTACAAGTGTATAAAGTATCCTCCTTGGGTTTGAGCCCAGAAGAACCATTCGTTCACTTGGAATCCTGCGGACAGTGAAAAAGTTTACAAATTCTTGCACCGAGTGCCACAATGGGCCATCAGGAATAATGAAGGTTTTAGCATGATAAAATTGAAGGTATTTATGCTAAATATATCTATAAAAAATTTCAAATGATTTACTTAAAATTTATGAATTTTTCTCAGAGTTCTTTTTTTCAGGCTTTAAAGGTGTTGTGTCCCCTTAAATTTTAAGTTAGACTTAAGATGTCAAAAGCGTAAAACTGTAAAACGACGTAAAAGTGCCGCGACCTATGATAATTCGAATTTGCTAAATAACCTATTTACGTTTCACGAATTCTGTATGTATTTTTTGTAAAATACTGTTGTAACAAAAATGTTATAAAAGTGTAAATTTAATGAAACCGTAAACAGATGTAAAAACTATACAGGAAATAAAGATAAATACATACATACATACTTGACGTGTCATCATTTGTAACGTGGCCAATCTGGAGGTGAAAAACTCGCGTTCCAGCTTCGTCCCAAAGCCTTGATACTATTATTTCATTGAGTAATGCACGAAGGGAGTTCCGCGGGAATTCCACTGTTCGGGATTACTGTGGTGTGTAAGACGGGAAATCACAACGCTTTGATTCTATAACAATCTCCTTTATTGCGCTATTTCGTTACAAGTATTCGCCGCCGCTCGACACACACGTTTCCGGTCCTGGGCTCGCCTAGCGTCGCTGGGATGGCCGTTATTTCAACGAGTACGCCGAAGTACTTGGCACACGTCGAGTCACCTCGTCGCATATTAAATATACTATTAAATATCAAGTGGCGCGGCAGCGCCACGGAGATGAGTTTGAGAAGCAGACGAAGCCGCGGCGCCCGTGACACTATTTATTTCTATATTGGTGTTCGGATTTTTCATTATACAAAAAAAAAAAATACTTACCATTACTGTTGGTAGGTTTTTTGGCTTATTAGAATGTTTTCTGAGCTAAACTAATTTCCAACAAAAATATTAGTGAAAAGGCTACTTATTTTTATAATATGTGAGTTTACAATCCATAAATGCTAAAATCACTTTTTTCTTCTTCAGCCCGAACTGTGTTAGGACCGTTAAATTAGCCGCAAAAAGTGTTAGGACCGTGAAGTTGGCCGCACAGCTATAAACAGATGGGAATTGCTTTCTCAAGAAAATATAATAATATATTACGATATTTAGAATTAAGAGGTTGCCGGTGCATACTTTGCGTTACGGAGCGTCCTGTAACAGTAACTAGCTTGCCAGGGTAGCCGATGACAAGGTTCAGTTTGTTTCCGGGGTTTTAGTATAAAAATCATTCAAGTACGGTGTCTAGGTGTACAGGGTGGCGACGACGTCTAGATAGTTCGCCTCGTGGTTTTTGGTGTCTAGGTGAAAAATCATTTAAACGCGATGTCCAGGTGTACAGGGTGGCCGATGACGATGTATAGGTGGTGCGCTCCGTGGTTTTTGGTGTTTAGGTGTAGAAATAATTTGAGGGTGGTATATATCAGAACAATCGGTGATTTCATATTAGTGATAAAAATGTTACAAAAAAGCTGTGGTCGAAAGGTGATTTACTATTAAACATAGTAAATCACACGAGGACGGCGTCTAAGTGTACAGGGTGGTCGATGACGTGGTCTGGGTAGTTCGCACCGTGGTTTTTGGTGTCTAGGTGTAGAAATAATTTGAGGGTGGTATATATCAGAACAATCGGTGATTTCATGTTAGTGATAAAAATGTTACAAAAAAGCTGTGGTCAAAAGGTGCTCTGAAGATGCTTATATTTTGTTTTTACGACGTCGAATATGAAAAACTTAAAAAAAATTACTAAATGGATTGAAATCTCTAAAAAAAACTATTAAAAAAGTAAAAGGTTAGGCGAGTTTGATATATTCCGCAACGAAATTTCAGAAAGAAAAGAACTGAGATCAATCAAACAAAGTTTATTTATTTATTAATTTATTTATGACTATATACATAAGCCTTTTAAAGTTTAGTTTATTATCTTTAATCGTAATAAAGCGAGGAACAACTCTTAAGATAATTACTACGTAACTTGCCATGCCCGTTTCATTTATTTTGATTTCAACGCTATAAGTACAATGAAACGGGCATGGCAAGTTACGCAGTAATTATCGTGAGAGTTGTTCCTCGCTTCATTGCGATTAAATATAATAAACTTGACTTTGTTTAATTGATCTCAGTTCTTTTCTATCTGTAATTTCGTTGCGGAATATACCAAACTCGCCTTTATACTGGATTGTTGTAGACTCTTGTGAAACGTTTTTGAAATGCTCCAATCAGATTGCCGAATTGATAAATTCTAACCAATCAAAAGCACAATTTCAAAAACTGAGAATTTACTACCGTTGAGTATGAATAAATTTATTCAATACAGCTAACATTCTATAAAAGTAGTTATAGCTACTAGTACACAGGACTAATTTTAAAATTATAGAATAAAATAGAAATAAATTTTAAATATTAAAAAATGTTTTCAAACTCTTTGTAATTATTTGATGACAGTATTAATTATATTAACAAAATATAACAAATAATAATAATTAAAATTGTTTTCAATTTACATTCATAATATAATGTTAATTGTAGAATTATAACAGTCATAACATTATCTGCACTAAAATGTAACACATAATGCAATATTAACTTTTATATTAAATGATAACGATATCTTAAATTCCTAGCGAAAAAGAATAAATGAGTAAATAAAATAAATACAACAGACAATAGCTATTAATAAGTGAAGACAACAGTTTTTTCATAGTTGAAGTGGACACAACACCTTTAAATAATGAAAAAAAAAAAAAAAACAATTATGAGTAAAAATGACAAAATTAAAGTAAATCATTTAAAATTTTTTAAGTGATATTTAGTATAAATACCTGTAACTTTACTGTGCTAAAAACATAACTATCCCTGCTGGCCTATTGTGGCACTTGGTACAATTTTTTGTGAATTTTCTCACTGTTCGTAGGATTCCAAGTGAACGAATGGTTCATTTGGGCTCAAATTCAAGGAGAATACTTTGTACACCTGTAGTTTTCGTATGAATACAGGAATTTTGATTTGAGTGCTTAGAAATCGTTTGGCAATGAAAATACTGAATTTTTTCTTTTTTTTTTTGCTTATTATGCCACTTTTTGTGTATAAAAGATTTTCTAATTTCTACGAAAAAAGACTGGTGGCAAACTCTGCAAGGTAAAAACTAAACTAACGATTTGGATATTATATCAATAGAATATAAGACGAGGGAACGGCTAGTGTGCAATAAATAATAATTTTTAAATTTGCAACTTACTCTTGGTTTTATATCTTTTAGTAAAATATTATTTTTTGATAACTGCTGAACAGTTGATTTAACTTACCTGCTAAACTTCAAGTTAGAGCTAAAGTTTAGTCTAACCGATAATAGATGTAGTCACTTAAACCTCAGCTCAAAATAAAAAATAATTTCTTTTCCCGAATTCAGAATCTGAAAAAACATAGACATGTCAAATTTTGTTGACATTCATTATTCAGATTTAAAAATATTAAGGTACATATATAGCCATACTAATATTTTCCAAACAAACGTGATTGGAACTCTGCATCCTTTCGAATATTTTTCTAACCGATTTTTGATAAAGTCGAAAATTTTACTATTACAAAGCTTCTTATAGAAGGAAGAGATACAACTGCTGAATCGTGGGAAATCAACTAGCAAATAATTTCTCTTAAGACAGTTGAGACACCATTTTTCATTTTTAGAAAGTTTGAAAAAAGCAGATGAATTCATACCAAGGGATTTCAAACATGAGTAAAGAGGATCGCCTAGGGAGGATGACTGTTACACAAGATGTAATTAGATGAACTTGAACAATTTTTCTCACCTGTTTATGTGCGTGTAGCACCTTTTGTAACTAATCCTTGTAGGGGCCTGAATTGTTATGACATGAATGACTAACGCAAGAAGAATCAAGACATACAACTTATTCCTGCTCAACGGAAGAGGCGTTTTTGAAACGTCTTATTGGTGAAAACCACAATTATAGGTAAGTTCCCTGGCCTTTCATTGGTTATTCCTTCTATTTACATTAGTATTTTCATTCATATTTAAAGTAGAATAGAATAGCATTGTACCTTGCACTTGTGCAGGAAGAAGAACAGAGGTGAAATAGGAGAAAGCTAAGTGCCAAGGTTGCTAAATGCTATTTCAAAAATTTTTTTGAAATAGCATCAGTTAGGTAAGGTCGCTACAAATCACCTACTACAAATTAAAAATTGTACATTGTGCAACAAGGGGAGGAAATAAGCTATGTCAGCGCTGGTGAGTTCTTGCTGAAAACACCTCACCCGAGTCTGACATAGCTTTTATTCCCGTGTTACACACCATGTTTTTCCAAAAAGGGCATGAAAGGGACTTTTTTATGCGTGAAAGTTGGGTAGGAGACCGTGCATTTCAAGTCGTGCATAAAAAATTTAAGGAATTTGAAAAAATTGAAAAATTTATACAATTTAAAAAAATTGAAAAATTTGTGAATTTTGAAAAAATTGAAAAATTTGAGCAATTTAAAAGAATTGAAAAATTAAAAAAATTGAAAAATTTGAGAAATTTGACAAAATTGAAAAATTTGACAAAATTGAAAAATTTGAGAAAATTTGAGATATTTGAAAAACGGGTATTAACAGAGGGGAGAAAAAAATGTCTTCCCGCTTGAGCTCAAACATTTTCTAACACGCTTGAAACAAACGATTTTCTACGCTACTTTTAGGCATGAAGGAAGACCGATTTCATGCGCGTGTTGGAAAAAAAGATTTGTGTAGTTTCTTTATCATATAATTTTTAAATTCAAACGTGGTGAAAACGTGGTCTTTCTTACTAGTTCAGAAAACGCTATGGACTACAAAGCTGGTTTTTATTTTTATAATAATAAAGGAAATGTGATTAGGATACGAAGTAATCAAAGTTCTAAGTCGAAACAACTGTTATTTATTTTCAGAACTGGAGACTCATATAAAAAATCTTACATCTTGCTCGTCGTAGTTTTCCCCAAAATTTGTTCTTGATTTTAATAATATGTGAACAATACTGCATAAAAAAAGTACTGTTACCGATACAGTCGATATATAAATAAATATATTATATTCTTGAGATGCCTTATACACACAATTTTTGTAATAATAGCACCAACTTCACACTTCCACATTTGTTCATTCACGATCCATTAAGTTTTGAGACCATGCGCAGAACACCAACTCGATTTCATGCACTTTCGACTTAATATAGTCATACTAATCAAAAACCTTTAATTCCGACTAAATATAAAACAATAAGCTGTAAAAAATAAGAAATAAAAACATGAATTTGATTTAATTTAATATGAAAAATAATTTTTTTCGTAATATTTACAGTGTATACAAAATACTCAAAGAAACACCTTTATACAAAAATGAATGTTATTAATTTAAAACTAAAGTGGCAAAGCTATCAAAAAAAAATTATTTGTCCCATTCAAACAAGAATAAAAAAAAAATTAAACAAAAAATCAGTTGATGAATATGATTTCAAATAAAAAATGATATTCTAGAGACAATTGCACAAATTGAATAATGTTGTTACATTCAATAATCTAATAAAAAAATAATTCTAAGATGAATAAATACATAGGTTAAATTTACAACTATACAGTGTATTAATTCGCATAAAACACTCATCTAAACTTTTATACTTCTGGAACTGTTTCGTTTCATTCATTTTTACGTTATATTTAAAAATTTTAAAGTCCTCTCTAGTGATGGGCGATTCTTCAAAAAAGTATCGATGCCAAAGAATCGAATCGTCAAAAGAATCGATTTCTGAAAATCGATTATTTTCAAAAATAATCGAAGTATCGATGTCAGAATCGATACCAAATTTTCGTAGCGCGAAAAATTAAACAATTAATAATTAATTGAACATCAAATTAATACTGATAAGGTTATTTATTAATGAATGTATATAAAAATACATTAAATTTTAATTATTAAAACGGATATATATTATACATGATTTTAAGAAAAATCGTGATCACTTGATTTCAACTTTTTGAACTTGATTGAAGCTTTCGAGACACAAGCGATTTAGATGTGATTTAGAGGTTAGACTCACGTAGATGTTTTCTCTCTCTCTCTCTCTCTCTCTCCCTCGTCAGCTCAGAGTGGTAACTGACATAGAGAAAGAGAACAGAGACTACTGAAAATATATAGATATGTATACTGATTCCCTCTCCCCCCCCTGTTTTCGTGCGACACGATTCGATTCTCAGTTCAAAAAGAATCGATTCCCGAGAATCGCTTGTCGAAAATAATCGACGAAATAATCGATTCTCCAAGAAAATAATCGTCGATTTTTAAAGAATCGAGTAGAATCGCCCATCACTAGTCCTCTCCCATCCTGCCACAACAACTTTACAATTTTGTTCACACTTGCAATTACAAATTTTCATGAAAACTTCGACGTTTTTTATACAAGAATGACCGCTCACTGAATATTCAACAATTAATGATTTAGTTTTTCTATATCGGTTATAAAATATTGGGTCAATTAACATATCATTTTTGAGAATTCTATAAATAAAGTGTATTTTTCTCGTCAAATTTGATATTTCTTAAACAAAATATTATATTATCTCTAGGTTGCGCTATTTTCTTTTTACTTTTTCCAACATGTGACGGCCACCGAATAATTTAATTAAACTTAATATCGATAAATCTCAGTAGTGTACATCACGGCACGGCTCGGCCAAGTCATATATGTCCACACGATCGTGTGGACCGGCGGAGACGGCAGGATTCGTGGATAGGTGCCACTGGACACAGGACGGTTGAAAACTTAATCCTGATGTTTATTCGAAAACGATGATGTGACAAACGTTCGTCTATAGGACGAACAGTGGCTACTCTGCACGAAATGTTCAAGAGAGAGAGAGAGAGAGAGAGAGAGAGAGAGAGTAGGGCTATCGCCCAAATAACTGTAGTAAGAGATAGAAAGTCAGTAATTAAAAGCAGGTTGATCTGCAGCCTGAACTCGCACGTAAAATGCAGTTGATCGCTCGAACGTCCGTCCCGATTGCATTTGAAAAAACGACCGCGGAAACACGGTCCAGTGCCAGTCTGATAGTTATCGGATGGTAACACGGAGCCTCTCGTTATTCCTGATACAATAATCTCGATCGTTATGTCAGAACGAGTTTTTTATTTTGACTACAGTGTAAAGTGACAGGCGACTCTCTCTGTCTTTCTCTGCATCAATGTGCTGCGCTGATAGTAGCCGAAAGAAAGAATATATAGATAACATGTTTCGATTATCCCAGAGGCGTTATAACGGAAGATGCTCGCATAAATAATTATTTATGCATCATTGCATCAGGAACCGTCATAAAAAATAGATATGCTTTCTCCTTTAATATAATATAATTTTTCAGTTTTTAATCTAGAATGTGATTCTAAAGACCTACAAAAGTAGTAGACTGAACTTTTTAGGCACAAATATTTTTTTCACCACAACACGCGTAAAGTGCGTATTTTACTCCCCTCTAGCGGGGACTAAAGTGAGTCATGTACTTCCTCGGCCGATAACAGTTGAAGGACGAATAAAAAGGCTATATCATCATGTATAAATATAAAATAAAAATGTCAATACTACGGTAGTATTCAAGTTTCCAAAATCCAAGCGTTAATTATTTGCATACATTCTTGTATTTCAAAGACCTATTAATTCGTTAGAATTATACAATATATATAAATGTCACTTTAAGGACCCGAAATTACCAAAATCCAAGCAGAACAAAGAGCTTTGAAAAACATAGAAAGTATTTTATTATTACATGGGTTGAGACTAAATGATTTCTATATATCCAGTATCGAAAATAATTATGATGATGAAGAGTATAATAACGAATTATAAGTATGTAATGATGGTGAAAATTTAAAAACATCGATTGGTTCTTTGTCTGTCGATCAAAAAATATTGTATGATCTAATCATTAATGCTACAATTAACAATATAGGAAATAAATATTATTTTATCGATGGTCCAGGTGGTAATGGTATAAGTTATTTACAAAACGTGATGATTAAATATTTAATTTCAATGAATGTTCTGTTCATTACAATGGCCTGGACTGGTATTGCTGCTAATTTATTAATAAATGGAAAAACTGTCCATAGTACTTTCAAATCACCATTAAATATTAATGAACAAACTACACGTAGTATTTGTCTAAATTCAAAATTTGGTGAACAAATTACAAATGTAAAAATTATAATTTGAGATGAAATATCAATGGCTTTAAGACATGCTTTTGAAGCAATTGATAAATGTTTTCGTGATATATGTAAAAATGACCTTCCTTTTGGAGGGAAAGTTATCGCGTATCAGCATAGCGCTAATCCGAGACCTCGAGATGCTGACGCCGTCTGAATGGGCAAAACTAATAAAATTATTTGACGACACATTCATAAACAAGCGTGTTGCCGCGGTACTCTACAAAAATAACCTGCCGGTACTCCTAGTTAATGAGCGCTTTCAATTAATTCAGGAATACTGTATAGCGGCGATGGGTGGACACCGTGAAATGACGCAGACGTACAGCTAGATTGCAAACGATTTCTATTGGCGTAATATGCGCCCAGACATTAAGCGATTCGTCGCCCGATGCACCACCTTTCAAAGCAATAAGTTAGTCCGCGTAAAAACTCCCTTGTCAATACTAATCAGCAACACATTATCAACTCCATTCGCGCAGATAGCGTTATTCAAGACTTATTCTTTCAAGACATGTTGACAAAATACATCATTTTAATCCCTACAAAGCATGCAAGCGCTGACGAAGGGATGCGAGCCCTAACCGAAAAGGTCATTTGCGTATTCGGGCCACCAGTCGCTTGTGACGTCGGCCAATTCACAGCCAAACTTTTTCGATTCTAAAAAGACAAATAATACTTTACAATCAAATCAGAAATCAGAACGTAGAAAACCATACACTGCATTTGAACCCATTACCATGACTAGCGTCGATAACTTACCGACAACTGCTAACCCGTTTGAACATAGAGAGTTGTTACCCCGCGGTACCGACTATCGCATGGTAACCGACTACCGTGTGGTAAATGAGAAATTATCCAAAGAAGATAAATAAATCGAATAACAAACGAGTCATGCTGCGTAAAAACGCACTTACAATACACATATATTATTATTAATTTACTAACATTTATTTCTATTATATCCGTTAGATTAAGTCATGACCTTAAGTGCCTTATATAATCTCTCTGCTACGAGTAAATTTAGAAGTTTAGAAAATTATATTATTCATACATATAAAACACATTTTATTTTAGCTTTAGAAAAACGCACTCTTTCTACAGAAATCAATAGTAACAGAAACCATGATAAACTACCTCCTGAAATCCAGTACTAATAGAAACCATTATCAGCCGCCTCTCAATACCGTGACGTACCTCCTTAGATCTCCTGCTCTCCTGATACTTTTCTCGTCTTTCGGACCTCATATCTTCCTTAATATTGCAGTCAGAAAAATAATGTAAAATACTAAAATCATGTAAAAGCTCTCACCTACATTTTAGCATCGAAACCGCAATGAAATTTATAATAATTATTTTATACTAAAGAACAAAGTTATATTATTCTTCATGCGTATAAGAAAGAGGCGTATAGAGCAAGAAAGTGATTATAGCCAACTTCGGTAACACTGCTTTTGTATTCTGAAACCGATAAGTCCTCGACTAGACCTCTAACTGAGCAGTCACTTTATAATTTTCGCTCGAATAAATTTCATAGTATTCTTTAACCTTTTTGATCCTTGAGTTTTATTTTCGAGTATTAAAACTTAGAGTTATTACGTCATTTTTTTTTTCATTTGCTTACTGCTACAAAATACATAGTCTTACGACTATTTGATACCATTTCATCCAATTTGTAAAATAAGTATAATACAGGATTATACTCATAAAATCGAGGAGCGGATAGACCGGCTTGAGGACAGAGTCCACTCTACGGCTTTCTTACCCGGGCCTCCTGACCCGGCACTTTCAAACATCTTCAGGAGTGGTGACAGCAGCCCTAAGCAGCCAAACTTAACATATTCTCCTTGCAACAGCACCAGCCCTTTGCAGAACTTGTAAAACTGCCTTGACAGTGGAACAGTTAGGTCTCATTTCTACCATCAAAAGTTAAGTAATTAATTTTTATTAAAAACTCAGCTTCACACGCGGAGACTTTATTTTTTTTTCTCTTCTTTCGAACTTGTGCTTAAAATTTTAATTTTGAACTTTACTTTTACTGAATTTGATTTTTCTTTTTGATTTTTAAATACTATCACACTTAAATGATACGTAATGTTCGTAACACTTAATAAAATACATAGGCGCGATACACTCAGAGTGAAATTACTCAAACTTAAATTCTTTGAAAAAATCGTAAACGAAACCGACGGTACGGCTATCTACAGTAGCATAGAAGCAAAAAACATAGCTTATATAATCGAATTATATCGTGCTAGGCACGCTGATTTTAATTAATAATTATTTATACTGTCAATTCGAATTTATACAAGTGACAATATTTTAAATCTCGATTATTGTTTCAAATAATTTCAAATTTATTGAGGACTCAATTAATTATTATTTCATATTTTTACTCAACTACATAATCTTTACAGTACGTATTTTATATTTTTATAAGAGCGAAAATTTTATTATTTTTGAATTGTTATTATTTGTTAATACACCATTTTTATTTGCCAATTTATACAAATCTTACTTTTATTGCGACATTTGTATATATTACGATATTGTTATTTTCGTGTACACGTATTTGACTTTAATAAATTTTGATACAAAATGGCCGATGATTACGCGAATATGAATGCAGTAGAAATAGAGTATCGTATTCAAGAACTTGTGAATAGAGAGAGAAGATTAAATACACGGGAAGCCGAAATTGAACGACAGGCAAGAGAAGTTGAAATACGCGCACGTCAAGTGGAGGATGTTAATCAAATTAATAATTTAGATAACGTCGCGGCACTCGAAGCACAATTAAATGAACGCGAAGCAGAATTACAAGAAAGAATCGAAAGTGAACGCCGATTACACGCGCAAATAGAGAATTTAGAAGGCGCAATTGCCGATATTCAAGAGCAAGCTTAACTCAACGAAGCAGCTCTACCTCCAGAAAATTTTATAACACGAAGTATTGCAAATTCTACGCCCAAAAGTGAAAGATCAAATCCGCCTAATCGTAATTCTGATAGAACATATGAATTTCCTGCGCGTAATATTTTCGAATCGGGTAGCGGCGAGTCAAATAATGTAGGACAGCGCCGTGTTGCATTTAACGAGGAGAACAATCCTCGAAATGTCGAACAAAATCCGCAGCCACGAAACGTAGTTGATCCACCTAATAAAGATATTATACGGTCTCTCCCGCCTGTAAATTACCTACCGTCTAATACATTTATTAAGGAAGCTATCAAAGCAATTCCGATTTTTGACGGTATGAATCTTTTTAAATTCTTAAAGGCTATTAAAAAAATTTGCGATCAATTTCCTGCTGCCGCACAACAAGATCTTGTTAGTCTACTAAAATTCCGGTTATCTGATAACACGAGTACGCTTATTGATGACGTGCAAATTAACACGGTAAATGAATTAATTCAAACATTGAAAACTATCTTTGCTTCACACCAATCGTCAAGCTATTACAGAGGTCAGCTCGCGAACCTCCTTAAAAGAAATAACGAAACTATGCTCGCATTTATTGATAGATTCGCAGAAATTTATGCCGCGATTATAGACTGTACGTGCCTCGAAAATAACCGTGATTCTTTATCTCCGCGAGAAATATTAAACTTAGAGAGAGATTGCATTAAAGAGTTTTTAAGCGCATTACCGCCAGATTTTAGATTACAAGTAAATATGGCACATTAACGTTAACACAACTGTATGCCGAGGCAATACGTACAGAAAAACGTGTCGAAATTGATCGCATGAAACATAGAACAAATGCAGTTCAAGGTGCTCCGCAACAGAGCCCAAATCAGGGCCGTAATAATCCAAATTATTCCGGGAATAATAATCCTGCTAACAATAGTGAGCCCCGTAATGCTCCTACTAATAATAAAAATAGTGGAGATGTAAGGCGTGACTCAAATTATAACAAAGCTGTACCAAATCGTCAGGATCGTACGTATCCGCCTGACAATTCCAGACGCGCACCGCGAGATGATAATAAAATTTGCACTTATTGCGACCGCAGAGGTCATGAATACGATTATTGTCTAAAAAGACAACGTTTAGAATTCGAACAAAAATCGGGAAAAGACAATGCTCGGAACGACGCAGACCGATTTCCGAGCGCAGAGAAAGAGCAAGTCCGCCCAGTGAATCATTTGAGCAGCTCCCAGTCTACCAATTTCAAAATTATGGCACAACGCGATTAGGGAAAATCCCGGTCGTTAGATTGGAGTCCCGATTTTTTGTGGAGAAGTAGAGACTATGATTGATACGGGCGCGATGCCAAATATTGTACAAATTTCCGCTCTCAAGTTTCATTCGAGAGTCGATAGATCATCTCTCGCTTTAGTTAAGGGGATCGGTGACAACGCTATTCCCACGATTGGGCTAATTACGGTCGCGTTGACGCAGTTTCATTTCGCGCACGCCAATTTCCTCGTTGTAGCCGACGATTTCCCCATTTCGGTACCTGCAATACTCGGGTCGGAATTTTTAAGCGGAGGAGATATGTACATTGACTATTGCTCGGAAACATTACAATTTTTGGACGTTGAACTCCATTTTATACAGGAAGAAACGCGTCTAATTTATCCACATACGACCACTTGGGCTGTTGCCAAAACTCAGCCAGGAACCAAAGAAGGAGACGTCCCCAAAATCGAGGTATTTCCCGGAGTTTCACTCGGAGGAAATTTCGCAAAAAATCTCGAGGGCAACGCCATCGTGCCTATTAAAAATGGGAATTCTTTTCCGGTAGATATTAGAATACCGCTTGTGCCTTTAATTCCGCAAAATACGGATAATAATAACAAAGATAGAATTAATCATCGAGTTAACAATAGATATGCCGAATCTAGTTCATCGGAATATTTTATAAATACGCGTACCACTCAAGCGGAAATTCACGAAACGCCACGTAAGAACGCGGTATTAAATTCATCGAATTGCTTACTTAAGGCTCCTCAGCCGACCACTTTTAATAACGATAGTCTCAACGAAGCTTCATGTTTGAATTATATTACACGTGCGTCAAGTATAAACACTTTCACGTCTTTAGAGCCCAGGCCTTTGCTGTGTGCCGCACCATCGTGTTGTGCCCAGTCGCCAGTCAAAGCCGACTCGTGCTCACCTTTTATTATTTTTTCGCCGCGTGCTGCATCATTGAGTCATGCCCCGTCACCGCTCGAAGCTAATATTGTTTTCCCTTTACTTTACATCCGTTGCATCATCGTGCATCTCTCTGCCGAATGCAGCCGATAATGAAGCAATCATTGACGCTATACACAATAACTTATATTTTGATCTTGATTTCGATGACGAAAGTAAATGTAAGGAACCGCCCGGTCTGAACGGCAGTGTTCCTGATATAAACCATTACCCGAGTGCGGCTAGTGATTGTAAGCTTCAGCCAGTCGTTAAAGCTGAAAAATTGAATACTGTTAAATTTGATATTATTGAAGATTCTGATAAAAGTAAACCTATAATCATCGATACAGATAAAACTATATCTACCGATGACAGAAAGCTATCGGATGTTATTTCACCACCAGAGAAAGACGGGCAATGTAATCAGAACTGTGATAAAATAAACGTGCTTCGTATTTATGACGTCGCGAATAAACCGGAGCGCGCTGTCAGAAAAAGTAATCAAAGAGACTTCTCAGATTTACCAATGACAGTTGACACTCCGCTCGCACATACAAATTCAATCTCAAGCATTGATTGGAAAAATTTATTTACTGATAGAGAGTGGTATCCGTGGCTCAAACCGAATAAAAGACCCGATTGTCAAATATATAAACAAAAGCTGACTGACTACGACAGTGACTCACATACAGACGACTTACAAGGAAAGGTACCCAACCCGATCTCACCGATTTTGATGATTTTCATATATGTTGTAGAACATAAAAAAATAAGAGACACGTATTTTTTTATCGGCTAATTTTCACTTTTAAGGGGTAAAAACCTCCCCTAAAGTTAACCCCCAAAAAGCGTTTTTTTTAAATATCTCGGCTTAAAATTAATATTTTTCAATGAAACAAATTGGAGGTTATTTCTTACAAAAAGAGCAAGTATTTCATGGTGATTTGAAGAGTAAGGGTAGCATCCCCTATTTTTTAGGGGTTGAAAACATATATTTTTTGGCATAATTTTATAATAAAAATGTTTAAACCGACTAAAAAAATTGGAAAAAATGTTTAAACATCCTTAATAACAAAATTTAGTTGACGTCTTTCGGTGTTTTCATAAATATTACCCCTAAGGGGGTAAACCACCCCTAACACAAAATAACTGTAAATATGTAATTCAATACATAATATTTCGTAGAAAGTTTGTATATAGAGGTTTTCGAGGTCGCTGATTACAAATCAGATTTTGAAAATTCAAAATGGCGGATCCAATATGGCGGACGGAAATATCGAAAAAAAATTTTATATAATAAAAAAGTTTTAAACGACTAAAAAATTTGGAAAAAATTTGTAAACATCTATAATAAACAAATTAAGTTTTTCGATTTTTTCATATATACTACCCTTTAGGGGGTAAACCACCCCTAACACAAAATAACTATAAGTATACTTCAATCCATAATGTTTTGTAGAAGGTTTGTATATAAGGGTTTTCGAGATCGCTCTTTGCAAATCTGATATCAGATTTTGAAAATTCAAAATGGCGGAACCAATGTGGTGGACGAAAATGTCGAAAAAAAATTTTAACTTTCATAAAAACTTGTTATAAATGTGTTATCTTTGTAGCCTGTACATGTGAACTAAAGAGCCTTAAACCCTAAACCCCTAAAGAACAAATAGGCTAAATGGTTGTGCTTTTTAACCAAACCACCTCAAATTCCTAAATTTGTAAACAAGAAAATTCTGTATGTGAAGCAGTTTTATAATTTCCGTAGAAATTGTTATCAGAATGTTATTGAAATTCCTTTATTGTAAATTCAACTTATAATATATTTTTGTTTATAATATTAGAGTATAATAATAATCTACAATCTTTTATCTTTTGCCATAGTGCATTTTTTGTATTGAGCATAAAATATATTATTTTACGATGTTTTTACAATAATGGTAGTCCTCATAAAAGTGTTTAAAGCACAATGCTTTTTTGCACCAACCACATCGTACAATTGCAATGTTTGTGCACCCTTCTATTTCACAATGTGTTGCACAAGACTTTCCAAAACTGAAATCTATAGGATTATCAAATTTATCTGGTTTTTCATTGACGTAACTGCTTTTATACCAGGAATATTTAAACAAATCTATATATCTCGGTGAAGCCAGTTGGTTGTGAACCAATGATTGAAGTTTAATTATATTATTTCTCACATGTAAATTCATATCATGATCCATTAACATTACATTATCAGAAAATGTTCGGACAAAGTTTTTCCAAATACGGAATCCATAGACATCAAGTGGTTGTATTTTTCCTGTGGTTCCAGTTGGAATTTTTTATGTTAATAATTTTATTTTGTGGCATTGTTTCTTCTATAACTTTGTCACAATGACCACTCCAAGAATCAAGTAATAGTATTGAGTGATGGCCTACATAGGGATAAAATTTTTTTTCCAACCAGATTTTGAAGTGATCTGCAATTAAACGACTTACTAATTAACTGATCAACGATATTACAATGTAAAAATTGTTATTAGTTCCCTTACTTGTTGTTAATTTTCCAGATTTGGATGCTTCCACGTACACGTTTTCTAGTCTAAATATGTTTTGTTCTACAATAGGGCCAAACTTGCCACTTGGTTCCTTTAAAACAAGAAATAGCGGTGACAACAGTTGTCCAGTAGCTGATATTAGTGGCTGTATAGTATAACTATGCGTTGTTGCTGAAATTGACTGTACCAGACATTGCACTTGCTTTTCTCCTTCTACTGCTAATGTTCTTCCAGAATGCATTTCTAGCTGAAATCCGCTCTGATCTGTATTATACAAATTTTCGAGTCCAATCCTTGGTATACACGATTTAACGTCATCGATAAATGCTTCAGCTTTAGCCGTAAGTTCTGCACTACTTTCTAGTGTTTTTCTTGTTATGAACTTATTTATTTTCCTAGAAACTATTCGGTGTGCTTGCTTAAATTTGAGTAACCAATGTTTAGAAGCTTTGAATCTAATATCATCAAAACCAATTTCTTTTTTAGCTTGTAAGGCCCATCGAATTATATCTTCATCATGGATAATTGAACCACTGTCGAGAGCTGCTTGAAAATTATCCAGGGTATACTGACAAATTTGTGCTACTTTTTCTCTATACGTGCCACCTTTATTAATTGAATGAGCCCAACGACGTAGCTGACTAATAGATGATACTTTTTTGAATCTGTTTTGCACTGTTTTGAGACTTAAATTTTGCTTCGTTTTGCTACTTCTCCAAAATTCTACAGCTCTTTTTTTGTATTCAAAATCTAGTTCTTCATTATCTGCTGTACATTGATTTGTTGGTGCTATATCCGGATCAGGAAAATGATGTTGCACTTCATCTTCAATTATTTCCACATTATGGTCTTTATACTCTTCTTGAAAATCCAAAGAGTCATCAGTAATCATTTCTAAATCGTTGAAATCATGTGTTGCATCTATTAAAATTTCTTTTATTTTTTCGGCCAACTCTGTTTCGTGATAATTCGTGACACTATCTGGTATGTTTAACGCTTGAAAGTATGCTAATAATAAGTTTAGAACGTTTAACGGATTAATTTTCATTTTTCAATCTAAAATGAAAACAAGCGGTAAAATGTATACAAGCTGTGTTTTTGCATGTAAGGCACGACTGCTACATTTCTACCAGAATAAAACGAGTGAATGTAAATTGAATCAAATCATTAATTTATGCATTGGAGAAGAATTCTCGTTCCACTTTGTGATGTTCGGAAAACTCTATTTTTGGTTTTATTCAACTTTTATTCACTTTGAAATTGAATAATGTAAATCTATATAAAATCACTAAAGAAAATTTTCTACAACCGTATGATACCACTGACAAATAAAAATTCGTACTTTCCGGCATCGAACTAGAATACCCACAAAACTCACTCACTGCCTAAAAAATAACACAGGCAGCTGAGGTAAACACTCGATGAAAACAATCTAAAAAAAGAACATACTGATTCGCACATATTGTCAACAACTTTTATGAGTGAAAGACATTTATCTGTGGAATTATCATTGAATGTACGATAACATTCATTAAACTAATGAATGCATATAAAATTCCCTTTCAATAACAACGTGTTCTTTAATTGCAAATGAAGTTCGAGTATTAATATTCTTTTATGTATTTTTACCAATAACAAAAATTATCATAGTAATATAATAATAATAATAATAAGAAGAAGAATAAGCATAATTGCAATAGCAATAATAACAGTAATACTGATAATAGCAATGATAATGAAAAATAATAATAATAATTAGAATAATATTTATTATTAAATTTAGATTTTTTGATAAATTCATTAAATCGTATCAAATAGTATTATTATGGAATTCCAGACTGTAAATATTTTACTATAGATACAATAATCATTACTTCGAGAATTCATCTAAAAAACGTTTGGCTTACGAAATAATTGTAACAATGAAAAACTCCCAAGTTTGACAACATTAAATTTTATTACAAAACGCAAAAGAGTTTGATAAACTAATTTTATTAACCTATGTTTTTTCATTTGCAAAAAACTGTGGACTTTTTGAATTTATAAAATTATATAATTATGCAATTTATGAAATACTTTATAATTTATGAAATTACTTTTGAAATTATGCTAATTTATAAAAGCAGAAAAATAAATAATCTTTGATTGAAACATAAAACGAGACGTTATTTGTTACATACAAAATGATAGAATAAAATATCGGTAATATATCTATACTCGTGTCTACGGTAAAGCATAGGCCTTCGGCTTGTCTGGAGGTTAGGGGTTTGGAGTCGTTTGGTTAAAATGCACAACCATTTAGCCTATTTGTTCTTTAGGGGTTTAGGGTTTAAGGCTCTTTAGTTCACATGTACAGGCTACAAAGATAACACATTTATAACAAGTTTTTATGAAAGTTAAAATTTTTTTTCGACATTTTCGTCCACCACATTGGTTCCGCCATTTTGAATTTTCAAAATCTGATATCAGATTTGCAAAGAGCGATCTCGAAAACCCTTATATACAAACCTTCTACAAAATATTATGGATTGAAGTATACTTATAGTTATTTTGTGTTAGGGGTGGTTTACCCCCTAAAGGGTAGTATATATGAAAAAATCGAAAAACTTAATTTGTTTATTATAGATGTTTACAAATTTTTTCCAAATTTTTTAGTCGTTTAAAACTTTTTTATTATATAAAATTTTTTTTCGATATTTCCGTCCGCCATATTGGATCCGCCATTTTGAATTTTCAAAATCTGATTTGTAATCAGCGACCTCGAAAACCTCTATATACAAACTTTCTACGAAATATTATGTATTGAATTACATATTTACAGTTATTTTGTGTTAGGGGTGGTTTACCCCCTTAGGGGTAATATTTATGAAACACCGAAAGACGTCAACTAAATTTTGTTATTAAGGATGTTTAAACATTTTTTCCAATTTTTTTTAGTCGGTTTAAACATTTTTATTATAAAATTATGCCAAAATATATATGTTTTCAACCCCTAAAAAATAGGGGATGCTACCCTTACTCTTCAAATCACCATGAAATACTTGCTCTTTTTGTAAGAAATAACCTCCAATTTGTTTCATTGAAAAATATTAATTTTAAGCCGAGATATTTAAAAAAAACGCTTTTTGGGGGTTAACTTTAGGGGAGGTTTTTACCCCTTAAAAGTGAAAATTAGCCGATAAAAAAAAATACGTGTCTCTTATTTTTTTATGTTCTACAACATATATGAAAATCATCAAAATCGGTGAGATCGGGTTGGGTACCTTTCCTTGTTAGACATGTTGCTACTTGAGAACTCGCTCGAGATGACACCATACGTAATCAACTTTATAAAAAATCACAAACATTCCGAAAAATTTGATAGCGCAAGCTCGCAACCTGCGTTTAATTGCATAAACGATATTGAATTTACAATTGATTTTGACAACGAAGTCATGGTAATTTGTGATGATAACCTTGCTTATCATATGAATTCATCGAGTTTTGAGTCTCCCCCTTTGAATGTGCAAGGAGACGAACGAATCTCCATTGTAAAAAAACTAGTAAAACTTGATACATACACCGACGAAAAGTATCAAAGATTGAATCTTATGTGTGAAATGTATGCAGACGTTTTTCAATTACCCGATGAAGACTTACCTGCTACATTACTAACTGAACATAGAATTATTTTAAAAACCGATATTCCTATCAATGTTAAACCACATCGTCCTCCGGTAATCATGCAACAAGAAATGGAAAAAGAAGTTGACAAATTATTTAACAAAGGAATTATTGAACCATCTACCTCCGCGTACAATAGCCCGATTTGGATGGTTCCTAAAAAAACTGATTCAAAGGGCAAACCCAAAAAACGATTAGTTATAGATTACCGATAGTTAAATGAAATTACGGAACCAGATGCCTATCCTATTCCGAATATATCCGATATTATCGAAAAATTGGGCGGAAATTTATTCTTTTCGGTTCTCGACTTAGCATTGGGGTTTCACGAAATCCCAATTCGGGAGTGCGACAAACCATACACGGCATTTTCTACCTCTTACGGTCTTTATCAATTCAAAAGAATGCCCTTTGGATTAAGAAACAGCCCTAGTACCTTCATGAGGGCTATGAATGATATATTTGTTGGGTTGCAGAACAGAGAAATTTTCATATACATAGACGATCTAATAATTTTCGCTAAAACAATGGATGATCACGATAGGAAGATGTCTCTCGTAGTAGAACGACTGAGAGAATCTGGTATGAAACTCGAACCAGAAAAATGCGAATTCTATTGCCAAAAGGTAGTTTACTTGGGATTTGAAATAGGAATAGACGGAATTCGACTTAATAAGAGTAAAGTCAACGCAATGGAATTTTTTCCTATCCCAAAAACTCAGAAAAACATTAAACAATTTCTCGGTGCAGTCGGTTATTACCGTAAATTTATTCCTGATTTTGCAAAGGAAGCCTAGCCGTTGACTTCACTCTTACGAAAAGGTACGAAATTTGAAGGGACGGATGCATGCCAAAAGGGTTTCGATTATTTACGTCAATGTTTAACAAAAGAACCTGTACTTGTATACCCCGATTATACAAAACACTTCTACGTAACGACTGACGCCAGTCAGTTCGCTATTGGCAGCGTGCTGAGCCAGATTTATGGAAAGGACGATAAGCCGATCGCGTTTTATTCAAGAATTCTGAAAAATGCAGAAACTAACTACTCAACTATTGAAAAAGAACTTTTAGCCAGGGTCGATTCAGCCGCGCAATTTAGGCACGCATTGTACGGTCGTCGATTCACATTCATGACAGATCATAAGCCTTTAGTATGGCTTCACAATTTGAAAGATCCGACTACGCGTTTGAAACGATTCTATTTTAAACTCAGCGAATTTGATTATAACATTGTATATAAAGAAGGAAAGACAAATTACGTCGCAGACGCTTTATCGAGAAATCCACCGTCACTCGAGCCGGATGGCAAAATCTTTGTTTTGACTCTGGCCTCGTCTGAGTCAGATGAAATATTCACTCCAGCAGACATGCCTAGCACATCGTGCCGTGTCTTTCTTTTCGCGCCAAATTCCAAGGTACCGATAATTAAACATACGCGCAAACGAAACGTGATCCGATCCGATTCTACCAAGAGCGCGACTACGCCTGTCGAATCCGGTCACGACGACACAAATGAAAATATTGAAAATGAAACATCACCGGATGATGAAAATGATATCACAGCACTCGCTATGGACAATAACCCTCCAGAGTTATCCGACGCGGCTGTCAGTTCGATAAACAACTCGAGCGATCAATCGTCTGAGATGATTGAACCGCCTGCCGTTACATATGATATCATGAGACGAGCAAAGAATAACGTAATCGAAATACGTGACTCGTTTCTCATATACAAAGATAATCTTGCTTACTTTATCACAAGCAAGAACGAACCGGTCTGTAGTGGAGCGCAAGCCCTGCATGACGCAAACCGTTATGTACATCACGACAGAGTGGAGCTTGGGTCAGTAGTCACTCGGACAGTCAGTCGAAAGGTTCTTCTTGCTTTGTGCGTGAAAAAGGACGATCGTGTTCGAGTACAAGTCGACACACTTGACTTAGCTTTCAGTCATTTGAAAGATTATTTGCTTGAGAAAAAACTTAAAACTATTCGATTCTCGGTTTCGCAATCAATAGACGACGTGCCGTGGATCACTATTCGAGAAAAATTAGAACACTTATCGCAATTAGTGCCCGATACGAAGTTTCTCTTGTGTAAAAACCTAGTGCGTGTACCGGACGAAGAAGAAAGAATTGATATTATACATACGATCCATTCTTCACCCGTCAATGGTCACAAAGGAGTCACAAAGACGTACTTGCGTATTAGACAAGATTACTACTGGCCTTCTCTTAAGCAGGACATCCAGACTTACATAAGCCGTTGTGAGACTTGTCAATTAAAGAAACTGGTAAGACGTAAGGTTAATCAGCCCATGATCTTAACTGACACGCCAGGCGAGGCATTTGATAAAATTGCTCTCGATATCGTTGGGCCTCTGCCAACGACAATGAACAATAATACATATATACTAACTATGCAGTGCCTTCTGACAAAATACGTAATTTTATGTCCTCTTTCGGTAGCGGACTCTATACACATCGCGACTGCATTTTTGAACCATTGCGTGTACATATACGGTTCACCTAAATTAATTCTGACCGACCAAGGCTCAAACTTCACTTCCTCCCTTATGAAAAATATTGCAAAATTCTGTAAAATAAGTCAATGCACAACGACGGCTTATCGGCCTCAGAGTAATGGCAGCATCGAACGTATGCACCACGTCATGAAAGAGTATATCAAATGCTATGTAAAAAGCGAAACGACATGGGATGAATGGATTCACAGCGCCACATTTTGCTATAATACGAGTGTCCATGAAGGCACCCAGTTAACACCGTATAAATGTGTTTTTGGAAAATAGCTCGCGTACCTTCAGACCCCGTGCGTGTTGACGAAAAACAAAATAATGAGTCATATTTTTCATACCTTCTAGAATTAAAAAGGCGAATTAGCAAACTTCAGGAGATCGCTCAAGAGAACTTGAAGTCGGCTAAGAAAAGGTCAAACAAATATTACGATAGAAAAGTTAATCCTTGCACATTCCAAGTCGGAGATTACGTACGACTTTTGGCGGAACCAAAGAAGGGCGTGTTCGGGAACGAATTCTCTGGTCCATACAAGGTCATACGAGTAAACCGAGATAACAATAATGTAGATATTATTGTTAAAAATAAAATCAGAACTGTTCATACTAACAAATTACTTTTAACTAGATTAAGAGACCCAAGTGAGATAAGTAGTAGTGAAACTGAAACATCTATTTCAGACGAGGATCGGAACCAAGATGGCCTCGACGATCTTGATCAACCTAATGGCTAGCATCATCTTCACAACACTCTTTGCTGGCGCGACAGACGCCCTTATTGGATACGACTGCGGAAGAAAATCTACACCGAACATCACTACAATATCACTGCGTCATGTCGGTAAGTGCGATTTTAACAGCATGACGACCGAGACGGAAATGCAGTACGTAAATTTATTACAGAAAGCAGAATTTGAAAGAACTATGATAGAATCATGTCGAGTCATTATTACACAAAACGTTAAATATTGTGGTATGGGTTCTCATACAGCCGAAACTAATAAAGAAAGAAAATACGCAAAACGCATTTCTCGCGAAGCTTGTCATGAAATGTACAAATTCGGGCAATATAAAATTTATGATCAGATTATTACAAATTTGGAAACAAATCGTACAAACTACCGAACTGTTAGAGTCAAACGCTCAGTCGATGGTGACTCGAGATGCAAAGGAGAACTCTTTGAAGGTCAAAGTGACCTTCCTGTCCTACTTACCTTAGAAATTACCTTATCCACTTCTTTAGCCATTATACGTAGAAACGAAAATTCACTCATTCTAAATTCTGGAACCTCTTGTGTGTATTCAACTGAACAATGCACAGAGCAAGATGATACTTATGCATTTTGGGAAAAAACAGAGGCACCGCCCTGTGGTTTTAATAACTTCGTTATATTATTCGAGGGTAATGTAGTCAAAACATTTAGTAAAGCAGTTAACGCACGCGCCTTATTCTTTAACAACAACACAGGTACAAAGTTCGCGTATACGGACTCGGGAAACGAATTGGTATGCGGTCATACTTTGAAACTAACGGAACAAAGTAATATATATATATATATATATATATATTCGAAACCACAATCGGTAATTCTTTTCCAACAAAAAACGTGAAAATTAATCCAAAAGATATAAGAATTGACGCGTACTTCAACGCTAAAATATTATTTATTGCTCATCATTTCAAGAACGAACTAAAATCTTTATACCAAGACATTATCACGCAAAGATGCTTACTTGAACAACAAGTGTCAATCCGGACGAATTTGCATTCACCATTATGAAAAGCCCCGGCTATATGGCTATCTTTGCGGGTGAGGTCGCACATGTCATTCAGTGTGACGCTGTTCCGGTTAAACTACGGAGAACAAACTTAACGTGCTTTGCTGAACTACCAATCACTTATCAAAATCAATCTTATTTTATCACACCGAAGTCGAGAATAATAACGAATCGCGGAACACAACGCGATTGTAACAGATTATTACCTACAATGTTTGAAATTGATGAACGTTGGTATCAATTAGATCCGATTCCGACTACTGCAGACACGCCGCAGGTGCAGCAGCCTTTGAATAAGCCAACATGGAAATATACTGATCCGGGCGAACTCGCGAGAAGCGGTATTTACACAGATAATGATTTAGAAAGTTATAAAAATGCACTTATGTTTCCGGTAACAAAGTCAGCCGTATTAAATCAAGTTGCTCGCGGAATAATCGGAGAAGATGTTTCTACCGACGACTTAAATGTTTCAAACTTAATGAACGAAAATACATTAACTAGTTTCACTGAAAATACAGTAAATAAATTGTGGAAGAAATTTGTGACATTCGGATCAGTTAGCGCAGGCATAATGATGATTGGGATCATTTTAGGATTATTAAAATATATATTAAATACAATTATACATGGGTACACACTTTATAGAATTTATGGGCTCGGATTAAGAATGGTAGGAGCTCTTTGGGGTACAATAACAAATTTATTGATACACCTAGGCCAAGGGCCATTACCCAAGAAACAAAACAAAAACAATACAGACGTAAAAATTAGTGAAATTTCAACCTTTCCTCCAGACCTTCCTCCAACAGCACCTTCTGGAACTCCGCCTCAACTCCCAGCAATACCACCTAGAACAAACATAGAAAAACCTACAACCTTATACCCAAGACTTTCTCATTGTCCGACTTCCGATGTTTTGGATCAAACTCGAGCTCATTCTTCGCACGGCTTTGATTCTAACAGGAGGGGTGTGACGTCGGCCAATTCACAGCCAAACTTTTTCGATTCTAAAAAGACAAATAATACTTTACAATCAAATCAGAAATCAGAACGTAGAAAACCATACACTGCATTTGAACCCATTACCATGACTAGCGTCGATAACTTACCGACAACTGCTAACCCGTTTGAACATAGAGAGTTGTTACCCCGCGGTACCGACTATCGCATGGTAACCGACTACCGTGTGGTAAATGAGAAATTATCCAAAGAAGATAAATAAATCGAATAACAAACGAGTCATGCTGCGTAAAAACGCACTTACAATACACATATATTATTATTAATTTACTAACATTTATTTCTATTATATCCGTTAGATTAAGTCATGACCTTAAGTGCCTTATATAATCTCTCTGCTACGAGTAAATTTAGAAGTTTAGAAAATTATATTATTCATACATATAAAACACATTTTATTTTAGCTTTAGAAAAACGCACTCTTTCTACAGAAATCAATAGTAACAGAAACCATGATAAACTACCTCCTGAAATCCAGTACTAATAGAAACCATTATCAGCCGCCTCTCAATACCGTGACGTACCTCCTTAGATCTCCTGCTCTCCTGATACTTTTCTCGTCTTTCGGACCTCATATCTTCCTTAATATTGCAGTCAGAAAAATAATGTAAAATACTAAAATCATGTAAAAGCTCTCACCTACATTTTAGCATCGAAACCGCAATGAAATTTATAATAATTATTTTATACTAAAGAACAAAGTTATATTATTCTTCATGCGTATAAGAAAGAGGCGTATAGAGCAAGAAAGTGATTATAGCCAACTTCGGTAACACTGCTTTTGTATTCTGAAACCGATAAGTCCTCGACTAGACCTCTAACTGAGCAGTCACTTTATAATTTTCGCTCGAATAAATTTCATAGTATTCTTTAACCTTTTTGATCCTTGAGTTTTATTTTCGAGTATTAAAACTTAGAGTTATTACGTCATTTTTTTTTTTCATTTGCTTACTGCTACAAAATACATAGTCTTACGACTATTTGATACCATTTCATCCAATTTGCAAAATAAGTATAATACAGGATTATACTTATAAAATCGAGGAGCGGATAGACCGGCTTGAGGACAGAGTCCACTCTACGGCTTTCTTACCCGGGCCTCCTGACCCGGCACTTTCAAACATCTTCAGGAGTGGTGACAGCAGCCCTAAGCAGCCAAACTTAACATATTCTCCTTGCAACAGCACCAGCCCTTTGCAGAACTTGTAAAACTGCCTTGACCGTGGAACAGTTAGGTCTCATTTCTACCATCAAAAGTTAAGTAATTAATTTTTATTAAAAACTCAGCTTCACACGCGGAGACGTAACACGCTATCGTAACAGACCAGGACTTACACTTCCAGAATCGGGTACTGGAAAAGCTTGCGAAAATTTTTTAAATCTAAAAGTTTTGCACCACAGCTTACCACCCGCAATCGAATGGTTCAATAGAGCGCATGCATCACACGCTCACGGAGTACTTACGCAAATACGTGAAAGACACTATGCGATGAGGCAAGTGGACAGCGAATTTCCAACATGCGTACGACTAGTCGGAGCACTCCATCCAGCTTTACGCCGAGCATCGACGACGTAACGTACAAACAATACATAGACGAGATGACGACTAATTTAACGGCGCTACAGTCGACCGCGGCCATGAATCTTGTCCAATGAAAATACCGGTCAAAATACTACAACAATCGGAAACTCAACACAAAACACTTTTAGGAGGGCAAAACCGTCTTCCTACTAAAAGAACCCAAAAAGGAAAAGCTTGACGCGATCGAGTATCTCGGTCCGTTCGAAATCACCGATATTAACAGAAAAACGCACAAAGTGACAATACACAACAACGAAATTACCAAGACCGTAAATTTAAACAAATTAAAGCGGCCGAGCGAACTAGCCAGGCAGATGAACGCGTCGAAAGAAGAAACGAAGTAGGATGTTTTTTTTCTCGGCACTGGACGTGCCGCTCGAAAAAAAAGTAACATTTATACCCCAGAGAGGTCAGTCTTCGTCGCCTTGCTACAAGCACCAGCGAGCTACCAACAATAAACACTAACGCCAACTAATATTTTAGGGTAGCCGCAGGAAGCCGCCAGAAGAACTTCAACGCGATCCCTGACCCCGGGTCGGCCTATTCATTCGCCTATTCGAAGATAACGTAGGCTTCATCACCGAAAAAATTTCACCTCTCCCCACGTCCAGCACAGACTGGAAAATAATCCAGAAAGAGGACCTACGGCCGTAGTTCAAAGCGAGCGAAATGCTTGAGAAGCACACTGCGTTGGTGGCGCACGCGTTGGGCTCTCTCTGCAAAATCGGGGAGCTGCAGCAAGCGATTAAAAAAGCCGTACGCCAGACGGGAAAAGTGCTAGATTTGTTACTCGTACATAACATCGGGGATGAACCACGCCGTGCACAAATATCGCTACTTCCATTTATCGGTACAATACACAAATTCCTGTTTGGTACGCTAACAGAAACCGACGAGGCCAAAATCCAAGAGGCCGTAAGAACCATAGCAAATGACACCAAAACGACTGCTACTCTGTTGGCGAACCAAACAGAAATCATCGATCGCGCCTTATCCGACCCAGATACAAAGTTAATATAGACCACGACAGCTATTCTAATAAATAAGTCAATCACATCTGACAACGAAATCGCGATACGCAGCGCGGTACAAACTGTAAAGGACAACCTGTTGCAGTTTAAAATGGACACGGAAGTGACAGACGCAATTCTCTTCGCGACACAGGGCATGGATCATCCACGAATGCCACCAGAAACACTATTACACGCCGCGAGAACAGTAGCCATCACCGTAGCAAATGCAAAATTCCCCTCGCGGGGAGCGTCTGGCACCACCGGGTTACCGTCCAAGCCCCGGGCGAGGAATTGCATAGTAGCTTGGGTAACACGAAAACCCAAGTTACAACTTCCAGATAGAATCAACAAGCTACGCAAGCTCGGTGACGTATTGATCGCAGTTAACCCCGAACCAATCAGAGAAATTCGAAATAACGTCGCGTGCAAAATCCAAATCGCGTCAGGGCACGCACTGGGAAAGGCCGAACACTGCGATATTTGGATAAAACAGCTACGCGACACGGTGTGGCACAGAGAGAACATTTACATACAATGCCAGCGAGCCGAACAAATAACATCTGAAATAAGCGGCACGGGGGTACTCGAGTTACGCCCAAGGTGCTCAGCGCACACCGCGAACGCGCACTTGGCCACCTCGCACTCGCTAGCATCTTACGCAAACGCATCGGTTTTCGATACAGTCGCATTCATCGTATTCAACGTCTCCGCAATGCTGATCGAAACAAGTAGTATCGAAGGCAAAGCAATCGAACTGCAACAAGCAATCGAGATCGAAGCTAAAAATCTAGCAGAGAATTCGCATGGCGTGAAATTCGAAACTTTGGAAATTGACACGGCTCTTCGCGATATAACGACAAATGCGCGTGAAATCGCGGACCGCAAAGAAAAGTTATTCGAGTTAAAGAATTTGTCAAGCTTCACGTCAAAATTCAGCTACTCAAGCTGGACGGCCGTAATAATAATAATTTTAATCATAAGCGGCGTTTTAATTATCAAAAAGCGTCGCGCCGGTCAGCCGATGCGCAAACTAATTAAGCAGCAGGAAAAACAGCTAGAGCTGCAAACGTTGAGGGAAATGAATCGGGCTATGAGCCGTGATTAAAACTGTCATTTACGCGCAACGTTCACAAAATTAAAATTAAAACAAAAAGGAAGAAAGATTTCAGCCCATCCCGGATATCTAATAATTCTGACCCAACTACCCTAAGAAAAGTGTATTTTAACAAAACAGAGCGTGCAATACCCAAATCTTTTTCTCTCTCTCTCTGTACCCCATTCACCAGCAAGAGAATCCTTCCGTCCGCAGTTGGATACTTCTCCGTTCGTAGAGGTACGAAGGCTACGAAGCCGTATAACTGGGACTAATTTACGCGCAGTGAAACAATAAATGCTTTAATATATTATGCGCTCAAGAAAATAAAGCCAAATTGCGACTAGTACTAGTAATGAATGATTCTCTTTCAGGAATTAGAAAATTAAAGTGTAATCATTAAATAATTTACTATGTCACTTACATTATTATATGTTAGCTTTCCATGGGTTTTATATATTAATATTTTTGATAATTTCAGACGTACTACTATTAATATTTGGGCATAAAATAAAATAATGTCTAGTTAATTTTTCATGAAATATCATTTTCTCATAAAATAATCAGCAGAATTATTATTCAGTCAACTGCATATCTAGTATTAAAGAATAGAATTATGTACATACAGAAGCTCCGATCCATACAATTTGTGAAGCAGCAGCAGCTGCTAAGGATCAACATCCGCGTTCCCATGCTCACACTCACACTTACACACACAAAACACATTTGTCTAGCGTCTCGCACACAGAGGACGGAAGAGGACGAACCTATACACACGCGCGCACACTCTCACGATCCAACTGTAAGCTATTAAAAAAAAAGGGACATATACACACCCCTGCACTCTCCGGCACGGTGTTCCATTTTCTCTTATTCCATATTTTCTGTTTTTTTTCGGGCGACGGGGACGTCTGCTCACGCGACCTCGGACGTGTCACGGACGAACCTTGGGCTCGCCGGCGGCATCTCCGATGGCCTGCGTTTCCGGCGACGCGCTAGACGCATCGTCAGCGAAGGAACACCGCGGCCCGAAAGTCTCCCTCTCTTCAAGTGCAAAGCTGCACTTCAGCACGTGGAACCACTCGCCGTCGACGAGTCGCGTGGACGAGCGAGCGGGCAGATCACCGACAACTACGAGCGAGGACGGAGCTCCTCCAGCATTATCAGAATAAACGCTAATCACCGACACCAGGACTTCTTATTCCCTCCTCGTGACACCTCCACCTTTCGTCACAACTTAATGACCACTTCTTGGTATAGAATCTAATAACTGGGCAGTTTTCTTTGCCATTTCTTGGGCAGAATGTAACGCTTTTTCTCCAACTTAATGGGCAGATCTTGGATTCAATCTGCTTACCTTGTTTTTAAGTATAAACTGCCCATTATAGTTGGTCCAGTAACACAGCTGGGTTGCACGTGGCTTATCACGGTTTGAGGTTACAATTAGATAATGGTAGCTAGCAGGCTTGAATTCAAGTTTTTAGTTTAAAGGAAGTACATAATAATTATTTGCATTAGAAAAAATTCTGTCTGACCGGGGACTTGAACCCACACCCTGCACGAGGTCAAATAAGTACGGACGTGCGCCTTAGCCGACTAAACCACGCAGACGTTGTTCCACACAAGTCCTACGAGCTTCGCCATATGTTTGAATTATTCAAATTATTCATTTTACGCCTAAATATTAATAATTTTGTATCTTGCATCCGAAAAATTAATTGATTTATTGATATTTTTATGAAATATAATTCTCATCCATAAAAAATGCACAAGATATCACTACTGTTGGGAAATTTAAAATGTCCACTTTTTTAAACATTTTACTTAGCCAGTTTTTGCCTTTACGGCCATTTTAAATGGGTGCTTTTTTACCAGGGTACATTACTAAAATTTAAATTATATATTGATTAGCTGCGTTATCTCCATTAATAGTACATTACTAAAATTCAAATTATTTATTAATTGGCTAAGTAATCGCCAGATATATTTCAATAAACTTAAGTATATTTACCGAATACGTACAAAAAATTATAAAATTTTGTTTTATTATTTGTCAATTAACGGGATGTGGGAGCTGAAAACACTGTTTTTCTGTTCCATATAACTTTTTGAATAAAGCTTACAATGATAAACCAAGACCAGAGCGCCATAGTGTTGAGTTTAGTGAATCATTCTACCGAAAAAAAATACCAATCGGACTTTTGGTTTTTGTAAAAGTTGTGAAATACAAGCGGGTGTTTACATGTGTTTATGCGATTACAGCGCCAACCTCAAACACCAATTTTACTTATTAACTTTTTTTAATTTGAAACTTCATCAATATAATGAGCAGAGCGCTATAGGTTTGAGATAAGTGAATCATTCTACCGAAAGAAAATGTCAATACGGCTTTTAGTTTTTTTTTGGCATTTGAAATACTAAATACCCCGTGGTGGATTTGCGAAGCTATAGCTCCCACCTCCCCTTAAAACAGTTATCTAATAAACGTATTAAAATATCATTAAAAATAGAATGGCTTAGTAATTGCCAAATTACATTATTGTAAAATTTATAAGTTCATCATAGTATACATTTGTTTAAATAAAAACATGATTTAATAAATATTATTCTAATCAATTGCATTGCATTATTTGAATATATTATAAGTTTTATAAGATTTGGCTGAGCAATTGCCATTAACCCATTAAGGCCCAGGCCAAAACTGGATTAGATAGCATCAAACTAACTGTAGGAAACGGGGCATAACGAGAAAAAGTACCCATGCTTTTCTTTTGTCTTTTGCGATTGTTTATAAAAATTATTTAAACCAATAACCAAAAAAATCAATTTTTCGCAAATCTGATCACGCCAATCCATTTTACGGAAAAATTATGACAAAAATCTATATACAAATTTTTTCATGATACGTGCACGAAAAAGGCCACTTTCCATGCATGTAAAATAAATAGAAAATCGAGTTTTTCTTAGCAGCGGGAAAAAATTACTCCCAAGGGAGTAGTTTTTTCCACACTCTGCAGCCTATACGATGGATGTGTGTCTATATAAGCATTTTCGAAATTATCAAAATTTTCGAAATTTTCAAAATTTTCGAAATTTTCAAAATTTTCGAAATTTTCAAAATTTTCGAAATTTTTGATATACTATATTGTTTTACTTAGAAAATTCCTCGAATTTCCCATTTCTTTCATATGCATGATAAGTGGCCTATTCGTGCACTTATAAAAAGTACGGTGTGCAACAAGGGGGTAGTGGCTTTTTCAGACTCGGGTGATGTTTTGAGCACTTGTGTCCGTCTCGGGCGCCTCCGTAGACGCCCTCGGTTTCCACTCGTGCTCAAACCATCATCCTCGCTAGAAAAGCCAATGTTCCCCTCTAGTTGCACAATATACTATTTCTCAGACTGTTATTTGTTAATGCAAAACAGTGTTTATTGCTGTATTACATTAACAAATTACGGTCTTGGAAAATATTTTATGCAGGTTGTAAAAAATTGCAAAAAACGAAAGAAAAAACACAGGTACTTTTTTTTCGTTATGATCCGTTTCTAACAATTTTTATGCTATCCAATCCACTTTTCATCTGAACCAAATCTTCAGATTACATCTTGTAATATGCATGAATACCTACAGTATTAAAAAGATCAAATCTACACAAATAATTATTGGCAGCATCTCTTTCATCTGGACCGAATCTGTAGATAGCATTTTGTGATATATATATATATATATATATATATATATATATATATATATATATATATATGCGTGGTTCTCTGTGAAATCAAAGATGAAATTTTTAATTTTTGCCCAAACTGTATATATATGTTCTAAATGTTGTACCTGACTTCCAAAAAAAATTTCAGCGTGATTCCTTCATTTGGCTTTAAGTTCTAGCTGGTCAAAGTTGAGGTTCTAAGCAATTTTTATATTTTTTGCTTTATTTCAATGATTTGTAGCTCATAAGGGATGCATTTTTAACTAAAACTACCCTAATAATTTTTTTATGAAATTTTCTAAAATTTTCAATAAAAATACTCATGTGTTTGTATCGGTAGACATGAAATTTACTAGGTTATAAGTGTCAAATTCGCATGTAAAACCACTTATTAGCCATTATATCATATTTGTTTTCTACATAACTTCTAGTAGAAGGTCAGGCCCATTCTGAAACTTTACAGCTACTTTTCTACTATAAAAAGGCATCTATCTTTTTACTATATTGAGGTTGTCGGAGTCCGGATCAAGCATTCAGATTTTTATATTTTAAGGTTTACAATGCACATAAGGTAGCCTTAACAAGTATTTTTATTGAAAAATTCAGAAAGTTTCACAAAAAAAAAGTATCTAGATAGTTTCAGTTAAAAATGCATCCCTTATAAGCTGCCAATCATTGAAAATAGGCAAAAAATGCAAAAATTGCTTGAAACCTCAACTTTGACCAGCTAGAACTCGAAGCCAAATGAAGGAATCGCGCTGAATTTTTTTTTTTGGAGTCAGGTACAACATATAGAACATATATGTATAGTTTAGGGAAAAATTAAAATTTTCATCTCCGATTTCACAGAGAACCACCTATAGTGGTTATTTGTTTTTATATGTGGTTATATATATATATATATATATATATATATATATATATATATATAAATTAATGATAAAATAATATATATATAAATTAATGATAAAATAATATGTAATAATTACCGATAATAACTGGTAGAATTGACTTTTTTATCTGTTGTTATCTGTCATTATTTACCAACATCATCAAATATAGGTTATTATCGATTATCATGTTAATGCGGTTTATGCCGAGTAACTAATTTTCGTATTTATATTAGTTATATATTTATATTAGTTCGTATATACGAAAATTTATATTAGTTACATAAACCACATAAACATGATAATCGATAATAACCTATATTTGATGATGTTGGTAAATAATGACAGATAACAACAGATAAAAAAGTCAATTCTACCAGTTATTATCGGTAATTATTACATATCTAAGATTTTGTCGTCAGATTTCATATGAGTTTTTGTGATGGGGAGCATTCCTCAGTTTTAACTTGGCTCAACTGATTATTTTTCATATATTTTTATTCATATGGACTTCAGTGTTTTATAAATAAAAATAATTACTTTTAAGCGACCAGTGCCACGCTTATTCTCTGCTGAAAATTTGCACATACTATCAAACGCTTTTTAAGAATTTAAAAAAAATGTAAAAGCCATGTAATAATGCATGTTTTTAAAAACATATTATAAATACGTGTAAAACATGCACTAAGGTACGTATTTTAGCATGTACTATCACAAGCACTTTTTGGACCCCGACTTAGAACATGGGATAATACATGATTTAATACGTGATGTACATGAAAATAAAAATTTTCTGGGCTTCTATATTATTAATAATCAAATCCTAATGCGTAAATAAATTGTTGCATACTTCAATTACATAATTAAAATTTTATTTATTAATTTAAAAAATATTAAAAATCATAGTTATATTATTAATTGTAATCTAATTTTTATACGATATTTGTAGAAAGAGTAATATTCTCTTAAGTTGACTCAATCCCTCGGTGGATATTTAAAAATAGATTGATGTTGATTGTATCGGTCTTCTCGAGGCAAATTGATCGATGCGTAAGGAAGGAGAAAAAAACCATAATAGTTTTTTCTATTTTCTTTCTTCCCAATAGGAGAAAAAACTTTTACGGTATTATGGTTTATGGTTTTTTTCTCCTTCCTTACGCACAATTTGCCTCGGGAAGACCAATAGGGTCAACATTATTCTATTTTTTTAATTTTATACGCATATATTGACTGTAAATAATAGAATACAGATAAAAGTACTTGTCGTTTTTTTTCTAACTTTACAAAGCGATTACCCATCCACTTACAAACCCCGGCTAATGCTACTTAACTTTCGTGATCAATCGTCTATACTTCTGTCATCAATGCAGGACGGCGTCTATGTTGTATAGGGTGATCGATGACGAGGTCCAGTTGGTGCACTCCGTAGTTTCTGGTGTCTACTCTGTAATGCTCCGTAAACGATCCGTCGCGTATTGTCATCAAAATAAAAACAAACTAAAGTCATTATAGAATCTGTTCGGGGTTTTTCCGTTTCATCACTTTTCCCGTCAACACTCCAGGCTACAGCCGAGCAGCCAGCAGCGGCACAACACTCAAAGCGCTGACATAATAAAGGCATACGTATAATTATAGATATATAACAAGAGCGAAAATTCAGCAACATCTCGAAGCGCGCACTTGTACCGTATATAGTGCATATGTATGTTTGTGTGGAAGAGAAGCGAGCGATGACGCAGCAGCGGCGAAGCGCGCGCACCCTCTTATGCTTGTATGAATGTAAGTATGATGTATGAATGTGCGAATAATTTTGACGGATCAATCCATGCTTTCTTAGCTTCCTATAAAAGTCCATGCGCGGCCTATGGCTAAGCACTAGCTCCAGCACAACTTAATCGCCTAGTCTCTACTCAAGAGCAACTTACGACTTGAGTAGATAAAATTAGATAGATAGATATTTCGACATTTCATAAACTTGTAAAATTTATCCGAACTTGTAAATTTCCTTAATTCAGAATAGATAACGCAATTTAAAGCGTATCTATCAAAAACCTTTTGTAAACTAAAGCCTACTTATTAATTTTCTTTGTTAAAAAGAATATATGCAATCATAATGCAATATTCTTACTATAAAAGAATTGACTAAATATATTTATTTTATTATCGAAACATAATCTAAAAAAATCTCATTATTGTAATAATCCCCTACTACTTGGTATCCCGGACCTCTACATTCTTATCAAAAATATAACACAAATTAATTGATCTGGTGTCATAATTACGCCGCAGATTAGGTAAATGCGAACTACTCTTTCATAATAATTAAATATCCTGGACCAGGAAAAGTGGTGACCATTTCATCCCTATGAAAAAAATCACGTGATAACCCCGTGATAATCGCGTGATAATTGCGTAATAGTTCCAACCAAATTATCATGTGATTATCACGTGATAATAAAGCGATTATCGCATGATTTACAATAAACATTGTTAAATATTATTGAAAAGGCTAAAAACAACATTTATAAATGAAAAATACATGATTAATAAGAAATAAGGAACAACAAAAATTCTCTGATCGATAGTTGAACCCAGAACTTTGGCGTGATAATCCATTACTCTGCCAACAGAGGCGTTTGCTTTTTTAAAGCATAACGCATAAAAGCAATTTTTATATGCAGATATTTATTTTGATCTTTGAACTCTTTTAGTAATATTCTATTTGAAACTAATCTAAATAATAAAAAGTAAACTTATTGTGATTAAAACAATAATAGGCAATTTTTATTATTCTTTCATTAACTTCACAAAAATTCAAATTATAAAATTAATTAATGTTACAACCAATTATTATCTGAATCTCAATAAATTAAGATGTTATTATTATTTATTTTTATTCGGAATAGAATATCTAAAAAAATTACCTTTAAAAAAAGTAAAAGGTTAGGCGAGTTTGATGTATTGCGCAAAATTATCATGGAGTAATACAATAATCTATTTGATAAGGTAAGCCATAGTATAAAAAAGTAATGAGATCAATGGAAAATAGTCAAGTTTTAAATACTGTTACGTCCGGGCGGCCGCACGGAGCGAATACTCGCACGTTAGAAATAATTACGAATTCCGAATCGATGAGACCTTTTATTTAGCACAGTCCGCTTCCGCGACACCGCCTAGGGAAAAGGTAAAGAAGCGCATGATCTGACCGGTAGCTCGACTGACGGTGCGGTAGTGATAGCTCACGGAGTAACGAGGCTCAGAGTGACTTCCAAATATATTGAAAAGGTTAAGATACGATACTATGAACTGACACAATAACGTTGCATGTGACACTGATATTAATGTATGGATAAGGATAAGGACAAACGACTTACTTTGAAGGTGCTGGCTTGTAGTTACCGACTGGCTGGCTCTCTCTCGTTCTGGCGCTGTAGCTCGTCTTAAGGGAGCGGAGTTTTGAATGTAATAATTTGTACGCAAGATTTAATAGTTAAGAGAAATGATTTATTCAACTCGTCTGATTATAGACGGTACAAGATATAGGGCCTCGACTGAGTACAACTCGTGTCTGAGGCAGAAATTCGACTAAGTCCGAAAACTAGGCGAACGCTCCGAATCTAAGTTCAATTACGAAAAAAACAGTTTAAGTCGCGAGTTGGGCAAAGCTTCGCCCTACTAGTAAGAACTTCGGAATCCGAAAGATGCTCCTCCTTGCTCTCTATTGGTATTTATAGGGATGAGGGTAATACATAAGCATAGGGAAGGTTCTAGCCAATTAGGAATTTGAGAGGGTGTGTGTCTCAGCGGGGGTATTGTTTATTTATTGTATTTATGGTATTTTTTTGACGTTCTAATACATGAAAATAAAATTTTAGTTGTTCACCAATAAACAAAATGGCATGGCAAGTTACGTAGTAAGTATCTTGAGAGTTGTTCTTAATTGATCATTATATAACTTAACTTTAAGTTAAGTAAACCCTTTATTAACCAAACAAAATTTTGTTGCTTTATTATAATTAAATATAATAAACTTGACTTTGTTCGATTGATCTCATTCTATTTTATCGGTAATTTCGTTGCTAAATTATTTATAATTATTTATGTATTTAAAACTTGACTATTTTCAATTGATCTCATTACTTTTTTAATCTATGGCTTACCTTAGCAAATAGATTATTGTATTGCTCCATGATAATTTTGCGCAATACATCAAACTCGCCTAACCTTTTACTTTTTATAAAGTTATTTTTTTTAGAGATTTCAGTCCTTTTTAGTAAATTTTTCGAGTCTTTCATATTTATTCTAATAATAAAATATAAGCATTTTAAGCACCTTTCGGCCATGGCTTTATAGTAATACATATATATCTAACATGAAACCACTGATTGTTCTGTCGCAAGATATTAGTATAATGACCTTAAAGAATATTACCATGATGGAATGCTCTACTAATAACTTTATACTTTTTAGCATTGATATCAACTTTACATGTTGGTATTGCGTTTATTTTCAAGTTAGTTATTTTGTTTATACCTTCATCAGTATGCTCGAATAACATTAATTGTAGAATTACGACGGTATTGCTGATTATTAAATCAACTTTTTTAATATTTTTAAAACTACACCCATTGTCACATTTAGTATCGATTTCTTGCCAATTTCCAATATTATAATCTATAATTTCTTGTAACTTGCAAATTCTAATATTTTCTAGCAAGAAGAGATTGATTATATAATTACACGTGTCATTATGTTGTTGTTCATCGCATCCAGAACATCTAATTATTTCACTGACTTGGTTTCGAAGTATTTAGTAATATTAATAATTTATTACATAAACATAATAAAAATTCTCCTGCATCTTGCTGCACATGCGTCTTAAATTCTACTCCAGCGAACTCTCTTAATGAATGGATATCAACTTTTGTTTTATTAATATATTGTTGAAATACTGATTTAAAAACGTATGTATGATGACGTTGTAATAAAATTCTTCTAATAATTGTGCAGTGAAATAATCTTTGTGCACAGGCATTGGCGTAGCAAGAAAATCCATCATTATTCTATCTACGTAAGTACTATCTACACTATATTAAAACACTTAATAGCAATTATGTAAAAATTCACCGGAACTAGTGAATCATTCCAGGATGATAATTATTTTATGCTAGATATGTAGTACAAACATAAATACATAATTCTACTGAAAAAAAATCAGAATTAAGTACATTTTTTCGATAAAGAATGATTCACAAAAAGTGACCGGGTCATGAAACATTTCATATAAATTACATATATGTATGAAATAATGATAAATATTTATATTTATGTGATCTTTTTGGTAGTTGATAAGAAATAAAGTATATGTATACATATATCAATAACGCAGTAAGATTGGTCCAGATGTGTCGGATGCTGTAAATGATAATCTTTTTAGAGAAATATGGCAAATATGTTTATTTGTATTTATAATCTGAATTATTTTTTAAATCATATACGCCACATAGATACATATGTATGTTTTACATATATCATTAGTAGTGATCTTGAGATTGGGTCCGGATGAAAGGGATGCTGCGAATAATCATTCGTGCAGATACGATCTTATTTTTTAAAGATTTGCTTGTGAATATGAAATGACGCATGCTCTATGAATTTACGCATTTCACAAGACGTAATCTAAAGATTTGGTCCGTATGAAAAGGATGCTGCAAATAATCATTTGTGCAAATATGATCTTGTTTCATGCCTGTTTTTGTAAAGAAGCCTGGAAATGATACTATTGTAAATGATTATTTATATTAATATTAGTTGTAAATTTGCTCTCTGCGTTTCACGGGGTAGTGACCGTCATTAATTATTAAATGTAACATTTTTAATATTAACGCCCGCATTACAATTTATTTAAAAATGTGTCATCATATATATATATATATATATATATATATATATATATATATATATATATATATATGATGATGATAGTATTAATATATCGCTACAAAATTAACTTAACGATTACTTATCTAATATTTATACAATTTATTATTAAGGGGATGTCGTCCCGAAAGCTTACAGACTCAGTTTTTTATTTGCAAACTTTATTCAAAAAGTTTTATGTAATAGAAAAACAGTATTTTTTGGAACAACATTCCCTTGATTATATCTAACATTTGGATTTTGAATATAATTTCTGTGGCGATTATTTGGCCAATATTTTACATTTCAAATTTCAATATAATTATGTCGGATTCACCTTTTATTTACAACTGTTACGTGACAACTTTCCCGATTCGCATTTGAAATAATAATTTCAAATGTAGGATCGAGAAAGTTCTACACGTATAAAGGTACAGCGAGACTCAAGGCCACAAAAGTATCAAGTGGCTAAGAATCTCGCTAACCTAAACAACTTCCTCGCCAACGGCTAGAGGCGCACGTTCGGAGCTACGTTGCAGTTTCGGCGCGCAACTAGTTACCAGGCCGTGTAAGGTCTAATGAGTGCAACAAGCGTCGACACTATCACGCGGCTAAGGGGAAGTAAGCTGGCACGATGTGGGAGGTCCCGAACCTCTTCCGAGCGCTCTCGAACCACGCTGCTCTCTCACTCCGTGATCGGGCGACGAAGCCGGCGGACCATTAGAAAGATTTCTTTTAGAGCTTACATTTTTGTAGAACAGATTATTTAGAGAAAGGGACTTATAATTTAGAATTAATTAAGAGAAATTTACGGCCATTCAATTGTGATCAATTACTAATACAGAACAAGTAAATACAAACAAATTTGGTTTCAACATACTGGAATAATTCATTTTTGTCCAACCCCCTGGAATTATTAAATAAATCATTTGGAGAAATCGGATTCCTTGAAGCAGAATATTAAGAAGAAGGAATAAGATAAGAAATCAAAGTAAATTATAAACAGGACCAGGCAAATAACAAAATTAAAGGAGAGAATAAGAGAGTCGATCGTGGGAGCAAATCGTATAACTTGACCATTTATGCATTTGCTCGATAACTGTATAGTTGTCCGTCCCCACCAAACTCGTTAGAATAAATAATATTTTTTTGAGGGAGAATTATCCAAATTCTACCGTAACAACAACTATCAATATGACATATGATATTTAGTTTCAAGTGATAACTTGGTTATTCAATATGTTATTTAAATTTTAGTAATGTACTATTAGTGGAGATAATTTAGCCGATCAATAGAAAAGTAATATTTTAACAATTTATAATTAATGGCGATTACTCAGCCAATCAATATAAATTTAATGTTTTGATAATGTATTATCAGTTGCGATTAGTCAGCCAATTAATTTAAATAACTTAAATTTTATTAGTTTACTATTAGTGGAGATAACACAGCTCATTAATACATAATTTTTATTTTAGTAAAGTTCAATTAGTGGAGATAACTCAACCAATCAATGTATTGTTTAAATTTTGGTAATGTATAATACTGGTAATATATAATTAGTGGCGATTATTCGACCAATCAATAAATAATTTGAATTTAAGTAATGTACTATTAGTGGAGATGACGCAGATTTCAGTAATGTACTAATAGTGAAGAGTTCTCAGTAAATCAATATATAATTTATATTTTACTATTGTTGTATTAGTAGCGATTACTCATTCAATCAAAAGGTACTTCATATTTTGGTAATGTTATATAATTAATATAATTAATTTTTGAATATTTCAGAATAGACTATGTTTTTTGTGTAAATTTTCATTTCATCGTTTAATTTTCGTTTTTTACATTCGTTATTTGTAATATTTTTATTATTTTTGTATGCAGATGCATTATTTAAACATTTTTAATTTCTCTTTTGATGTTGTTCTTGATAATTCAACATATAACTGACTGTGACTGAATACTGGAGTGGATAAATATAAACTAACTTTGTCAAACGATTGGCCTCGAGATTTATTTACTGTCATAGCAAAGCTAAGTCTTATTGAAAATTGCCTTCTAATCATACCAAATGGTATTTCATCTAGTGATGGAGCCTAAATCGATACGAGGCAATAACACTTTTTTACCGGAATATTTTCCAGTAATAATTTCTGCTGTAAGAACATATTGTTTCATGTCTTTAATTAATTATCAATCTTGTACCATTACAAAGACCACCGTCAATGTCTAAGTTTCTTAAGCAACTAATTATTGCACTTTTTTTTTAATATTAGTTTATGCGGTGCTAATCCATTAGGTGTTAATGAATTCAAAAATTCTGTAGGTATCGTGTTTGTCAATTTGTCATCTGCGTCACTTTGGATTCGATCATCACTATAGTGTATATAGTGGTCTCCATCTATTCTTTCAACTATACTTTTATTTATTTTTAGTACATAAGAATTTAGAGATAATATCACTTTATTTTTTAATGTACAATTATTAGGATCAATTTTATGTCCAAAAATTTCTGTCATTAAATCACGTTCTTTCTATATTTAGTCATATTTTTGTTTTCACCTATGGCAAGTAACCAATTAGTTATATAATGATCAATTAGGGAACAACTCTCAAGATACTTACAACGTAACTTGTCATTACTGTTTTATTGTACTTATTTTTTTTTTTTTTAATTCTTTACAAGATTATAAATCGAAAATGTTCTCATAAGATTTTCTGAAAAAGGCTTTGTTTTTGAGTAAAAAATTAATCTATATCGAAAATGTTCTTTATAGCACAGTGTGGCTAAAATCCGCTGTTAAGTCACGCCTATCTGTGACTAAAGTAGTCCTTTTTTGCACCTTGTTTATGACACTCGCTACGCTCGTGCGCTAACCTCACGGTGCAAATAAGGACTACTTTAGTCACGAATAGGCGAGACTTGCGGACTTTAGCAGTCTGTGCTACAAAATTTTATACGATACTCTTGACTTAAATGGTTCAGTTTTACACGGCGCTTAGCGCTACTATTGCAACGTCCAAACACGCATAGTATTCTTGAAAAAGTTTTATCTCGGGTATCCCACAGCCGGTCTCGGGTATAACAACTCTAGCACTGTTAACGAGTTTTATAGCCTTCTCTTTTTGCCATCTGCCATTACATTGTCTGATTCTGTCCCACATTTTCTGCAGATACCCCGTGCGAACGTCACCGCGGATAGCATGCATATGCGCGCAAACAAGCGATCGAGGCAGACAGAGATTATCCGTATTTTGAATTTTTAAAATAGATCGTTTAAAGGTGGTCTCAGAAATGAGCGAGACCCGACCAGCCCCTCGAGGCACGGACACACTATTAACATTAACTAACAGTGTATTATCAATCTCAAAGTCCATGTTACACTGTGTTACACTCTGCATTATCTCTGCCGTTTCAACTGCGCTCAGTTCTCGCACTAATCTATATGAAATCCACACTACACCCTGTCTAAACTGCTCTGAGTTTATTGTTATATCGACAAAGTCGTCGGGTGTTGTGGTCTCGCACACATACCTGTACAGATCATGCATAGCGAGCCCAAGCCACTCTACGACGTCTGCATTCTGCGGTGGCCGCCTGATGGTGCTCAGCGCCTCACGACTATTCAGACGGAAAAACGGATTACATCTCGTAAACACCCGATGAATAACGATTTGCTGTCTCGGCTCAACGCCAGCGCCCTCCTGCAACCATAATGCTAATATATATTTTTTATTAATTTCCACACTTTACATTTTATTCTTGTGGTAATGTGCATGTGAGAGGGCTTTTACATTCATCATCATCATCATGATCATCAGTACCACCAGATATGCCCTCTGTGCTCCTGTGTCCTGATGTTTCATCAACTACCAACTCGGTGGCTGAGGATGAACCAACTGAAGAGGAGTAGAAGGAAGCAGTAGAGTCAGACGATAAGGACGATGCATCAGAGACTTCTGTGTCATCATTATCATTATAATCCTCGTTAATTCCCTCGTCATCGTTTTCTTGAAGCGACGTTATCGCGTGCACCTCAGATGGCGCTGGCTCAATCTGCGATGTATCGACATTCATAGCCGTGGTAGCAGCATTCGCGACGATTGATTCTGCCAGTGTCTCAGCAGCAGCAGCGGCAGCAGCAGCAGAAGTAGTAGTAGCCTCATTGGAACTACCTGTATCTGTTGAGGCTACGTCGGGTGATGTCTCGTCAGCTTCGATCTTGACAACTACGGCAGTAACACCGGTTGTATCTGCTGCTACTGCTGTAAGGTCCAATGGCATCTCGTTCTGCTCCCCCTCCTCATTATCTAGTTGTACGAGCGCAATCAGCGCATCTCCTTCAGTGTCAGCAATCAGTTTATCAAGATCTGTGCATTCAGATTTCACGATCAAAAATACGCTCACAACGGACTCTTGCATATGCTTTAAGAGAGAGAGAGAGAGAGAGAGAGAGAGAGAGAGAGAGAGAGAGAGAGAGAGAGAGAGAGAGAGAGAGAGAGAGAGAGAGAGAGAGAATCTTACCAAGAATTTGCTGATATTGCTGCATAATAGTTTGAACTTGCCAGGCAGTCTGCATACCACGACTCACGATAGACTCGCCGAGAGCACGGATAATATCCACCTCGCTCTCCAACAAGCCACGATTAAATAAGTACATAATAGTACGCAGACTGCAGAAGCCCAAAATATATTTTAACCGCTTCAACAAACAGCTGACTGAGCAGTGTTTTAAAGATCGACGCCATGCTTCATTACAGAAAATGCGTGCTGTTGGCTCACGTACAAGAACCGCGCTCAAGACGGTTAGCACGATTCTCAAGACTTGAAGCTTGTCCATTGTGGATTGTACAGTTCTCTCCGTTTTCGTGGCTACTGCTGGATACTGTTTAATGGCTAGCAGCTTAACTCAGACCTCTTTTATAGTGCCACTAAGCTATGAATCTCGACAGTAGAGGATGCTTTTGCGTAGCAAAAATATAGCCAGCTAGCAAAAAAGTGGAGTTCTTGTCACGATACTGCATATCAGAAAACGCAGAAGCGAGAAACTCTGCATAATATGAGTACTTTTTAAGAAATTCTCCAAGAATATATCAACTTGGTGGTTTCTTTTTTATTAACACAACCATTCTCACCTTATTCAGCAGCCTATGCAACGTATACTTGCGTCACTAAGCCATACGTTCTTGTGTAAGGTAAAATAACGCCAGATGTATAGTGTTTAATTAATATTTCTAATTATTCGGTTTCAGGCTACATAGAATTGAGAAACCTGATAATTTAGTACGTATAAATGGTTGTACTAGCAAAATATCAGCAATTTTCAAGATAAAATATCTAATCTAGTAGTATAAAAAGAGATTATCTGCGCATTTATATACTGAATGTCTATAAAACTAAAATTGGCGGGCACGCTCGTTCTTCACTTATAGAGACTGTTTCGGTTTATATTTATGTTAGTACCCCGTGTAGATGTGTATGCGCGCGCGCGGGTGTGTGTATGTGTGTGTGCGCGCGTGCGTGCGTGCGTGTGTCTGTGTAGCGTAGCTTTTACATAGTATATAGTACAGACTGATTCATTGATATTGTCTATCGATCAATTCTTTCTAAAATTTGTCGTTGTGACTTGTGATCGAGTGCATCGTATAGCTATTGGAATGTACATAACAAAGTTTTTATGTTGCGAAAATATCTGATATATATCGGTTCGATATACATCAGATATCAATAGTTTCGGAGATTTGGCCCCCTAATTTCGGAGATTTGTACCCGCACGTATTAGGCTAGTAGAAGCCCGAGGAGGTGTACTCGAGATAATTTTTTCAAATGCCATTATGTCGTGGCGAGAGAAAAAAACGCCATCACGACGCTTGAATAGAAGGTGTGACGGAATAGGTTTCGTAACCACTTAAAGTTTAGGGCGTGTAGAGTATCAGAGATAAGAGCCGCCTCGCTGCAACTGTAGCTGCAGTGATAACACACCCATCTCCTTTCTCGCTCTCTCGCTCTCTCTCTCTCTCTCTCTCTCTCTCTCTCTCTCTCTCTCTCTCTCTCTCTCTCTCTCTCTCTTTCGTCTTAGAAGTAGCTACCTTCTTGACATGCATGTTCTCTTGATACAATCTCGCCGTTTTCGTACCGATTTTTACGCGGTTTTCGATAATTAAAAATATATTATCGATTGTATTATCGACTAAATGCCAAGAGAGAGAGAGAGAGAGAGAGAGAGAGAGAATGAGAGATGCATATGCTGACATTACTTCTCCCGAATTCATACACTTTGCGTAAAAAGTGCATCTCAGTATCGTGGCTGCGAGCGAAAAATACCGTTCTCACGTAAACTCGAGATATTTTTTGGTCATCTGATTATTCTAGAGACCAAGATTCCACACATTTTACACTTTTTAATAAATCTGAGATGCACTAAGTCGAAATATAAGATATGAAGATGATAACTGGCGACTTCTGTCTCACGGTTTTGACGAAAAGTGCCAATGCAGGGCTTTTTAAAACTAAAAAGTGGTGGAAAACGTGTGTGGCGGGGGACGAAAATTAGCGCAGCTTCTCCAGTCCTTGACCAACTCTCGGAGTAACGAAGTGCGACTATTTTTTATATAGACATGCGGATTTTGAGCATCGCCGAAATCAACATGCGCGCGGTTTATCGGCATCGCGTTGTTTCACCACCACCGCGCCGCGACCCTATGCTGCCGCAATATTTGGAGGATGCGGTACTCGACGAGGAGGTTGCCGCTATAATGGCGAGCAGCCCAATTAATGTGGCACCGCTTATTTTGTGTAGCGAAGGTATTTCTCCGCAGCCGCTGTACCCGGAACTAGTGCCAGAAGTCGACGACGAAAGCGACGATGAAGAAATTGTTCGGATATGGCAGGCTCGGGAGGAAGAAGAGAATGCTGCGAGGGTAATGACCAGACAGGCCGAGGCTCAAGCCGTGGAGGAGGAGGAAGTAGCGAGAATTCGACTATTACGTGATGCTGAAGAAGATGATGATGATGAGATGGAAGAAGAAGACTGGGCTGCCGAGTAGGAGGAGGAGGATCCAGTGTATGACTCTGGATTAGAGTCGATGAACAGCGACGCTGAGACCGTCGAAATATCAGTGATAGTAGTAGCAGCAGTGATAATGATAGTGAAAGTGACAATGATGATGAACCATACGACCCGGCAAGAGATCCTGAAAAAGAAGCCCGGTTACACAGGCTTCTCGGCATTCAAGGTCATTTATATCATGTACAACAAAAAATATTATGCCTAAAACAGCGAAAGGGCTTATTAAAAATTAAAAATAAAATACGCCGTGTGCGGGATCGTCGAGTGCGATTTATGCGAAATCTCACTCGCGCTAAACGACGCGCCCTTCCCGTACTACAATGAGAACCTCGAGACTTTTGTTACGGCTGTGGTCGATTTTATTTAGTGCAGCTTGTGCAGTGGTGGTGACGGTGTCAAGAATGCAGGTTCTGGTTGTGTCCGGATTGTAACACGGAGCTGTTACACTGCCAACGGAATGAACTTATATAAAATATGCCTAATAATAATAATTATTAATAAAAAACAAAGTGTTAGTATTAGTGATTAGTGTGTAAGTTTTAGTATAAATAGTGTGAAGAACGCATGAACTGTCAGCAGCATATCAACACATCATCGTAAAAAAGGTGAGAAAATTTAAAATTAATAATTGTATATCTATCTATCTATCTATCAATCTATATAAATATGTGTGTGTGTGCGTGTGCGTGTGAGTTGCTCCGTAGCTCCTCAAAGTGCCCTGAAAAATCAAGTACTAAACTTGCTAAACGTTTAGCTCGTGGTGATTCAGGAATAAATCCTCTAGACGCTACTTGAAAGGAACACGACATTGCCCTCTCGAAAAATCCAAAACATTCAAAAGAGAAACGCTGCTGATACAATTTTAGCAGAGAAGGCGTGGGAGAGAGTGAAATCTAGAGACGCTGGTTTGAAAGAAAAAGCGACAGCTTTTGCTATAGAAAATACCATGAAGTTAAAATCAAAGCTTGGTATGGGTATTGGAAGAGGAGGAGAAGGAGGAGGAGGAGGTGGTGGAAGACTTAGATCTAATAAACTTAAGAAAAAGATTTCAAAGAAAAAGATTACACTGAAAAAGTCAATGGGAAAATCTATCGTCCCTGGCAACGATTCTCGCTCTATTATTAAGTCAGCACTAAAGATGGCCCGAGAGCATGTGAAAAATGTTAGTGGAAAAAGTAAAATTAATGTTTCACGCATATTGCCTGTTCCCAGCAAAGTAGATGGCTTTCTTCCAGCACTTATTCCACTTTATGCTGGCCTTAGTGCAATAGGCTCACTTGCAGGAGGAGCTGCGGGAATCGCTAAAGTAATAAATAAAGCAAGTGCTGCTAAAAAACAAATGGAAGAGCAAGAAAGACATAATGAAAAAATTGATATGTTGGCGCTTGGTAAAGGACTGTTTCTGAAACATCATCGTAAATGTTTCGGCATCTTTCTGAAGAAGAACAAGAAGTGTAAAGGAAGAAAAAAAAACTTCGATGAAATAAGATTGCCTAAACGTGCACTTACCGACTATGATCTGCTCAAATATATAAACTTAATGAATATACCAAATTTTCGAGGAGTTTTTATCCGAAATGCTCTGCCTCCAAACGGTTGTCGAGCCACAGAATCGGCAGTCATTAATCTGGACTATGAAAGTTGACCTGGCACGCATTGGGTAGCTTATCGAAAAATTGGTAATGAAGTTACATACTTTGATAGTTTCGGTGATTTACAACCACCGCGAGATCTTTCAAATTACTGGAAAGTATCTCAAGTTAAGTACAATTATCAGAGGTATCAGGAATTTTCAGCTTTCATCTGTGGTCATCTCTGTCTGAAATTTCTCTGCAATCAGCTCAATCGTAAGGATAATTTTTTACTATATAAAAAGAAATCTACATGAGTGATTTGAATTAGTCTACTCAAGATGGATGTTGAATCAATGACTCTCAGCCTTTCCGGCACCTCCTCGATCCTTGAGACGCACTATTTTCCTCCAATAGAACTGGATTCGGATAAGCAATACAGTATTGGAATTGTTCAGCTGCTAACTTTTAATTATATACCCAACGTCGATGAAAACTGTAATTAATTTTATGTTGGTCAAGAAATAATTGAACTACCTACTGGTAGTTATAAGATTGAGGATATTGATCGAACTCTACAAGGTATCCTCGATACTCGAGGTATAAAAGTTAGTATCAAGCCAAATAATACGTTGCGAAGTGTTATTATGTGTAGTCATGAAATATATTTTCAACCGACTGACTCGATTGGTCGTCTACTAGGATTCACACCAAGACTTTTAACGCCCTATATAAGTCACAACTCAGATTTACCAGTAGCTATTCTCAAAGTGAACGCTTTACGAGTTGAGTGTAACATTACGACAGGAGCATACCTAAATCAGCAGAAAGTTCATACAATACATGAATTTTTCCCAGCAGTTCCACCAGGCTACAAGATAATCGAGGTGCCTAAACAGATAATTTACTTACCAATATCTGTGAAAGTGATCGACCACCTACAACTACGCATAGTAGATCAAGATGGTGATTTCATTAATCTTCAAGATGAAATTATTACAATTCGTCTACATTTAAAAAGCAATTGAAATGGGTATTGTTTTTAATGCTGACAAAAGCTATATTAATAGCTCAGTATGTCGTCAGACAGTCAGGCAGCAACGAGTGATCAAACGATTAACACGTCAGAACAGTCAGTTTCTACAAAGTCTCGGTCTCAAAGTGCGTGGTGGTGGAGGAAGAACGGGACCTCAAGCGAGAAAAATACTGAAAAAATAACTTGTACGTTTATCTGTTGTTGCTATGTGCCTCAGAAAAATGGAATCAGTTCTTAACGTACAATCTCCTGTCATCTTTGATGAATCTGTCTCGCATTATGAGGTTTATGCGCATCAACCCTATACCTCACTTGCATTCAACAATAGTGATGAAATTCGAATAGCTATACAACATCAAGATTTGTGTGTTCTACCATCAAAAACTTCTCTACATATTTGTGGAAAGATTATTAAACGGGATGGACAAGCAGTACAACACACCCTTTTTGTGAACAATGTTATTAGTCATCTCTTTGAAGAAATTCGATATGAGATGAATGCCATAGAGATTGATCGATGTAAGAACGTTGCTGCTGCAACCTTGATGAAAGGTTACACATCTTTCTTACCTAGTCAACTAAAGTATCTTGAAAATTCTGGCTGGACATCTATTACTAACGTGGGAAATATACATAGATGATAATAATGGAAACTTTGATGTGACAGTTCCTACATCAATCATTTTTGGTTTCGCTGAAGATTATCACAAAATCGTTGTAAACGTTAAGCATGAACTTATTCTCACAAGATCGAGAAATGATTTGAATGCTGTTTTGCAAGAGGCTTTAATGGCGGACGGGAGACCGACGTATGAAGATTACAAAATCGAGATCAATCGTATAGAGTGGCTTATGTCCTACCTTGTGCTGTCAGGCCGACGAAAAATACAACTATTCAACTATATTCTAAAAGATATACCGATTTCGATGAGTTTTCGTTTATGGGAGTAGTATGAGTATCCAGTAATTCCAACAACCACGCAACATGTATGAACTGTGAAAACATCGAATCAGCTGGAAAAACCTCGTATTATTATTCTCGGTTTTCAAACAGGGAGGAAAGGTGAACGAAGACAAAATGCTAGTCATTTTGATCATTGTGATATTAGTAATGTCAAACTTTTCCTTAACTCTCAGAGCTATCCGTATTGAAATCTGAATCTTGATATTTTAAACAATCAGTTTGACATGCTTTACGATATGTATGCTAATTTTCAGAATGCGTATTATTCTGATAGAATTGTAATAGATCTCCTTTTAAGTAAAGAAGAATTCATTACAAATGCTCCACTCATAGTTATCGACTGCTCCAAAACAATGAATGTAAGCGTAATATACCCGCGAATACTACAGCGTATTGTCTTATTCTACATGCACATCGCATTGTCAAGTATAATCCTATAAGCGGTGATATTAAGAAACTTGTATAAAACGATATAAAGCTTGTATGAACAAACAATCGAATCAGTATTATTATAAACCATCAGTCATGATAGATTTTGAAAATGAAACGAAATAGCGTGGAGAATATCGTGGAGAACCTTGTTCTACTCCTACTAATAAAATTGAACGGGGGAAAAATACTTTTGAGAAATTTTCCACTAACACAAGTCCATGCCAGAACATCAAAGTTATAAGAAGTTCTGAAAGATTTTATAATATACATGTCTTTACAAATAATGTTTTGTGTACCTACCTTTTTTTGAATAAACTAAAATAAAAATGAATATTTTGATGTATTGTTTTATTAATCTTAACCTTTAATCCTACGAATCCTATTCCAAATTATCCATCACTGTTGTTATAATAGTAGTAGTAATAGTAGTAGCCGATCGCATCCCAGGTCGATAAAGTAAATTACCGATGCTCACTCGGAGCTATGGAAGGGGTCGGTAACGGAGGCACCACCGTCGACAACACTAGTTTATGGAAGGCGCCACCGTCGAGAACACTGGTTTATGGGGGGCGCCACCATCGACAACACTGGTTTACAGGGGGGGGGGCACCATCTCTCGCAGCACGGTCGATATGCAATGATCTGTCGGTAAAACAGGGGCCTACTAATATGAGTTACCATGCGTCGGTATTTGGTGTCCCAGAACTCGCTTGGCCCAGTAGCCGTGCAGCCCCTACTACTATCTTAGAATTAAAATTTTATTGGTGTAGGATAAATTCACAAAATTATGTTCAAATGATGGTTAAGATAACATTTTTTTTTATTTACATTAGTACAAATTTTTCGAAGGGAATCATTTATTACTAATTCTTTTCAGATAATCGTTGTTGAAGTCGTAATGTGTACTTATTCTTTAACCCTTTCGTGCACATAAGCGTTACAGCTATGGTGCGGGGAAACTGTTTATATTTCATAGGGTCCCGAGCCGCGCTGAATCCGAATCCGAGGTCAGATTTTGAAAATTCAAGATGGCGGATCCAATATGGCGGACGGGAATGTCAAAAAATCGAGATTTTGAAAAACAAAAATTTTTTCGTATTCTACGTGAAAATACAAATAGAAACTGTTCTTGGTGTTTTTTCGATATCTCTCTTAGTTCTTGAGTAAAAAATTCATAAACTTTGAAAATAACGCAGACTTATTTACCGTTCGTACACATAAGCGTTGCAGCCACATGAGTAGGAAACCAAAGTTTATGAATTTTTTACTCAAGAACTAAGAGAGATATCGAAAAAACACCAAGAACAGTTTCTATTTGTGTTTTCACGTAGAATACGAAAAAAATTTTTGTTTTTCAAAATCTCGATTTTTTGACATTCCCGTCCGCCATATTGGATCCGCCATCTTAAATTTTCAAAATCTGACCTCGGATTCGGATTCAGCGCGGCTCGGGACCCTATGAAATATAAACAGTTTCCCCGCACCATAGCTGTAACGCTTATGTGCACGAAAGGGTTAAATTAAGCCTATAGCCGCATACAGGCAAATGTAATATAAGGCACGAATTCTAAGACACATACATAATATCCACAGTCAAAAAAAAAGGGTAAAAGAAATTTAATCTCTTCACAATTTGCTAGTATTTGTTTTACATCTTCTTAGTAAATAGCTAACTCTCATATCTAAATAATTTCTATATGTACTTCGCGAAAAATCGTAAATTACTAGAGAAAGATATAGGGACGGAAGATCCAACTAACTATGAAAAATATCAAACTAATTGATTATTCGTCCTTTACGCCGATACTCGCAGATTTCACCGGCTAGCCTCATTTTCTTCAAGAAATTTATGCTGAAAATAAACCAGAAGAAAAACCTTAGTAGATAAGGACTGCCAAAAATCAAGGGGGCCAATTGCACAACCTGACGGTTCAAATAAAAATTCTTACGCATAATCACCTGCGTCGCAACCGGATCTCCGAATTGATAGTCAAGACTCCACAACTCGTCAACTTCAAAGCGATGTAGCCACGCCAACATGGGTTCCTGAATAACAGGACGAATCACCAAAAACTCGACCAGCATCGGAAGATCCGCCCCCAGAATGGCAAGATTCGCCCGAACTGACTCCGCCCCTCGGACAACACCAGACACTCACAATCGAGAAGCCAAGTTCGATTTTCGACGTACCACTCGGCCAATCTTATTATTAAATTGAAAATATCGCCGTGTACGTTCCTCAAGGTTTCCATGTTCACTCTTCAAAGATTTTTCTCAAACTAAAGCTAAGGCCCTCACTCCACAGTATTTAGAGCCCAGCGGAAGGAAAAACATATCGCACGCAATAAACATATGCGACAAAGAAATGCTAGCCATTCCATCCCAACTACGAGGCGTTTCATTCCGAAGAAAAATCCGACGCTCGAACAGTCGTGAAAGGGCCGATCTAAAAACAAAGGAGGCTTTCAGGCTCATCGACTGCCAGCCATACAACTTGACACTCGAAGACCCAATATCGCTGCCGGGCCGACAGCGAAATCTGGCCTGGGAAGTGCGAGGATCAGCGTTATAAATTTTTCGTTTTTTTTTTCTTTTATATATTAATCTTTTTCCACCAAATTTCCGTCCCGATCTTTCTACAGTCTAATCAATGCAGATCAAAAGGTGAAACACACTGTTGCGTAACCCGAGCTCACCTATTCGGCCTAGCTAGTTTTAATGTCACGCGGAGCGTCGAATGTAATGTTAACATAATAAAAGATGCGCCCGGCCGAAATAAAAGACATGCGGACTGGCCGTCGAGCAACTAGTTTCGAATAAAGTCTTCTAGAGTAAAGACCACGGCACGCAAGAGCGCGCGTATGTTAATTAGTTCAATCACACTTTAAGAGTCACAGCGCTCAAGAGTATTAATAATAAGTCTAAATAAATAAGTTGTCGGAATTTATAATTAAGAGGTTTTATGACGCTAATTCGTTAAATTAGTTGTAAAGTTATAAGTGCATATACGCAAGTAGTCAACCCAGAACCATACACACACACACACACACACACATATATATATATATATATATATATATATATATATATATATATATACGGATTCAATCATATAAATAAACGCCTACTAAGGATTTAGTACGGAGAGCAAAAACACATATTATTTATCGAAATAAATATTACTCCAAATTATACGCTCTCCCGTGTAAGATAATTAATTGATTAAATAGTAATTATTTGTCATCTATTATAGTATATATTCTGTCTCGCATTATTTTTCAAACATATTCTATCCTTGAGTACTCCCTGAGGAGGACAGAAGCAATCCCGTAACCACCGCGTCCGAATAATAAACGCTCGCGTTACCATAGCTTGTTAAGTCAATTGTTTAATTAACAAAAGGGCTCTCTCTCTCTCCCTCCCTCCCGGAGTTTCCGAACTCGGCATAACGGAGGAAGACGAGTGAGGTTTACAAAAATATTACAGCTTTGCAGTTATTTTACTCTTGCATTTTTTATTTCAGAAAAATAAATTATGTACAAGTTATGTAAACATACTGTTCAAAATTTTATGATTCAAGAGTACTCATTTAAAGCATCCATTCATATTTACAAATTATTGTACAACTACAACGTATTGTATACATGCTTGCTTACAATAATTCTCGCAATTGCTCGACTTTCTCCGCTGTACCGAGTACGGAAACTCGCAGTGCATGGAGTAGCCCTGCTGGAAAAAGTGAATAGAAATCGATTGAAATCGATTAGAATTCATCATTAAAGTCGATAAGATGTCAATTGACTTGAATAGTGAATCTTAATTCCATTTTTTGCATTAGAACTTGATAAAACGTGATAAAATACGATAAAAATCGATATAAGTCGATAATACTCAATATGAAAAATTGCAATTGAAATCGATAGACCGTGATCTTCTTGAAATTCTATCAATTTCAATTGTAATTTTTCATATTAAGTTTTATCGATTTATATATATATATATATATATATATATATATAAAAATCGATAAAACTTAATATATTGATTTTTATCGTATTTTATCACTTTTTATCAAGTTCTAATGCAAAAAGTGAAATTAAGATTCACTATTCAAGTCGATAAGTGATCTAATCGACTTCTATCGACCTTTTCCAACAGGGAGGTGGGTTTAAGAGTTCATGATTTTTATATAAACTTGCCGTACGTGGAGTAGGTGGATTTTAGTTTAAGATCAAATTATCCCTCTCGCTCGTCTTCCTCCGATGTGCCGAAAGGTTTTTAAGTACATTATTACTCTCAGGGAGCGTGGTGTAGTTGGGTTTAAGCACTTTGGTTTATGGTTTATTACTTGCTTCGCTCGTCTTATACCTTTAGGGAGCATGGGAAGCTGGGTTTAAGGGCTTTGGTTTCAGATTTTATCCTCGCTCCGCTCGCCTTCCTTCGATGTGCCGAAAGGTTTTTAAGTACATTATTACTCTCGGGGAGCGTGGTGAAGTTGGGTTCAAGCACTTTAGTTTTTGGTTTATTACTTGCTTCGCTTGTCTTCCTCCGATGTGCCGAGGTGTTGTTTAAATAAATTATTACCTTTGGGGAGCATGGAGTAGCTGGGTTTAAGCGCTTTCGTTTAAGATTTTATTCTCGCTCCGCTCGCTTTCTTTCGATGTGCCGAGGTGTTGTTAAAATAAATAATTACTCTCAGAGAGCACGGGGTAGTTCGATTTGTGCATTTAAGTTTTTGATTTTATACTTGCTTCGCTCGCCTTCCTTCGATGTGCCAAGATGTAGTTTAAATAATTGATTGAGCTTGGAGAGCGTAGGTTAAATGGGTTTATTCATTTCGGTTTTAGATTTATTTATTCCCTCCTCATGCTTGCCTCGCCTTCTCCGAAGTTGAGTCTAAAGCTTATTGCATTCTGTTGCAAAATTGATATAAGATTTATCATCGGTGACTCCGATATCCTTGTTAGTACGCAAGATTTTGGTTTAACAAAAATAAAGGACTGAATTTTGAAATTTATTTCGTATGAAGTTGTTATATGTATCATTTTAGAAATCTAATTACAGATTTGTAATCAGAGACCTTAAAATCCCCTGGTAGTACATAGCTTTTTTACGAATCTCGAGTTGTGCAGTAATTAACATCAACGAATTTGTTTAAAAAAATTATTTAGCAAAGCTGATATCAGATTTGTAGCCAGCGAGCCCAAAAAACTTCTTATAGTACATAGTTTTCTCTTTAAACTCCAATTATGCAGTAATTTGCATTAACGAAATTGTTTAAACAAATTAATTTGCAAATCTGAGGTCAGATTCGTAATCAGCGACCGCAAAAACACCTTGTAGTACATAGGTTTCTCTCAAAACTCTAATTATGCAGTAATTTGCATAAACAAAGTTGTTTAAACAAATCATTTTGCAAATCTGATATTAGATTCGTAATCAGCGACCCCAAAAACCCTGTAGAGTACATAGGTTTCTCTCAAAACTCAAATTATGCAGTAATTTGCATAAACAAAGTTGTTTAAACAAATTATTTTGTAAATCTGATATCAGATTTGTAACCAGCGACCCCAAAAACCCCTTATAATTCATAGGTTGATGCGTAATTAAAATATTTTACAATTCCAGTACATAGTGTAAAAGGGGCTTTATCGTTTTATTACATTAATATTGTTATTTAAACGTTTAGATTATTCTAATTATGTCTACATAATTCATACTTTTCATATATCTTATTATTCAACCGTGTTCAACCGCCGGTAATGCTGAAATTGAAAATTTTTACGAATTCAATAATGCGATTCTGGTAAAAGTATGTAAAATGTTCAATGAATGTTATTAAACTTAAAAAATCATTTTTTTACAGTAACTTTTATTCTTTTAGTACCCAATTAGTGTCCCGATATTCAAAATTTAATTACAGCAATTTATTTTTTCGGATTTTAAACTATACTGTGCCTTGTTTATTATACCTGTTTTATACGTGTACTATACGTATAGTATACATATAGTATACTTACGCAAGGTGGATTAACATCCCTGCTTTTAGTTTTTTTTTGGCATTCGAAATACTAAATACCCTGTGGCGCATTTGTGAAGCTTTAGCACCCACTCCCCCTTAACTACAATTTGACATTCCACAACAAAATATATTATTATTTTCTAATTGTAATTGATTAAGAAGGAGTTGAAGCCATACAAAAAGGTTTAAGTGTTACTTAACCTCAAAAATTGTTTAGGGTGCGTCCACAATTGAGCGTATACGTTAGGGTTTACAAGGGGTTTACGTAGAACATAACGTTTTGGGCAGTACTGCCAATCCACTGTAGCAGACTGCAGTTGAAACGAAGGAACACACCTGCTCAAAATTTAACCGATAAAAATGTTTAAATTTAAATTGTATGGTAATAAATTGTAAAATTCTTTTTTCAAATAAAATTTTAAAATGTTGTAAGAGAATGTATTATAATAAATTAGTTTCTGATTAAAAAAAAAGGTCTACCACTGTCTCAAAAAAGGAAAGGAGAATAAAGAACGCACATTTCCAAATGAAAATTTTATTATTATAATTAGTTAAATATCATAGTAAAATATATAGTAAAATAATAAAATTTTCATTTGGAAATGTGCATTATTTATTCTCCTTTCCTTTTTTGAGACAGTGGTATACGCTCAATTGTGGACGCACCCTTAGATCATAAATAATAAATCATCTCCCTTGCATGGAAATTCAAAATGCAGTGTTCCACGGTCGCTATAATAATAATTTATATTAGCTAAGCTTCCCTGGTAAAAATAACTTATTAAATCCGATTCAAAAGGTAATAGATTGTAATTGGATTTCTTAATCGGAAATTATTGAATTAAAACCTATTTAATCGATTAAAATCTATTTAATCTGATTATAAGTTTTAGTCGGTCTTAATCAGATTTAAACAGTTGTGTTTTTAAATAAAATGTTATATTTGTTGAAAAATACAACTGATTGAATCCGATTAAAACCGACTAAAAGTTATAATCAGATTAAATAGATTTTAATCAATTAAATTGGTTTTAATTGAATAATTTCCGATTAAGAAATCTAATTACAACCTATTACCTTTTGAATCGGATTTAATAAGTTATTTTTACCTGGGTTTATTTATGTGTAATTATGCAATTTTTCAAATAATAAAAACTAGAACACGAAGTAAAGGCAACAATATTGGTAAGATGATGCCACTTTTAGATACATTATTGAATAAAATAAAACTTTTACTAGTTAAATCAACAAAAACTCTGTGTTCCGTTTTAGCCTACGTATTACAAAACAATTATCAATTTTATTTCTGATGGTCCAAAGAATTGAAAGCAAACAATCTAAACTACAACTCGAGTTGGCGGTCACAATTGGTCACACTGGCTCCAACATCCCCTTAATACTTATTGCAGATGCCAAAACTCATGATAATGTTTGTCAATTAATTGTAATAAACAAAACATTTTCTACAGTAGGTGGTAGGCAGTGGGTTAATCAAGGGGTGGATTACACTTAATTCAACAAAAATCTGCGCTCTGAGGTAACATATACAATAATAAACAATTATCAACTTGATTTTTCATAATATGAATTAGATTGTAAACTAATAAATAGAACCACCTTACAAATCATAATCATGATTGATCATGTTGGCTGTGGCATCCCCTTAAAAAAATTGATATTATATTTGACTATGTTTTTTTACTTTTTTCTCAAATATTAAACAATGTTGGATGTATTACATTTTATTACGAGACATTTTGGAATGTTCCAAAATGAACAACAGAAGACTGATATAAAACGTTGCAAAATAAAAATTTGAAGCAGATTTTAGCAGAATGAATGAACCATCTGTAGACAAATCTTTAGCAAATATAATGATAACGTACAAACAAGTTACAAAGTATCCAGAGTAACCTTGAGGGTCATCCAGGGCTCTAAGTGCTAAATCAAATGTGTGCAAAAATCAAAATTATGGTTAGGTTATGTTTTAAACAGTCTGTGTCATGTTTGCAAAGATAATTTTTAGTGACATATACTATAAATTTTTATTAGAAATCATTCTAACACTAGTTTTCTGTTTTTGATATTGGAACATTCTGAATTGTCTTGCGGGTTTCAAGACAAAATAGAATACACCTTTTAACATTTCATGTTGCTTTCAATCCAAAAAACAAAAAAATAAACAAATGTACGAAAGTGTAATAAAATATAAGAAAGCATGAGTAGCTTATTATTTTAGGTAGTACTGTGTAAAGTTATTAACTAAATATCATTGAGAAAAAAATTATAAGCATTTTAATTTTTACCCATTTAAGGGGAGGTGGGAGCTATAGCATCGCAACTCCGCCACGGGGTATTTAGTATTTTAAATGCCAAAAAAAAACTAAAAGCCGTATTGACATTTTCTTTCGGTAGAATGATTCACTTATCTCAAACCTATAATAAGTAAAATTGGTGTTTGAGGTTGGCACTGTAATCGTATAAACACGCATAAACACCCGCTCGTATTTCACAACTTTTACAAAAACCAAAAGTCTGATTGGTATTTTTTTTCGGTAGAATGATTAAGTAAACTCAACACTATGGCGTTCTGGTCTTGGTTTTTCATTGCAAGCTTTATTCAAAAAGTTATATGGAACAGAAAAACAGTGTTTTCAGCTCCCACATCCCCTTAACATGTAATCTGAGGGGAATCGCATCTCCAGCAGCAGTTACTCTTAAATTTTATAAAAACTATTGTCCAGTTTTTGTTGAGAATTTTTGTAGTAAAAGATAAATGTTTAAAGAATTTGTATAATTTCAAAAATTATGATAAGGTAGATATGAGAATTCATACTAATTAACTGAAAGCAAAAAATTAACTCACTTAACCTTAAAAAATAAATCAAATCAGCTTCTGTATAAAAATTTTTATTAAAAGTTAGGACGAATAAAATCATTTAATGCCAATATATAATTAATATTTGGTGTATGTTCATTTATGCAGCTGCTTTAGTAAAGTAAATATCGTGAATCAACAAAAAATAAAAAGGACACTCATTTTGACTAAGGATATGGTCAAAGTATTACCTTAAAACATTTTTTCTAATACATGTTTTTGCCTTTTGATGTTCTTCAATATTTTCTTACACATTGTTGCATTTCCCATTTTTTAAATATAAGATAGAGCATACAAGGAACACATTGGTATCTCACTGGAAGTGTAAAATTGATAAAAATAAAAATATATAGGCATTATTAAGTAGTCATTAGTGTTTTGGATTCAGATATATATGTCAGTTTTTATTATTTGTAATTATGTTTTAAGACTTATCATTATTTATCTGTATTATTAAATACCTATTATTATTAATCATCCTAAAGTAACTATAATGATTAATTTAAACAAGCCCTATAGTATATTCTTATTCTTGTTCATTCATGGACTAACACTTAAATAATACTATGCTGAATTGAATTATTATGAAGATAATGAATAAAAAATTAGTAAATATAATATCTAAAAAAAAACTATAAATATATAACTTTATAATACAAGTGATGATAATAAAATGTTAAATTCAATTTTATTAAAAAATGTAATTGGTAATAATAATACTTGGACATTTTTAGTAAAAAAATGTAACAAACATTGATTACAGCATACCAGAAATTTATTTAAAACTTGAAGGATTATCATTTTTTAACTCTGGTATAAATTTGATTAATAAAAACATTCATTGTTTGGTATTAAGATTTATATCCTTACTATTATTGTAACAATAACAAAGTAAATCATATTATTCTTAGTATTAGAGAATTAAAGAAACAATCTAAAAAATAGGTTTTTGTATACATATTTGAAGATTGTACTATATTTTTTCACGTTACATGAACTAACTGGACTCAAGAAATGCAAATCACAAGCTACATGGGGATTGAGGAATCCAGTGCAGGGCTTCGAGGATTTAAAAGTGGCACTCCTCGGCCAACTTCATAGTACCAAAATAAATTGTGTACTGTGCGGCTATGTTCATGTTATACGGCGTAGCCAAAAGTGGCAGAACAGAAAGCGGTAAATATGAATAGTTTAAAAATCGAAAAAAAAAATTGCTATAATTAAATTTTGAATATCGGGTAATTAATAAGGTACTAAATGAATGAAAGTTACTGTAAACAAATCTGTTTACTTTAAAAACAATTATAAACATTCATTGAAATTTGTACGTACTTCTACCCGAAAACGATAAAGCCCCTTTTACACTATTGTAACGAGTTGAGCACCACAGCCAACTCGGCGGTCCAGCGCGGTGACCAAGTCTTGCGACTTGTCCAGGATTACGAACGTCGTCGACGAGAGAGAGAGAGAGAGAGAGAGAGAGAGAGAGAGAGAGAGAGAGAGAGAAGGTTTGTGTGACGCGCAGTGCATGGGAGAGAGTGCATGTGTGAGTGTATATCACCCATGGGAGGGTGATCTGGCGCGCGCGACCTTCACGACGATACACGCGTGCGAGCGCGATTATTCTGGCGTCGCGGCAAGTCGCAAAGTTGTTGGCGACTCGCATATTATTATTTTATGATTGTTTCTTTCGTTACGTTTATTTCGCGACTAGCAAATATAACCCTGGTCTTATTATTTTACGTGATTTGTCGTCATTTCTAAACCTCGCTCGCTTATTTCCGATTCCTGTTCCTTCCTGCGAATACCGTCGCCTCCGCGGGCGTTATTTATAAGTACTTATTTAATGCAGTTGAGCAGCCGAGCACACGCCAGGCGGCGCGTAGACCCAGCAAAACAGAAGCAGCTGAAACAGCTGCATGCAACGAAGGTGTTTCGCGGGCGGAAAGGAGTCCTCCGCCGCATCGAGGGAACGCGATCCAGTCGTTTAACGAGTTATTCGTTGATCGAATTTACACCCCGTTACAAAATGATTTGTTTAAACAACTTTGTGTATGCAAATTACTGCATAATTTGAGTTTTGAGAGAAACCAATGTACTATAAGGCGTTTTTGCGGTCGCTGATAATAATTTGTTTAAACAACACCTTAGCACATTGAAAGAAGGCGAGCGAAGCGAGGATAAAATCAAAAACCAAAATGCACAAACCGAACTACCCCGTGCTCTCCGAGCTCAATAATTTATTAAAAAAATACATCTCGGCACATCGGAGGAAGACGAGCGAAGCGAGGATAAAATCAAAAACCTAAATGCACAAAACCAACTACCCCGTGCACTCCGAGCTCTATAATTTATGTAAACAACACTTTAGCTTAAACCCAACTACATCACGCTCCCCGAGCTCAATAATTTATTTTAAAAAACTCCTCGCGCGGCACATCGGAGGAAGGCGAACGAAGCAAGGATAAAATCTAGAACGAAAGCGCTCAAACGCAACTACCCCATGCTCCCCGAGAGTAATAATTTATTCAAACAACACCTTGGCACATCGAAAGAAAGCGAGTAAAGCCCCTACTGAAAAAAATCAGATGACAATCAACTGATAATCAGCTGATAATCAGCTGATAATCATGCCAAAACGTCAGCTGATTATCAGGTGATTTCAGCTTAGTATTTTTAATAAAGCTGATAATTATAAATATGCGTTTATGTGAGATAAAATGTTGATAAAATGTTGATGATAATCAGGTGATAATCATTCAAAATTTGTAACCTTTAATACATTTATTATAAGTTGTTTAAAATAAGTAAAATTTATAAATTTCAAATAATGAGGGCCAATACTGGTGTTACAATCAGGATGATAACATGAAAACTCTGGCTGTGAGCTCCAATATTTTTATTTTTTAACAATTAAAAAAAAATTTGTTTAAATTAAATTATTGTAAAACAAAAATATTGGAGCTCACAACCAGAGTTTTCATGTTATCATCCTGATTGTAACACCAGTATTGGCCCTCATTATTTGAAATTTATAAATTTTACTTATTTTAAACAACTTATAATAAATATATTAAAGCCCTGGTAAAAATAACTTATTAAATCCGATTCGAAAGATAATAGGGTTTAATCGGATTTAAACAGTTGTGTTTTTAAATAAAATGTTATATTTGTTGAAAAATACAACTGATTGAATCCGATTAAAACCGACTAAAAGTTATAATCAGATTAAATAGATTTTAATCGATTAAATTGGTTTTAATTGAATAATTTCCGATTAAGAAATCCAATTACAACCTATTACCTTTTGAATCGGATTTAATAAGTTATTTTTACCAGGGAGGTTACAAATTTTGAATGATTATCACCTGATTATCACCTGATTATGATCAACATTTATCTCACATAAACGTATATTTATAACTATCAGCTTTATTAAAAATACTGAGCCGAAATCACCTGATAATCAGCTGACGTTTTGGCATGATTATCAGCTGATTATCAGCTGATTATCAGTTGATTGTCATCTGATTTTTTTCAGTAGGGGCGAGTATAAAACCAAAAACCAAAGCGCTTAAACCCAGCTACTCCATGCTCCCCGAGAGTAATAATTTATTTAAACAACACCTCGGCACATCGAAGGACGGCGAGCAAAGCAAATATAAAACCAAAAACCAAAGCGCTTAAACCCAGCTACCCCATAATCCCCCCTACCACTCCTAGCATTGCGAGTTTACGTACTCGACACAGCAGAGGAAGGCGGGCGAGAAGGATGATTACATGTAAATCTAAAATCCACCTACCCCTTACACTGCGACTTTCCGAACTCGGCATAGCAGTGGAATGCAAGCGACGTTTACAGCAATAGTACAGCTTCGCTGTCATTTTTCTCTCGTATTTTTTATTTTAGAAAAACAAATTATGTACAAGTTATGTAAACATACTGTCCAAAATTCTAAGATTTGAGAGTACTCATTTGAAGCATCCATTCATATTTAATCCACGCGCCAATTTTATAGCGAATGCGTGGCTTATGTCGATTGTAATCGTTTGTACAATGTTCATGTACAAATTATTCTACAACTACAACATAATTTATACATGCTTGTATACAATAATTCTCGCAATTGCTCGCCTTCCTCCGATGTGCCGAGTACGGAAACTCGCAGCGCGTGAAGTAAGTGGGTTTAAGAGTTTATGTTTTTGATAATTATGGCACTCGCTCGTCTTCCTCTGATGTGCCAGAAGGTTTTGAAGTACATTATTAATTTCGGAGAGAACGGGGTGGTTGGGTTTGTGCATTTTGGTTTTATATTTTTTTCTCGCTTTTTACAAATCTGATAGCAGATCTGTAATCAGATATCCTTAAATCTCCTGGTAGTACATAGATTTTTCACAAAACTCGAGTTATGCAGTAATTGGCATCAACGAAATTGTTTAAACAAATTATTCTGCAAATCTGATATCCGATTTGTAATCAGCGACCGCAAAAACCCCTTATAGTACATAGTTTTCTCTTTAAACTCCAATTATGCAGTAATTTGCATTAACGAAATTGTTTAAACAAATTAATTTGCAAATCTGAGGTCAGATTCGTAATCAGCGACCTCAAAAACCCCTTGTAGTACATAGTTTAAAGCGTAATTAAAATATTTTACAATTTCAGTATATAGTGTAAAAGAGGCTTTATCGTTTTATTGCATTTATATTGTTGTTAAGACGTTTTGATTATTCTAAAATGTTTAAATAATTCATACTTTTCATATAGTTAATTATTCAACCGTTTTCAACCGCCCGTAATGCCGAAATTAAAATTTTTTACGATTTGAATAATGCGATTCGGGTAGAAGTACGTACAAATTTCAATGAATGTTTATAACTGTTTTTAAAGTAAACAGATTTGTTTACAGTAACTTTCATTCATTTAGTACCTTATTAATTACCCGATATTCAAAATTTAATTACAGCAATTTTTTTTTTTCGATTTTTAAAATATTCATATTTACCGCTTTCTGTTCTGCCACTTTTGGCTACGCCGTATAACATGAACATAGCCGCACTGTACACAATTTATTTTAGTACTATGAAGTTGGCCGAGGAGTGCCACTTTTAAATCCTCGAAGCCATGCACTGGAGTATCGCGTTCTTAGTCGTCATATAAGTATGGGATACAGCGTTCTGATCACCTTTTTCTAGATGGGCACTACCGCGGTACGACAAGAGCCTTATATATATATTTTTTTTTTTTTCGTAAGCAAGAAATGTGTGAGATATATCCAATATCTCGCGCAATTTTCATTTAATCAGGCTATTATTTTTGTAGAAGTTTCCTCTCGCAAAAGCTAACAATAGTATATTGTATACCAGGTGGGTCTCACATTTGATTCTCACTTGATTCTCATATTCTTATCTGATTTTCATCTAAGGGTTTTCAATAGGGTGGAGATTGTAGTACGAGCCGAGGCAAAACATCCTTTTATGCTCGCTTTTTTAAAAATTTGTAATAGTATATTACGATACGTATGGCTTAAGTAGCACTTTATTGCACGGGGCATAGTCAACCCTAGCTACTGGTAATAATCGCTCGATTATTCGCGTAAATTTATCGAACCTTTATCGACGCGATTATCGCACAATTAACCGCGTGACTAATCGAAACATAAATTGTTTAATGAAATAAAATTGTTGAAAATGCAAAATTATTAATCGGGGTAGCCAATTTGGAAGTCACCATCCGGATGGTAACACCTACACTGGCCAGCGATTAGTCACGTGATTAATCCTGCAACTAATCACATCGAAAAAAGTTCAATAAATTAACCCGATTATTCTCGCGATTAATCACGTGAATAATCGCGCGGTTTTTTGTTTCAGCAGGGTAGGCGTTGACCTAAGCCTGCATTTAAGTCACGCTTATCCGTGACCTAAGTATAGTCCTTATTTGCACCGTATTTATCACATTCGCTACGCTCGGGTCCTAATCTCACGTCGTGCAAAAAAGTGCTACACATGTATCGTACCCAGTTGCGAAGGCCTAATGAAACGGTCTAATAAGTCCAAGTGCAAATACCTAATAGGAAAGCAATCTTATATGGTATTTTCACCCGGACTTATTAGGTTTTATTAGGCCCTTGCAACAAGGTAATTTACTACAAAACATGTACTGACACACACACACGCACGCACGCACACATACCACGCGGGGAAGCCTGACACCCGTATGTGGCGCGTCTATCGGGTGGCGGATGGGGGAGAGCTCGCTAGGATATATATTATACCTCGGAGGGTAGAGCAGCAGAAATAAAATATGCTCCGTGGACCAAATTGGCCCGCCGCAGTTGCCGTGCGGTGCAACCCGTAAGCTGCCAAAAGGAGATTCTGGGTCAAGAGGCAATCTGAGGTTGAGAGCCAAAGCCGGTCACATAGCCAGTACCAGTCAATCGGCTGAGGCGAGCGCGTGATATTGCTTAATGTCTGCCAGAAATTCTCCAGAGAGCCAAGCACTTTGTTCGGGGTGGGAGGTTCGAGAGAGTAGAGGTGGGCTAAAGCAATATCGCGTCCTATACCCTGGTATGATGTTCTCAGTCTGGCACCGCTTACAGTCATGTGTTAGGGCCATGTCAGCTGCCTCCATAGACGAGAGGATCGAGGGTGGTCCGACACATACTGGGATGAAGACTATTATCGAGCATGGATAATTTAACCAAGCAAGAAGAGAAAGCAGGAAAAGAATCTCTCGAAATCTGGAATACAATCCGGGGTGCTGAGCGAGAACGAGAAAGCATATGGAAGAAGATCCGAGACATGCTGGACTCTACAGATAATGTTGTGTCAAGCGCATCCAACATTTATAAGTCTGCTAAATGCGTTCTATCGGCGATTATCAATCAGGTTAAGCGGCTTGAAAGAAGACAAGTGGCGCTGAAAAAGAGCAAGGAGAGCCTTCGATTGATGCTAAGTATTATAAGTTGTTATTATATTTTATTATATCCTGATGGTAACACCAGTACTGGCCATCATTATTTGAAATTTATAAATTTTACTTATTTTGAACAACTTACAATAAATATATTAAAAGTTACAAATTTTGAATGATTATAACCTGATTGTCACCTGATTATCATCAACATTTTATCTCACATAAACGCATATTTATAACTATCAGCTTTATTAAAAATACTGAGCCGAAATCACCTGATAATTAGCTGGCGTTTTGGCATGATTATCAGCTGATTATCAGCTGATTATCAGCTGATTATCAGTTGATTGCCATCTAATTTTTTTCAGTAGAGTCAAACGCGGTGACGACAAGAACGCTAAATAAGCGTAAGGCAATGTCACCAAGCCAGGTAGAAAGGTGACAAAAAAACTACTCTAAGATAACAAAGAAAGATAAGGAAGTAGCTTCTGTGGTAGTCACATCAAACAGCCAATCAGAGGTGACTTCGGAAGAAAAGGCAGACCCACCCGGCAGGAGGCTATCACCAGAAAGGAGAAAAGGAAAGAAAAGAAATGGAAAAGGGAGATACATGAAGGCACTGGTGCCAAGAACAAAAATGGCACTATAAAACTACGAGAGCGACCCACCAGGCCTGATGCACTTGTTATAAAAGCTGCTGATATTTTAAGCAAAATAAAAGCGGACCCGAATCTGACGGTGCTTGTTGACAGCGTAAATAAGATACGCAAAACGGTGGCAAGAGATCTTCTATTGGAGCTACGACGAATCAAAGACGTGAAAACGCAGGAACTTCAAAAAGCGGATAAAGCGGTGCTGGTAGAAGAAGCCACAATCAAGAGGCTTCAGCATGAAGTAGTCTTTGAAATAAAAGACCTTGACATGCTTACCTCTAAACAAGATATTCTAGAAGCCCTGAGAAGAGAGTTATCAAAAGAGAAGGAAGTAGTAGGGGAGACGTTCGTAAAGACCCTCTGAAAACCTATGGAGATACGCAGACCGCCGTCGTACAGCTGCCTGCCCAGATTGCCCAGAAGGCGATCGCAAGGGGGAAGTTTAAAGTAGTTTAAGTTAATTACAGAATCAGGAAGATTAGTCAAGACATGCGATCACTAAGATGCTATAAATGCCTGGGTTTTGGCCATATCGCAAAAAAGTGTACAGAGACGTACGACAAAAGTAAATGCTGTTTTAAGTGCGGAACGGAAGGACAAGAACGCAGCATTACAGAGTGACCATGCAGCTGGTAGCTATACATGCCCAGCCTACCAAGCCGCATAAAAATAACTAAAGAAACAACGAAATTGAAGATAGTGCAGTTAAATCTAAACCACTGTGAGACAGCACAGGACCTACTTAACCAGTATGTCCGCGAGAAAGAGGTAGACGTAGCTATCATGTGCGAAGAAGGATTTATACGGGCTAAGGTAGCAGGTGTCACTGTTTACAGCTGCTACGCTTCACCTAACGCTCCAATCAAGTAGTTCGAACAACTGCTAGATCAGCTCATACAAGACGTAGTAGGGAGGAAACCGGTACTGATTGCAGGCAACTTCAATGCGTGGGCTGTGGAATGGGGCAGCATAAGGACTAACCATAGAGGTCGAGTACTCCCTGAAGCATTCGCTCTCCTGGATTCGGTCCTAGTTAACCAAAAATGTACCCGAACATTTATAAGCGGAGACGCAGGGTCTTTTAAGGACCTGACGTTTGTTAGCAGCAGCCTTATTGGCTCAGTTGCTTCATGGACAGTAAGTGAGCACTACACACATAGCGATCACCAGGCCATAATAATGAAGGTAGAAATATCAAAACAGGGACTTAACGCGAGTACAACGACTAATAGAGTTACTTGGAAAACGAAGGATTATGATGAGGAGATGTTCCTGTTAGCACTAGAAGAAATGCAACTGTCTGGAACGGCGAACAGCAAGGCGGAACGGGTGACGGTAAACATAATCCAAGCATGTGACGCTGCTATGCCTCGAAGAGCTGCATACAGTAGACAACCGCTAGTATACTGGTGAGACAAGGAAATTGCGAGTGCAGGTAGCGAGTGCCACTAAACCAGAAGACGAGAATAACGGGCAAGAAATAAATACTATAAAACTGGTACAGGCAAGGAAATAGTAGATGCCCGCGGACAAGAAATGAAGTACGCTACAACGAGTCTTAAGAAGAAAATCCGCGAAAACTAACGACGGTGTCTTAAGGAATTACAGGACGAGGTCGATCAAGACCCTTGGGGTTGACCGTATAAAATAGTAATGAAGAAGATTGAAGGAAGTTACGTGCCTCAAACAAAAGGCCCGGAACTATCACACCGGGTAGTGACCACACTATTCCCCAGGCAACTAAAAGAGCCAAGTGTCATCCAAAGAAGTGTAAATGAAGAGGCTATCCCACACAATCACGATTGAAGAATTATTAGCATTCTGCAGAAAGTTAGGAAACAAGAAGGCCCCAGGGCCGAATGGCAATACAAATATTGCATTGAAGCATGCCATTCACGCTCACCCACAGGTCTTCATAGACTTGTACAATACATGTCTAGAAGAGGGAACATTCCCCACAAACTGGAAGAAATAGTGACTAGTGCTTCTGTCAAAAGAAAAGAAACCACCTCAGGAGTCCTCATCATACAGACCGCTCTGCATGCTGGATACCCCAGGCAAGATCCTGGAACGCATTATCTGCGTCAGAATGGATCATTTTATAGAAGGAAAAGGTGGATTAGCGGAACACTAATATGACTTCAGAAAGAAGCGTTCAACTTTGGACGCAGTTAGTCTAGCGATTGACACTGCACAAACAGCGATAGAGAGGAAAAGATGAAAGGGAGGAAAAAAGAAGTATTGCGCTATAGTTACATTGAATGTCAAAAATGCATTCAATTCAGCCAGATGGAGTAAAATACACAAAGCACTCCGTAAGCAGGATGTACCCTTATATACAGGGTGGGCCATTTTAATCAAACCAGTCTAATAACTCCTAAATTAAGCCATGAACAGAAAAATTGTTCAGATGAAAGTTGTCCAGGATCAAGGGGGACATCTTTTTGTGCAATTAGTTTTGACCTTGATCTCAAATTTCAAGGTCATTTGAAGGTCAAAATTTTTTTTTAATAGGAACCCCTATTTTTGATAGCAGATTCGGAAAGAACAGGAAATTTTACGTCCGAAACGTCGAAAAGTCAACATCCTCTAAAAGCTCTGGCAGTCTATCTCTGAGCAATGCCAAATAGCTATTCTGGTTAACATTTTGACCGAAAAAATATGGCCCAATCAGGTAACCATTAATGATCCCACACCACACCATTAAACTACATCGGTTTTGATGGTCAATAGCCCTGTACCAGTGAGGATTTACAGGTGACCAGTAGTGACTATTGTGCCTATTTAATTAACCATCACTGCGAAATATAGCCTCGTCAGAAAACATAACAAATCTGAAAAAATCTGGATCATTTTGTAAAACTCCTAAAGCCCACTGGCAAAAGTTAATACGCATTAGAAAATGGCGTGGCCTCAGCTCATGAACTAATCTTATGTGGTAATCGTGATAGTGGAGATTATTCACTCAGATATTTAAAATTATCATGTTTACTTTAAAATTTACTTTTGACCACTAAAAATTTGTTAACGAATGTTAAACAAGCATCCTAGTGAGAGGCAAGGGGACTCACAGTAAACAAGCACCCCAGTGAGAGGCAAGGGGACTCACGTTAAAAAAGCACCCCAAAGGGAACATAATCCTAATACGTCCACGTCGTTGTTCCTGGGTAGCGCTGAAATTAGGGAATTATTTTGTTTTCAAGGTAAATATTTTCATGGTCATTGTCACATTGGGTTTGAATATTCATCATAAAAGTACATTAACTACGATTATTCTCTCAGAAAATGCGATTAAATAGCAATTACAGTATTTCTTAACATTTGACCTTGAAATGATCTTGTGAAGGTCATGAAAAAAATTTTGAAATACCATTTCGGATGTAAAATTTGAGTTCAAGGTCAAAACTAATTGCACAAAAAGATGTTCCCCTTGATCCTGGACAACTTTCATCTGAACAATTTTTCTGTTCATGGCTTAATTTAGGAGTTATTAGACTGGTTTGATTAAAATGGCCCACCCTGTATAAGAAGGTTGGTGTCCGACTACTTAAAGGACAGAATTTTCCCTGTTCAAAATATCTGGCTGGATATCCATGTAGATTATTCACGTGGATATTTACATGGATTCCACATGGATTCCACATAGTTATCTACGTGGATAATCCACATGGATATCCAGCTGGATGATTTAGAAAATAAATATAAAAAATTCTTTACATAATACTTTTTTTATATTTGATGACCATTAATGGTAGTACCATCGAGATGTTACCACCGTGGGTTAATTTTTTTTCTCCCTGCTACTCATCAAGCGGGGAGAAAATACATTTTTTTCGCTTGAGCTCAAACTTTTTATAACACGCTTGGAATTGACGATTTTCTGCGCTACTTTTAGGCATAAAAAAAGGCCCATTTCATGCGCGTGTAGGAAACAATAATTTTCTTCCCGCTTGAACTCAAATTTTTTGCTTCCTCCTAGAGTAATTTTTGTGGAACTACTCCGTCAATATCAATAAAATTTGACATGCATATCTATTTTTCGATTCTAAATTCGGGAAAAATAGTTTTTTTTATTTCCTTAACTACTTTTCTTTATGGCTATTTTTATGATTTTTGAATAACACTATTTTGCGTTTTTTCAATCATCCCATTTCAAACAATTCAACTATAATGCATTTGAAAGAGAATAAAATTACCTACTTTTCCTCATTTGGTCCTCGGGATCGACTGCTTCATTTGGCAGATGAAATGAAAAAGGTATTTGTTTTCTAAAAATTCATATTTCTTAAACTAAACCTCATAATTTTACGAAAAAAATCATGTCGATGGGTCATGTGTCAAACTATGTCATATTAGAATTTCAAGCAATTTGACTACTTATTTTTTCAATAATAAATCGAAAACTGAAAAAAATGAGTTTTTTTGTGTCTTGATTACGGACGTAAAAAGTCCTTATTGCACTTGAGATTTTGAGAAAAAGTAGATATTTTATGTGTTTTGGCTAAGTTTATTGCGCAGCTTTCACACCCCTATGATTCGTAAGATATCAAGGTTTCAATTTATTTTTTAAATTTTTTGATTCCTTTTATCCCTAAAACAATGTAGTCAAATGCTTCAAAATTTTATTTGGTGATACAATATAAAAAAAGCTATCTGCTGCTAAAATTTTAAACGATTTCGTTGAGCGGTGTTTAAGTAAAGATTATGTAAAAATCGTTTTCTCGAAAATTGCGCGAACGACCTATTAAATGAATAGCCTGTTGTTTGGATGGTTAGGTTGGTTAGGAGCACATGTAAAAATGCGTAAATTTCTGTGAAAAAAAATTGACGGAAACAAACTTTTGGACAATGAACCATCCAAAACTTATATATTAAATTATGTATCAAAAACCTCATACATTAGCAGGCATATATACTGTATATTAGAACAATATTTTATTTATTGGACCTATAAATTTAGTTTAGTAGAGGAAACTACGTGCCAATGAATCGGCAGCGGTTTTCTTAAACGCTTGGAATGAACGATTTTCTACGCTACTTTTAGGCATGAAAAAAGGCCCATTTCATGCCTAAAAGTAGCGTAGAAAATCGTCGATTCAATGCGTGTTAGAAAAAGTTTGAGCTCAACCGGGGAGAAAACTATTTTCTCCCCGCTTGATTTTGTTCTCCTGGTTCGAGCGGAGAGAAAATAATTAACCCACGTTATCTCTGTTAATACCCGTTTTACAAATCTCTCAAAATTTGAAATTTTTTCAAAATTTGAAATTTTTTCAAAATTTGAAATTTTTTCAAAATTTGAAATTTTATCAAAATTTGAAATTTTTTCAAAATTTGAAATTTTTTCAAAATTTGAAATTTTTTCAAAATTTGAAATTTTTTCAAAATTTGAAATTTTTTCAAAATTTGAAATTTTTTCAAAATTTGAAATTTTTTCAAAATTTGAAATTTTTTCAAAATTTGAAATTTTTTCAAAATTTGAAATTTTTTCAAAATTTGAAATTTTTTCAAAATTTGAAATTTTTTCAAAATTTGAAATTTTTCAAAATTTGAAATTTTTTCAAAATTTGAAATTTTATCAAAATTTGAAATTTTTTCAAATTTTTAAATTTTTCTTATGCAGGACTTTAAATTTACGATCTTCTACCCAACTTTTACGCATAAAAAAAGTCACTTTCATGCACTTATTGGGAAAAACACTGTGTGCAACACGGGAATAAAAGCTAGGTCAGACTCGGGTAAGGTGTTTTCAGCAGTATGTGCTTGACATAGCTTATTTTCTCCCCTTGTTGCACAATGTACTATGTATTTCTTGTTATACTATCTGACGTAAGAAATTGAGATTTAATGTCATTATAGTGTAGGCTTAAGGAGATGTCGACGCAAAAGCTTCGCAAATCTGCCACGGAGTATTTTGTGTTTCCAAACTTCTAGAAAAACAGAAAGCCTGATCGAATTTTTCTTTTGGTAGAATGATTTGTTAAAAAACTTAACACTACGGAGCTACAGACTCGGTTTTTCATTTGCAAGCTTTATTTAAAAATGTTTATGTAAAATTAGATTTTAAGTTTGGCGCTGCAATCGCATGAGTACGACGAAGTACGCATAAACATCTGTTCGTATTTCCAAGATTTTAGAAAAACAAAAAGTCCGATAGAAATTTTCTTTCGGTAGAACGATTTATTAAATTCAACTCTAAGGCGCTATAGATTTTTATTTGCTGTATGTTCGTACATACTTTAGCATTTACGTATATGTATAACGCCTGTACGACTGCATTCGTGTACTCATACAGACGACGTATACTAAACCGATTGCGACAGTACGAAACGGATCGCCGAACATCGTAGCGAGTGCTTTGACCTATGAGTCAGCACTTCTCATACGCGCGTATTAGTGACTTACTTTTGTACATCATCCTTGCACGTCAGATGTTGATTGGTCGATCGTTGCCGCATTTCATTTAATTTCACAACTCCTTGAATCGTTACCGAGCCTTTAAAAAGCCAGGAAACGATCCACGGAGCGCCTTTTGTACAAGTAACCTGTTGTCGTGTGGCTGTACCCGGTCAGCGAGTACGAGTGCTATTTCTCAGTACGCATCGTTTATTGAGTGTGTGCAAACTACTCATACTCTGCGTGCGAGATGTAGTAGACTCCTTGTTTTCTGGTAGAGAGTCTGCATCGTGCAATAGGCCCGTTAATAAATCTGGCGTTCGTGGTAACACAGCTTAGATAAGATCGTAAAACTTGCTACGAGTAATCGTGTAGAGTTAAGGCCAATCAGTATCTGACGTGCCACGAAGGACTATCCAGTTTCCAGGTCACAAAAGAGAACGAATATATAAATATAATAACAACGATACTATAATAACTAAACCATACAAAAACTGTAACATCTGCTGAGTTCCGGGTTGTTTCCAATAAAACAAAAATCATAACAATTAATCAGTGTATAATTATTATTAATAATCAATAATATCCATAAAACAACCTAAAACCATCGAGACGAGAACAGAAGGAGTAAACACGCTTGCTGACAACAACATAAGCCACACAAGGTAAGGGCAAGCAACATAGTCGTGGACATTTCCTAGTCCGCGATACTACAGCGTGACTATACTGCTGGGACACCAACAACGTCCACGCAAAACGAACCTGTCCGCTTTAGCAGGCAGCGGGGACAGAATACCGTCTGCGCATAAAAACGCGTCCGAGCAGACGAGAAGCGCGGGACATACTTAGATCTTTTAGTCTGCGTGTAACTCTAGTGACATAAGGCTCTCGAGATGAAGGCTAGTTCCTTTTGATTTAAATAATTATTTGTAGACTCGCGCAGCCCATCCTTATGTGAAGTACGGTCTTTACAATGCCATAACTTATTATGCTTTGAAAGAAAGCGCAATAAATCATACGCAGAGTTTCAACTGTCATTGTTTTTGCGATTTTATAAAATATACCAGATATGTATATTTTTTTTAACTATGTATTGAATTTGCTTGTTCCATTTTAAATTGTAATCGATGACAATCCTTAAATATTTAACGCTTTCGACCCTGTTAATTGTTCTGTCTCTTATTGTAATATTGGTTTGTGCTGGTACACTATCGACATAACAACACGTATTCAATGATAATTTATCTAGTGCTAACCTCTTAGATATAACTTCTAGGTAATTGTTTATATTATTTTGGGTATCTTTTCAATTTTCTCCCGATGCTACTATTGCCGTATTGTCAGCGTATGCCATAATTGCCTCACGTGGGTTTCCCCCAAGATATTATTAATGTACATGAATAGCAGTGGTCCCAGGATAGTTCCTCGTGGGACACCTGTATTTACTAATAAGAATTCGCTCTATTTTCCGCCTACTTTTACTCTTTGGTATCTTTTGTTTGGATAGCTTGCGAGAAGATGCAACGCCTGGCTTCTAATCCCTATACAACACTATTTGTTCAGTAATATATGGTGGTCAACCATATCAAAAGCTTTCGCAAGATCTAAAAAGGTTATAATAGTTGGTATTCGTCGATCAACATTATTGTACAGAATGTTCATTAAATTATTGAGTGGTTTTTTGTGCCGATATTCTTTATAAAACCAAATTTTTGCTTGGATATAACATTGTGTTTTTCAACAAAATCATATAATCAATTATGAATAATTCTCTCGAAAATCTTTGCGATATTTGAAATGAGGGAGATTGATCGATAACTAGTTATGCTGTACTTTTCACCAGATTTGTAAATCGGTATTACTTCAGCTTGTTTGAGCGGATCAGGCCAGACTGCTCTTTTGATACATAGATTGAATATATGTGTTAACGGTTCCGCAATATAGTTGCAAATTACCTTTAGCGTCTTAGTATTTATTCTGTCAACGCCACTAGTTTAAAGTTTTAAATTATTGATTATAGTTTTGACTTCTGTCGAATTCGTAGGTTATAAAAAAAATAGAATTTGCATTGAATTTGGGCAGTTTAAGTTTGGCATTATTAGGTTTTACAATAATATCAATCAATTCACGGCCTATCTTACAAAAAAAATTTGATCATGTTTGCAGCTATTTCTACTTTATCTATAACTTTATTATCATTAATCTTGTGAAAATATTGTCTATGCAGGATCCTTTAGAAAATCCTACAGGCGGCCTTGTGATACCAACAAAGCCCGTTATATATTCCTTTTTAAAGAAATTGTACAAAAATTCTTGACTTACATGATCATATTCAAGAAGATCAATATTGAAATCTCCTATTACTAAAAGATTTTTAGTATTTTCCTTTGTTATCAAATATTTATTTAAATCTAATAAAAACTCACTCTTTGGTATACCATGTGACCTATATATAGCAGAGATTTCAATATTATTACTGACATTTAATTTAATTTAGGTATTTACAATCTTAATCCTACCCTGTTGAACGATTTCCGTATTTTAAACTAAGTTCTTATTTACAAAAACAACAACTCCATCATTTCTATTAATCCTACTATCGTTGTAGTAGGACCTTTATTCAAAGTTATTGTCGATCAATTCATATATATTATGATTTACTTGCTCAAACTTTCAGTACAAATAACAACAGTTGGTTAGACTACAAATAATATCTTAACTTTATTAAAATTTGCATTTAGATTTCTTACATTTATGTTCATAACTAAATAATTTCTGTTACTTATTGCCTTATTTATGTTGTCAATACCACTGTATGTTTTTTTCTTTTTGCACTGAATCATTTTGTATCGTCGAGTTAATCAAAAGTATCCATAATGTTAGTAGTTTATAGATTTGCCGCTTTTTAACCTTGTATACGTCTGTTAAGCAGGTAGTAGTTGCTGATGTTGAAGTTTGAGTGGCTGTTGTTGCTTCTTTGCTGGCTCTGAACGTTCTTGCTGTGTTTTCTTTGTAGATTTCGATTGTTCTTGTTTTTGCGTTTGAGTTATCATTCTTGGATGGACTTTGAGGTTGTTCTATAGATCCCTGTTCAAGGTAAACTGGGAGTACAGCCGGTGAAGTAGGTTTTACCGGATAGTCCGTAAACTCGATGTACATGTTTATTTTTTATTTTGAAAATGCTGCATTGCTTTGAATCACTATCAATGCGTTTGAAGTCTAGATTTGTCTTGAATTTACAATTTGAGTATTCACAGTTTTAACATTTCATTGTATTATTTTTGCAGGTACTGGTATTAAGATTTTCTGCGCATTTAAGTCATACACTGCTATTGTTGCATTTTTGCCGTTACGCTCAAACCTCCCACAATTATAACAGGGTCTTATGTTGATTAAGTCATAGACTTTGCAATTCTGGTATCCCACGAAAATCTTGCTTTTATTTTGAATATAAGTTAAAACTCATAATTGTTTATTTGTAATATTACATGCAGATAATCATACTTCCAGTTTCAATATTTTTATACTAAACCTTCAATGATTTAGAAACACAAATATAATAACTTTTAGTATAATCATATTACTCATACGTTTATCACATAAACATACATTATTATAATAAATTCTTTTATCAATTCATAAAGTATACAGAACTTTTTAATACATCCTGTCTATTGTACCGGCATCACCCGTCATACCATATATGACTATGATTCATAATCATCTGAATCAACCAAGCTGATTTACTCAATCCGATTCATCTGTTTTCATATCAGATTTCGATACTGCAACTGGATACTTTTTTATTACCTAGCCAGGCTTTCACATTACTCTGATTTAAAATCAGGCATACTAATTTTGACTCGTCAGTCAGATGCATCAGTTTCAACATTATCCAGTAGCTCAATTTTAATCACATCCATGATTCATTTCAGATTTACTGATTTTGACTCATGTCAGATGCATCAGTTTATCATTATCCAGTTGACCCATTTAACTTTATCTGATTCATTCCAGATTCACTGATTTTGACTTATGTCTGTTAGATGCATCAGTTTTCACCATAGTCGTTGTCAACTGGATTATCTATTTTTCATCGTTGCATTTCTGTTCCACTCTTAATTAATTGTATTTAATAATCATTAATTTTAACAAATTAATAAATCAACTTTTATATTTTAATTAGATTAATATAAGAATGAACCAACAACTAACCGAAATTTAATTTGAAATCAAGATTATATATAATATATCACAAAACTTCATTCAATTATATCTAATTTAAACAGAATATATGAAACAAATCTTCTAAATTTAAAAAAAAAGCTTTTTATTAACTTGCTATATAGGTATTTAACTGGAATCCATAGGTGTACTTTGCTATAACCACTTATTTAACCAGTATCTAATATCAATCAACAAGTGCAATTTAATGTAATTACTAATTTAATCAGTACTTCAGATCAAGCAAGAAATGTTCTTTTCTGTAATTACTAATTTAACTAGTACTTTGCAAAATGTACACATACTAAAATTCGTGGAACAAACCTTATGCTATTACGTAATTAAGTCTCTTATTCTGTACCTTGCACATTTATAGTCATTGTCATATTTGAATCAATAACATTCAATTTCAAATGAATCCATGTATCTCTTGTTACATTTTTAATTTGAATCATATAAACAAAACTGTTTCTAGTACTGCAGTTGTACTTGTAGAAATATACTTTTATGTATATACTCTGAACTCGGTTGTACTTTTACAAATATACTTATATGTATATACATTTATATGGTACCCAATCATATTTTTGTTGCCTTTGATTTATTTTAATTTACATAATGAACAAAAACTAATTTTTATATACACTCATATTGTGTATATTTTATCTTATTGAAATAGACTAAAGAGGTGATTAGAATTTTATACAACTCATTCTTTAACTTAATTCATACATAATTTTATAAACATATTTGTCATCATAAAATATCTTTATTAAAGTGACTTTAAATTTAAAGCTATGCCACAAAATATTGCAAAGTTATTTTAAATAATAATCTCAAAATACATTTTTCATAATCAAATATAAGTTAAAAAAAAACTGTTTAACTAACAGTTAAACATAAATTAGTTTACCACTTGGATATTTTCCACCATCTATACCTTTCTCTCTTTTATGGAGGCTTTAGTTTTCGGGTGCTTCTGGACAACTTTTTTTATGCGTCACAGTTTTTATACACAGCTTGTATATTCTTTGTCACGAAATTTTTATAATATTGTAACTAATAACATTGAAACAAAATATATTTGTTTAATTCATAATTCAAATTTTTGCTATTGACAAGAAAGCAAATTAATTTTTCATATCGTTCATAATGTGTATTCTTTTATAGAAAAATACTTATCCACCAATGGTTAATCTGAGCAAATTTATTGCTTTTCATTCTTGTGCTCAATACTGTGATCATTAAGCGATTCTTCTCATAGTTTTTAATTATCCAACAAGTTGAAATCTATTATACTTCCAATTGTATCACTGGAATCATTCTTTGTTTTCTAGATTCACAAGTTTCAAACAACTTTTCAAACAAATACTTCTAGATATTTTTGAACATTTGCGTGGTTCCTTTTATTTCTTTTCTGAAGTTTCATTTTCAAAGTTATCACATTTTTAAAATGTCTTTCTTTTCACGTCTCACATTAGTCATTATATACTTCTTTTCAATTTAAATGTAATTTTATATAACTCAAATGCACGCTCATAATGTAGATTCAAAATAACTACATTTTTAAATAATAACGCTTCGTTTAAAATTTTCCTTTTCAATATTTAAACTCTTAATGAATTTTCCTTTTAATAATGCATGTAATTTTGAATTCACTTTAGCATTATCACTATTTAGAATCACTTATGACATTTTCAATCTTCTTATTTAAATGCAATCTGTACTACAATGCATTTCACAAACGGAGATATAGTAATCAAACAAAACGATTTAACACATTTTTACACAGTGAAATTATTTACTTTTTAACCACGTTATCTGGGCCCATAACCTATTGGAAATGGGTGAATATTAAATAAACCAATCAGTAATTTATACCAAACAAATTAAGTCTCATTTATTGAACTGGTATAAGAAAGAATTCACGTCTGATAAATACGACTGCTCCAGCGAGACGCCTGTGCGAGACTGAAACACTCGACAAAGGGTCTACAGGCTTTTGACGCATATGCGTAGTTTTCTCTCTTTCTAGACTCAGATTTCATGCTACAGTTCTGGACCTATACATAAACAAGTCGAGTGATTTTTGTATAGTGCGTAATATCGTGAAACAATATTTTCAGTTATAGTATAAATTCATAGCAATATTCCAACAAATGCAATAACATTAGCAATCCATGAGTCTAGATAAATAAAAAATAACATTAAAAGATGTAGTCAGATTTGAGTGTTGGGTCACATGGTACCATATCTGAGCCGCTAATAAAAATGTTGAAGATCTGATCCCGGCATCGTGTTCAGCAACCCCGAAAGCACCTGAGTAGCCGCGAATTAACCAATCCTAGTTGTTTTAGCCGGATTCGACTTCTAGTAAATACATTTTTTTTTATTTTTACTTTTTGCAACAAAAAAAAATACTTTTTGGTTTTGGACAGAGCGAAAGATCTAAATATTATGCGCCCAAATTTTACATACGTTCTATTTAGCATGAGAATTTTCTGCACTATAACAAATCTCAAATTTAAGAAAAATATTCTATACGCCCTATTGTATATGTGTGATATATGAATATATCGTCGGTCCTTACGAAAACTAGCACGTTTCAAATCCCACTAGAAGAGTAGTACTTTTCATTTTTCGCCGCAAAGACTAGCACTTTTCACTCGTTTGCTGCGAAGACAAAAATTATTAAATTATCATACGTTTTTCTCATACTACAAAGAGCATTAGTTTAAGCCGAGAAATGTACTACTCTTTGCGGCGAAAAGTGAAAAGTGCTAGTCTTTGCGGCAAATAACCGAATGTACTAGTCTTCTGTGCGAGATTTGAAATGTACTCCTCTTCGTAGGGACCGATGATATATGGATTAATGAATTTATATGAATAATAGCGTAATAAAGATATATTGGGGTTTGTATTTTGTTCTTTTAAATTTTTCATATAAGGTTCTTATCCTGATTTACCAAAATGAAGCATTAAAGAATAAATTATCGTATCAAGGTGCATACTGAGAATATTTATTCTTTGTGGTTCGTCTAAATTTGGATATATACATATATAACGATCTATAGTATGTAGCAATATATGATTATTTTCAGTACAATCATCGTCAGTTAATCTCATTATACTACTTATCCGCTTTTGCATTTTCTTCTGTTTTTACTCTTTACATCATTTTATAAACCTCAATATAAAGATTATTATTATTTAACAATTTTTCTAAATATTCTATTAAACTTAAACCAATTTTGTCAGTCTTACACTCGTTTATCCTATGTTTATTTGCTATTTCACACACAGCAGAAATAAAATATGCTCCGCAGACCAAACTGTCTAGGAAAAGAAACTCTAAAGACAAATCAAACGTGGATAGTGAGTTAATAACATTACTACTTCAAGCGGGTCAAGCCACAGAGCCCAGTCCCGCCGTCGATTCCGATCGGGTGAAAGCCCCGGTGGTCGGCGCTGACCCCATGGAGTTTGGGGAATGGGGGGTGCCAAACTCACTTAGGAGCCACAGAGGTTTGTCACCTGACCCCCGCTGCATGTAGAGACGCAGGTGATATGGAAATGGAGGTTGATGCAGACAGGGATAAGAGAGCTGTTTGCATAACGCAAAGGAATGCGCACTTGAACCGCCTTGGCAGCAGAATCGATGAATTGATGGACTATGTCAGGGACAGACACAATGTGCACAAACAAATTAAAGATCTTGCATAAATCATAAAAGCAAGCTATAAGAATCTCTGCATGGCATATGAAAACTTCAATGCCAACGTCCGGGACTCAGGGTAGGGAAACCCAGACAACCCAAAATCTTAGATCTCGGAAGGCGGGTACAATAAAGGAAGCCCCAACTACTCCGCAGGATAGAAATGGAGAAAATAAAGGAGAGGATAATCAACCTAAAAAATCAGCGTGGCAGGAAGTCGTCACAAGAAAGTCAAAGAAAAAGGAGAAAAAGACAAGCAAAGAAGACAAAAGTGTCCCTGGTGTTACATACCAGAATAGGACCAGTAAGGATAGGCCAAAACGGGCAAAACCTCCCAGACCAGATGCTTTAATCATCAAGACGGCAGGAAGAAACAGCTATGCAGACATTTTGTCAAAAATGGAAGCGGGAAGCGGCTCCGACACTTGACACACTAGGGAATAGTGTAAATAAAATACGCAGAACAGTTGCAGGAGATCTTCTGATCTGGTCTGAGCTTAAACGCACAAGAGAAGTCGAAACCTCCGAAACCATTGAAGTAATAGATCTTGACATGCTTACCTCAAAAGAGAAGGTACTATAAGCACTACAGAAGGAAATTAGCGAAGGGAACATAATAGAAGACTCTACGATAAGATCTCTGCGAAAGACGTACGGTGAGTCGCAGATTGCAATGATGCGGGTACAAGCTCAGATAGCAGCTAAGATCACTAAGCTACAGAAGATCAGAATAGAATAAGTAGGATCTGGGTAGCTAACCGCAAAAACGAACCGCTTAGGTGTTATAAATGCCTAGGTTTTGGCCATATCGGCAGAAACTGCACAGTAACTGAAGATAGATGTAAGCTTTGCTTTAAATGTGGAAAAGATGGGCATAAAGCAAAGGAGTGTAAGAACCAACCCAACTGTGTACTCTGCAAAGAAGTCACAGGTAAACAGAGTGACCACGCAGCTGGTAGCTATGCATGCCCAGTTTACCGAGCTGAAGAAAAAGCCACTGACAGACGAAGAAAATAAAAATAGTGCAGTTCAACATAAATCACTGCGCGACGGCACATGACCTACTGAGCCAGTATGTCCGTGAGATAGAGATCGACATAGCCATCGTCTGCGAACAATACAAAGACCAAGACAAACCATCGTGGGATAAGGACAGTATGCGCTAAGGTTGCAGGCGTACACATTTACAGCTGCTATGCTTCTCCTAACGCGCCAATAGGACAATTCAGACAACTGTTGGACCAGCTAGTACAGGATGCTGTAAGAAGAAAACCAGTATTGATAGCAGGCAATTCCAACGTCTAGGTAGTAGAGTGGGGCAGCCAAAGTACAAACAAAAGAGGACGAGCGCTATTGGAAGCATTTGCCCTCCTTAACTTGATCTTAGTTAACCAGGGATGCTCTTACACATTACGAAGAGAAGACGCAGGGTCCATCATAGATCTCACGTTTGTTAGCAGCTACCTGATTGGATTGGTAAAATCATGGACGGTAATCGATGATTACACAAATAGTGACCATCAAGCGATAATAATGAAGATAGGAAAACCAAAACGGAGATAAAACGGGAGTACAAGAATGAAAAGAGTGGGTTGGGAAACGAAGAATTTTGACAAGGAGACATTTCTGCTGGCTCCAGAAGAAATGCAGCCGTGCGGATCTCCGAATGATAAGGTCGAGAAGATGATAGGAAATATTATCCGAGCCTGTGACGCAACGAAACTGAGAAGAGCGCCCAATAATGGACGACCTCCAGTACACTAGTTCAATGAAGAAATAGACGCAGCCCGCAGCGAGTGTTATCGAACTAGAAGACGGGAACAGCGGGCCAGGAATAATACCACAAGACTGGTAGAGGTCAAGAAGTAGTAGAAGCGCGAAACAAAGAAATAAAGGATGCTTAACGGATACTCAAGAAAAAAATCCGAGAAAATAAACGGTGGTGCCCTAAAGACTTGCAGGACGAGATTGAGCTGGATCCCGGTGTGCGACCATACCAAGTAGTAATAAAGAAGATAAAGGGAGGTTATATTTCTCCTCATAAAAGCCTGGAATTATTAGAACGTCTTGTGACTACGCTATTTTTCCTTCAACTAGAAGTAACTGCTTTCCCTGAAGCGAACGCAAAAGATGAAATCATTCCAACAACTACCACAGAGAAACTACTGGCTGCATGCAAAAGGGTTAGGAACAACAAGGCTTAGACGGCATAGACAATAATGTATTGAAACAAGCTATACGCATAATTGGCGTAAGAAAGAACCAAGTCATTGTAGAACCAGGTGGACTAGCGAAATATCAATATGGCTTCAGAAAAAAACGTTTCAATCTTGACACCGCGCCGTAAGCTTAGTAGTTGACACCGATAGAACTGAGATAGAAGGGAAGAGATGGAAAAGAGAAGCCAAAAACTACTGTGCTCTTGTTACGCTGGGTGTTAAAAAATGCGTTTAACGCAGCCAGCTGGGGCAAGATACACGAGGCACTACGGAAAAAAGAGGTACCCGCATATATATGAAGGATTATGTCTGACTACCTGAAAATCAGAATCTTATTGTATGGCACGAAGAACGGCACAAAAACCTATGAACCAGAGAGGTCCCACAAGGGTCAATGCTTGGCCCATCATTGTGGGACATCATGTATGCTGGAGTACTCAGGCTAGGACTACCCGAAGGGGCAACATTTGTAGGATTTTCAGATAACATTGCAGTAGTGGTGTGGCAAAGCAAAAGGAAGAGGTGACAGAAATCGCTAACGAGGCAGTAGGTATAATCTACGATTACCTAAAGCAGACTGGACTTGTGCTTGCTAGCCATAAGACGGAGACTACTTTTATATCAGTAGGGAGAAAATAAAGACAATAACACTGACAATGGGCAGACACGAAATGGACTCTCAGCCGACCATTAAGTACCTGGAAATCACTATGGACGCCACACTAACGTTTAAGCAGCATCTCGAGAGGGTGAGCAATAAGGCTACAAAAGTCAGTGCTGCACTATCGCGACTAATGTCAAATGTGAGTGGACCAATGCAGGGTCAAAGGTTACTCCTAGCCAGTGCAACTACATCAATTATGTTATAAGGTGCCCCAATATGGGCGGACGCCATATTGGTAAAGTCCTACGCACAAAAGTTGTCATCAGTTTATAGGAGAAGTGCATTGCGGGTCACTTTTGCTTACCGAACAGAATTAGAAAATGCAGTGTGCGTTGTCTCAAATATGCCGCCTATGGACCTTCTAGCAACAGAAAGAAAGAATATATACAAAAAGAGCCGGCATTGTGACAATACACAAAAGAAAGTTTGGAAAACCGCGAAGGAACAAACCCTAGCTAAATGGTAAAAACGATGGGACTCCAGTGAAAAGAGGCGATGAACGTTGACATTTTCATACATCCCCCATTCACCAAGGTGATTGGGGATTCAAGATCAAACTCGTCTTTTTTATTCTGCATCGTCCAGCCGTCTGCTTACTGCAGTATCTTCTAGTCGTCTACTTCGTGCAGCATCGACCGGTAATTCTCTGGACAGACTCAACCCCGACACCTACGTCCCTCTTCATCGGTCTAAGAAGTGTTTTGTATTTACGACTAAGTGGCCTTAGTCCAGCAATAGTTTTACTCGGCTGTTTTGCCTTATCTTTCCCTTCTTTTCTCTACGTCATTTCTAACCTTCTTGAAAATAGACCTTACGTAGTTGTTTACAGCGTACCAACAATTCCATGACGTCAACATAGCTGTCATCATTGACTCAAGTGTCACTGTGGTCTGAAAGTAAAACTCGAGTTTTTCTCGCTCCATTTGGTATCGCGAATAGTCACAGAAGACATGTTCTACATCTTCGTGAGCACCCAAGCAGACTGCACAGTTTAGACGGTCTATTTTAAATCTATGTAGGTATGCCTGAAAGCATCCGCACCCCGTCGAAAACTGTGTGAGGTCATAATTGACCTCCCCATGTCCTCTTTGTATCCAGCCCTCTATTCTTGGTATAAGGCGATGTGTCAATCGCTTCTTATTATTTAAATCCCATCTTTTTTGTCATTGTCTGCTTTCATGCAAAGTCCCAGATTTCATTCTGCGTGTTGTCGCTTATCCGTCACTCTGCCTTGAATGTGTCCTTTCTCTCCATTACTAAAAGGTTAATAAGCGGCATGCTACTATGATGCAGACCACCTCGTCCGATACCATACAGTAAGCCGACGCGACTTTTTATGCCCTTCTCTTGTACACTGTCGATATCTTTTGTGCATAACTTTTTACCAACATGGCATCGGCCCATATTAGGGGGCCCTGCACAAAATAATCGATGTGATTAAACAGGCTAGAAGTAACCTTTGTTTTTGCGTTAGCCCTCCTACATTTGGCATCAACCTCGATGAAGTAGAGTCAACCTTTGCTGCTTCATCACTTACTACTTCAAGATGTTGTTTAAACGTTAGTTTCACATCGATGGTGAGTCCCAGATACTTAATGGTCGGTTGAGATACAATCTCATATTCGCCCTCTATCAGTGTTATCGGTGCAAATTGTGCCCGCATTTAAAAAAAAACGTAGACGATTAGGATAAAAAAAAATAATTTTTTAGGTTTGTGCGAGAGGAGTTTATGCTCACACATTTTTCGATGACAAAACTATAATGCACTTCCGTGTCGCGGTATTGCCTAAAAAGACGCATTCGATGCATAGTAGTTATTAAAATGAATCGAGCTTTGCTACTTCGGGGTTTTGGGGGTTGCTGAACATGAATATCGCGACGGCAACAGCCTCCGAGGTACCTGGTGCCCAGGGTGGACAGTATCAACGTCGTTTTCAAGAGTTTTATGAGAATTTGTAGCATAATTAGTCGATACTCGTTACTCAAGGGTTTCAGGGGTCACTTATCTCTCTGTAGTTTATGAGGTATGTGTGGATACTGGTTGTAGGTATTGCTGTGGAGATAGATTCTAGCGTGTACATTTATTTATTTTACAAATCTCATTTGATGGTTGCTTTTGAACTAAATCTAATACTTACTATTTTAACAACAGTTTGATGATTCTCTTTTAAGTTAGTGACGGATAATGTAATATATCTATCGAGAGGATAGTTTTTATTATAATTATTACCCTTAAAAATTCGTGAAATCTTTAAAATAAAACCTTTCTCAGAAGGTAAAAGATAGGCAAGTATTAACTGGTTTTTATTCACTATTAATTTTTTATTTGATGATGATATAATTTATTCAAATAATTATTTATATAAGTGACAAATTATGGTAAAAAATATATGATATCAAATAGTTAAATGGCAATTACGTATTTGAAATAAATTTATCAAATTATTCTTTAAAACGATTTATAATTTCATTGTTTTCCTAACGTTATTGTTAATTTACTGTCGGTATTCTACACTGCTGTGAACATACTAATTGGTCAGCGCGTCGCGGCCCGACGTTTCGCTCGCTCGCAACACTATCGGCTCACGCACCGTTGCCGCGTCGCGTGGCCGCGTATGCGCACTGATATCCCTGCGGACACACTGTCGGAGAAAATAGCCGCAAGATTCAAACTCTCGCAACACACAGGCAACCCTTCACTCACAGACAAACAAGATAGCGTGGGGCCGACTTGAACACCCTGTTGAGGTATATGGTTGCTGCTGCTGCGCCAAAGTTGCTCGTCATCTCCCCGCGTTTCTTACTCGCAAGGCGGTGACGTGCGTTGTCCTATTTGTCCGTCGCAGCCACTGCTCCTCTCTCGCCGTTTACTCGAAAAAATAAACGGCGCAATTAATCACATGCACTCTCTCCCTCTCATTCATACAGCCTTGAGACGGTCTACCCTGACCGTGCCAAACGCCGTTGTTGCACGGCGAAATTTCGTTGTGTTACAAATTATATAATTTTTGTACATGATTTTATTACATGAATATTTGTGACTAAAAAATCATATAATAAAAACATGTAATAAAATTATATAACAATATCATATACTGAATTCAACTAATTATATTCAACCGGTAGGTGCAGGAGGTCGTCGATGACAGGGTCTCGTTGATGCGCTTTTGATGTCTAAAATCAATTTTTACACTTAGACAATGAAAGCTATGGAACGCACTACCTCGATCGCGTTATTTTCAACTGCATGTATCTGAACAGTAAACATAACTGATTGCCTGACTCCATTATCGGTCACCCTAGACCGCATTCATGGCCGATATTGAGACGTAGATACAAAAATCTACAGCGCGCAATATATATCGACAGTCTCGTCATCGAAGACCCTTGGCACCTAAACATCGAGCGCAAACGGCTATTGCGAAACGATATCTGCATGTATGCACAAAAAGTCAAAAAATACACTTCCTGGGCCCCGTCATCAGTGACCCCGAATACTCAGAAAGTTTGTGCAGAGACAGTGTGTCAGCTGTTCAAAAACATAACCTTAAATTCAAACAGACAATGTAAACACATTTACTCTGCGCAACTTATAGAAATCTGTGGGAAAGCGATACCCAACTGTATTACTTATAGAAATCTGTGGGAAAGCGATACCTAACTATATTACATATAATAGCTTGTCCGACCAACTTCACGGTCCTACCACTTTTAGATTAAAGGCATTTTACACTAAAATAACATAATTCTAATCAACAAAACAATACATTGAATTAATCTAATACAAACATTAAACTAAGAAAAGATTGTTCAGACAATAATGACATAAAGATCATCATTTACAAAATGGACTGCAATGACTGTGACGCTACATTCATTGGCATGATCACGAAACAACTTTAACACAGAAAAAGAGAACGATGAAAGATCTCCTTTTGCAATACACTGGATTGCATAAACACTGGACACACATTTAAAATAGAATACACACATACATACTAGACAAAAAAGACAACGTATTCAAATGCTATACATACACCTCCACAGCCACACAATCAATAGAGCACAAGACACCAAATTCCTTATGAACCTATACAAAGAGTCAATAGACATTATAAAACTACACAACAAAAAACACAGAAAAAATGTAACTGTCTCGAGGACAGTCGATAGAAGTGAATACTTAAATAGAAGGTGTGGAGTTTTGAGAAATTTTGAAAAGTTTCGTTGCCAGAGAATTAAACGTATACGTAGTGAGAAATGTACTAGTTTTCGCAGCGGGACTGCAAATGTACTTTATAGTCATCGACGCAAGAGTTAAAAAAAAAATGTATATATATGTGTGTGTGTGTGTGTATATATATATATATATATATATTAGTCTTCGCGGCAAAACTGAAATGAATTAGTCTTTGACGCAAATTCAAATTCGTCTTCATTGAGTGTAAAGTAGTAATCTACAAGGATAAATTTAATTGTGACTTTTTTGATAAATTTTTATAATTTTTTGTTCTAGTGATTTTACTGCGTAAATAGCGGCCATTTTCTTATTTTTCCAACTCAATCGCGACTTTGACAGAGATGTAAAAATTTTAGGAGAGTAATTATTGATCTAGTAAATTTAAGATAGGCAAACTATAATACGAATAAAGAAAATATAATGAGAATAATAGTATCGTACGATATTTTATTACACAACGTACAACAAATAATTGCTCGTGGCAATTATTTACTACGTCCTTAAAGTTTTAATTATTAATGCTTTTTTCTTTAATTAATATCCGAGCAATTAATGCTTGAAATTGTTTAACAGAATATGGTTTTTGTTTTTTTTTTTCGTATAATTTTTAAATATGCGTGCTTTTATATTACTAATCTAATAAAACAGTATTCAAAATTTTCGTGTTCTAAAACTACTTATTCGACCGATTGTACTACCTTTAACACACGAATTAGCAATAAAAACAAAAGGTACTCGTTATGGCGTAAAAACCCTCACGGAATAGAGGGAAAACCGTAGCGAGCATAAACTTTATTCAACAAAAAGAAAGGAAATTGTACACAATAAAAGAATAGAAAGTGACTCTATGAGAGAAATACGTCTTAGAGAGACGCACGCAAAGACGCGAGGTACCTTAACGCACGCAGAGAGATCTCTATTACCCTGGGCTTTTGTAGCCTACGCCATCACCGCTACGTCGAACGCCGTCGCCAAGGGAAGACGCTGAGTCGCCCGCTCGTTGCACGCTGCTGCAGCTTTTCGACAAGTCCTGGTAGTCTGGCAAGCCGGGCCTGAGGAGGGAGTATAATGGTCCGCGACGTGCACCAAGTGCACCTCGACGTCTCGAAGATACGTCGAGGTACACTTGGTGCACGTTGCGGTTGGTGCATAGGCCACAAAAGGTGTTGCCGCTGCTCACTCGCCCCGAAGGAGTCAAGTCCAACACGTGGACACCTTCGCCAACAATCCTTAAGATAATGGCCTTGAGACACGCATATACTCACACACAACACGACGAACGTGGTCGTGAAATTTGATCGAAGCACGCTGTACATTAATAATCGCACACGAGGTGGCTAATACTCGCCCGCATTATTTCACCTGAACAGAGAGCGCAAAAAGAACAATGTTCTACGTACATTCATTCATGTAACGGATTATTATTCGATTTTCATTGCCCTCAATAATCTGAAGACAGTGATTACCCTGGTAAAATAATTCACCAAATATATAGCCAGTTGGCCAAAACTTCGCCAACATGTTAATAAAACCGCTGGTAAAAAGAGATCGATATTATAGATACAAATACTTGTATGAGCCTATACGCCTGCAGCTGGTATAACGCACATGCGCGACATGCGTGTCGCGCTCGAGCCATATGCTCTCCTAACTACGTATTCTAACCTATACAAAATTGTTTTATTTACTGATTTTGCGGCGTAGAGTGGGTTTACTATTCATCTTCTGTTTGTTCATCCATAGTATAACATTGTGAATGTGTTGTTTGTGCTATAAATAAAGTTTATTTGACGTGTTTTACTATTTGAAAATTGTACTAACATTTGGCTAACATAGGATCATATGATCAAAATCGATTATTAGTTAATATCGATTTTAATAATTTGCATGATCATTATAACTTTATCTTGTGTTACAGTGTGCGCAGAATACTTGTTTACGCATGCTTCTGTTAGAGGACACAAGTGTCAAGCAGTCAAGTCTGGTGATTAGCAATAAAAATATTGCGTAAAACGAAAAAGTACAAAAACTTTAGGGGACTAGCCTGAGTTAATTTGAGGGAAAAAATTTAAACTATTTTTGCGCATAAAAGTGTTAATATTTATTAAGAATAAACAAAACTTTTTAGGCTTTAGCGTATGTGCAACATATGGTATTTTTATTTCTTCGTTGATCAAGTATCCCTCTATGGACTTAGGGGATTATTTTTCTGAAAAAAAAAAAAATTAAAATTGCTAGGCATATGTATAAGTGCATGTTTACGCCATTTATGAGTTAGGTAGTATAAAGACGTATTTTTAAGTTTGAATTTTTTCGCCTCTGCGTGCTCACCGTTGCGACGTCGCATAGCACGTGCATGCAACGAGACGTACGCCGCCTGCCTGGCCCGCGCGCGCTGTCACATTTTTTGGCATCCTTACTTACTACCGTTGCTTTATTAAGGTGAATCACTGCTTACTCCGTATCTTTGTTTAGTGTAGCTTGTCTTTTTTGCGTGAAATTCGCAACCGTGTCGGATCATGTGTGCGTTCATCCGTATTTGTAAGTGTGTGCCTCGAGGCTCTAGTTTAAGTGTTCTTAGGAAGATGCCCACGTAGTGGACTTGGTTCCTTCCAGGACGAGCGAGCTGCGGAAACACCCTGTTGCCCTGGAGCCAAGCGTCTGGCTCCTCGAGAGGTCAAGGCGCGCTTGGTGCACAGTTGCGGACCATTTTCCCGCATCCCTGACCCAGCTTTCCAGACCTCCAGGACTAGGAAGAAAGTTGCGGCGCACAATGGGCGATTTTAAAAAATCTGGTTTAAAATTAGACGGCTTGGGCTAAGAATAAGCCAGAGGATTAAAACTTTACAGAAATAAAGTTTGAATCATATAGAGTAAATAAAAATTATGAAAAAGATAATTTGTCCACGTTCAATGCCGCTCGGTTAAAATATATATTGCAATAGTGATAAAATTCGAGTTTTGTTAAGATCTTTTTTCCAAATGTCAATTCCTAACAAGGGGAGGGGGGAGGGGGAAGTAAAAATTTTGAATAACAAAGATTTGAAACACGAAAATGACGCATTGATTAATGATAGAAGGTAAAATTTTGGAACTGGAAAAATTAAAATACTATGCAAGTTAAAAAAAACGCTGCCAATTCATTGGCACGTAGCCTCCTCCAACTAAATGTATAGGTCTCATAAATAAAATATTGTTTTAATATACAGTATAATCTGCCTGCTAATGTATAAGGCGGTTTTTAACACATAATTTAATACTAGCAAAGAACGCTCGCTTCGCTCGCGATTCACATATTGATTAAAATGATATTCAATCATTTTGATGTGTCATTATTATTATTCAATTAGATTGTCTTATTGAAAAATTTCAATTAATCAAAAAGCACGATCCTCTCTTAAAAAAATGATGGTCTTTGTTGTGAAGCATTTAATACGTGATTCAGATTGGTTGCTGGTTGGTTGCCTAGGCAACGTGATCAGAACTGCGCTTTAAATTCATAACCCTCAAAACAATCATAAGTCATAACCCTGGTAGAAATGTTTGAGATGTTTAAAATGAAATGTGGAAACCTTGATAATAAATAAAATATATGTAATATAACTAGCAAGATATTAAAGTAGTAATAAAGTGTGTGAATATTATTTATTTTTTTTTAAATGTCAGTGAGAAGTTCAATTAAAAGAATAAAGAGTTTGAAGATATACTGTGTCTCTTTGCCCAAAGTCGCCCTCGGTGAGGTTTGAGAGGTGAATTTAAAGAAAAGTTCAGTATCCGAGTCAGTAAGTTCAAGTCTATCATTATACAATGCTCTTTGAATTGTAAAAAGGCTACTAGACAACTAAAATATGACACTGCCACTTCCTATGTACCTAGAAATATGTAACCTAGATGATTCTGATTTAACTGTTTTCGTTCATATTTTCATATCCAGGCTATGCGAATTTTTTAATTGAGCAGGTCAAATTTTACTTATAGCCAGTTACGCAGAAACTACTATCTCTAGCACATTGTATTTCTGGTTTCTAGCATATTTTTACATGGAGAAAGTGATAAATGTTTTGGCTTTTTTGTCAAGGTAAAAGAAATCTATATGCAAAATATGAGCTTTCTAGACCTGTTAGTTTTCCAATGAGAAAAAGTGCAAAAATGAAGAAACAGTGAACGGTCTCAAAATCTCTAACACCTGTTAAAAGTCAAAATTCTAATTAATGCCTTGACGAAAAAGCTAAAATACATATCACTTTCTTCATGTAAAAATACACTGGAAACCAGAAATACAATGTGCTCGAGATGGTAGTTTCTGCGTAACTGTCTACAAGCAAAATTTGATACGCTAAATTAAAGAATTCATATGGACCTCGATGTGAAAATATGAATGAAAACAGTTAAATCATAATCATGTAGGTTACATGTTTTCTAGGTAGCATAGTAAGTATCCGTGTAAAATTTTAGTTGTATAGCTTTTTTATAATGCAAATAAATGTCATTTTAATGATAGACAAACCCACTGACTCTTATACTGAACTTTTCTTCAAATTCACTATTCAAACCAATGATTCCGACATTGAGCATTATTAATATATTTATTAAAAAATAGTTTTGAGGGATTTAGTAACATGTTACATGCTTATAAAATATTAGCAGACGTTAGTGTGCCACCTAACACTTATGGTAGATTTTCTACCAGTGTTATTAGACAGAGATAGAATCAAGAGCGCGCGAAGCGCGCCTTCAATCCTAGTTTCAAAAACGTTTCATAAGAATTAACTATACTGCCTAGTATAAATAAATCTATTTAATACAACCTATATAATACAACATTTTATAACAGTAGTTATAACCACTAGTTTCAATACATGTATATTCGAATAAGGTTTTACTATTTAAAAATTGTATTATTTAATTATAATAACAAACTTAATAAGCGTATCTTAGAATTTTAAGTAAATTTAATAGGGTGTATATATATATATATATATATATATATATATATATATATATATATATATATATATATATATATATATATATATATATATATATATATATATATATATATATATATATATATACATGAGTGGTTCTCTGTCAAATCGAAGATCAAAAATTTTCTTCTCCAACCCACGGTAAATATGTTCCAGAAACAGTTTTCGATGCACCTGAATTTTTCAGATTTTTGAATTACTTTTTACCAAAATAGTAGGAAGCCAAAGATGTCAATTTTTGCAATTTTTGGGTTTTCAGCACAAATTAATTAATTCATAGCTCCTGTGAAATGCTCACTTTCTTTCGCATTCTTAAAATACTAAAAACTAATAAGATTAGTTATTATAAAGTAAATCCATCGATACCCTTCCTACTAGAATGCAGTGTATACTAAGATATAGCAAACTCGACAAATTCAATATTTAATTGAATTAATAAGAATAAGGAACGACAACGTAAGGCGAAGTAAACATAAAAACATAATTAAACTCGAAGTAAAATCAGTTAGGAAAATCAATAATAATAGTAAATTCACGTAAAATAATAAAGATAAAATAGAACACCGAGATACATACACACGGATGGATGGATTATAGAAATGATTCAAAGCGATAAATATGACGCCGAAAAAGTGTATGTGTGCCACAATAAAAACGATGACGCTTATCCGACGGATAGATTAACAGATAACATTTTAGGAAAAATCAGAAGATTTGAGGATTTATATGAATATACGCTCGACTGCCAGGAGAGCAGCGCACGCGAGTTAAGTGCTAATGAGAATTATGAAGATTTTAATACAAGTGATTATTATGAAAATGATGAAAATATAAAACAAGATAAAAATAAAAATTTGGAATTTAGTGCGCTAATATCTCTATGCCACAGAGGTCAAGCACAGATTGCCAAAGATGATTATGAAAATTATGAAAATGAAATGATAAAAAGTTGTAAACGAATTGAGCAAAATGCAGAAATTGAATTGAAGAAGTAAAATTAAAGAAATTGAAGATTGTGATCCGAGAGAATATAATGAACAAATTCAAGAAGAAAAACAGCCCTACAGCGACGAGCATGGAGCCTTGGCGAGTCAAATAAGTCCAAGAGAAAACGCGAGTAAAAGAGAAGATTTCGAGAGAAAAATTCGGGATGAAGCACACGAGAAATTCGAACCGATGTACGCAAACGTTCCCAAAGAAGTCACACTTGAGAAAAATGTGCGTTTTCGAGATGAAAATGTAGAGCAATATTACGATTTCAAATCCAATTTACAGAATTCTGAAAATAATAGTAACAATATAATCAGAGGAATAAGTAATGGCGATGAAGTTTCAAAAATAAATAGTTGTAAAAAGCGTGTAATTAGTAAAGGTGCGATTCCGAAATCTATAAAATTGAGAAAGAAAAGAAGAAAAAAAAGAGAGCGAGAAGCCATTGAGCAAATTGTTGACACTTATCACGAACAATTTCATTTACCCGGGGAAAAACTTACTACTACGCACATAATCCAGCATCGTATTCCAACCATAGATAATAATCGACCCATAAATATTAAAACGTACCTCCCTCCTAGAGCACACACGGATCTAATCAATGAAAAAATTAAAGAATTTTTGGATGGCGGACTTATTTCACCGTCGAATTCTGATTATAATAGTCCGCTCTAGTGTTTAAGAAAAAAAGACGATAGTCATGGTAATCAAAGATACAGAATAGTTTTAGATTATCGAAAATTGAACGAAGTTACTATAACTGACAACTATCCTCTTCCGAACATTCAACATATTTTCGATCAACTCGGCGGTTCGACATATTTCACGGTTCTAGATCTCGCGTCGGTCTATTATCAAATCCCATTACACCCGGAAGATCAACATAAGACTGCATTTACTGCAATGAATTCTGGATTTTATGAGTGGAATGTTTGTCCACGAGGTTTGACATCTATGCCTGCGACATTTATGCGATGCATTAATAGAATTATATATAACACACCTATGAAAGAAGGAGAGAAGCCTGAAAGTGCTCTCACTGTCTCGCCCGAAGACGCGAAAGAATTATATTCACGGTCACTCGATGTTTGCGTATATCTTGATGATATCGATGATATCATTATTTACGCAAAAACCGTAGAAGAGCATAACGAAAAATTCGCGAAATTGTTAAAAAGATTAAAAGCCGCCAATTTTAAATTATCACCTGATAAATGTGATTTCCTCCGCACAGAAGTAAGTTTTTTAGGACATTTGATAAGCAATCAAGGAATCTGCCCCGATCCTAAGAAAGTAGAAGCCGTAAGAAAATTTCCACGGCCGAAAACTGTTAAAAACATATGCCAATTTTTGGGACTAGCCGCTTATTATCGGAGGTTTATCGACGGATTTTCAAAAATAGCTAAAATATTGAGCAATCTACTCAAACAAAATGTATCCTTTGAATGGAATGAGAAGGCACAAGAAGCTTTCGATATACTACGAGATAAATTATGTAAAGAACATGTATTCATTTTTCCCAACTTCTCTAAACCTTATATACTCACTACCGACGCTAGTCTGACTTGTATCGGAGCAGTGCTTTCTCAAGGCACGATAGGCCAAGATCGCCCAATTGCATATGCTTCGCGGGTGTTGAATGACGCAGAAACTCATCAACAAACCATTTGTCACTATGTTGGTGGAAAGACTCTTGAGATCCCGATTCACGTGCAACACGATGGAGGCTTAAATTGTCGGATTATAATTTTGAAGTCGTCTACAAACTAGGCCGAATCAATCTTCATGCTGACGCACTCTCTCGAAATCCAATCGAAGAGAATACAGAATCAGTAATTCAGAAAGTCATGCAAAAACTCGAGTCGAAAACGGGGACCAATCACCCCTAGAGTCAGCAACCACGGAAGTTACAACAGGACGAATGACGCGTACGCACGCAGGTAAATTAAGTCGTCCTGATTACAGAGAAAACCGAAAGAAAATTCCCAATGCAAATAAGGGGACTAAGGAATTTAGGGGGAAGGAGAGATCAGAAGAAAATGATAGCGCATCTACTAAAAAGATTACAAAAAAATCTTATAAATTACCTGTCAGCAATCAAAGTACGTCAGAAACAATTAATCTCGACGATATTGGCACACATAATGTCAGTGATCAAAATCAAGGAACTATGATTAATCATGAAGTCGACGATTACATTATAAATCCGAATACACAAAAGCGTTCTAAAAGTTATGGCAAAATGTTTGCTGAGACCCGAGAACAGCTGTCGATGCGCAAGGATAATTATTTATATTTCTTATCCTCTATGCATCAGCCCTGCGATGAAGGAGCACTACTTCTGGAGAGTCGTAAAGAAGTAACGCGGTTACACGAATTGACTACAGGAGAGTTAAGGATAATGCCGAAAAGCAACAAACGACACTTTATCATAATATTACGGGGACTTGAACGCGAAAGTATCTCGAAAATTACAGAAAATTTAGTTTCCGGTTTAAAGCAATTAAAATCATTTATCCTGAAAGAACAAATCAAATCAATTAGTCTTGCAAAAAGTGTCTCGATTGAAAATGTACTGAACTACTTTACTATTGAAAATGAGACGATGTGATTGATAAAATTCGAAGCACGCTAAGGGGATCGCAAGTTAAAATAATAATTTGTAAGGGTACCGTTATTTATCCGAGTTTAAGCGAGCGCGCAAAGATTATAGAGGAGTCTCATTGTTCTGCTATCGGCAGACATAAGGGCGTGAATGAAACCTATAAGCGCGTAAAGCAGCATTTTTATTGGGAAAATATGAAAATCGACATACAAATTTATATTCGGAAGTGTTTACCCTGTCAATTAAAGAAATTAGTTCGAGTCAAGACTAAAAATCATATGGTCATAACGGATACACCTGTTCAACCCTTTGAAAAACTTGCTTTAGATATAGTTGGCCCGTTTCCGCGAACAGAAGACGGACACGATAATATATTAACAATACACTGTTGTCTAACTATAAATTCTCTTGCGATCGCTCTTAAAGACGCAACGGCGCGATCGGTCGCCGACGCGCTGATAAAACGCTTTATCTGCACTTAGGCGCCCCTATCGCGATTTTGACTCATCAAGGTACAAATTTCTTGAGCAGTCTAATGAAACGAGTAGCAAAAAGATTTAGAATCACGCAATTCAAGACAACGGCCTTCACCCACAATCAAACGGCTCTCGTAAGAGAAGTCACCATGTACTTAAGCGAATATTTGAAACAATTTAACTCGCAAGACGAACAATGGGACCAATGGCTAGAGATGGCTGCTTTTTCGTATAATACGTCCGTACACGAAGCAACACAACACACGCCCTACGAGTTGGTTTTCGGAAGATTGGCTCGCTCCCCGTCGAGCGATCCACTCGAAACAGAGGACAGACTTCCGACGTATGCCGATTATATTATATACGACTTCATACGTATGCCGATTATACTACTAACAACAAGGTTGAATAATATTCAAGAAATTGCGCGAGAAAAACTAATAGCAGCAAAGTGGCGTGCAAAATATTATTATGACAGGAGTGCAAATTCACGAGATTTTAAGGTTGGCGATTATGTTTGGTTACTTGAAGGCGGAAAAATACATAAACTCAAAGACCAGTACGAAGGTCCCTATTTAGTCGTAGATATACTGCGTAATGGTAATATTAAGATACAACTAAAAACTAATAAGTATAAAGTAGTGCATATGAATCGCGTACGTATATCATACATTGAACCAGAAAAGACTTGAGTCTAAATTAATTAGATGATACATGTCAAATATAGTTTAAGTATAAAGTATGATTCTATTTTATTCTATTCAAATTAACATAATGCATAATTACAGTATTAGCGTTAATCGATTAAACAAGTGAGATAAAAATTGAAAAAAAAGTAGTAGAAAAATAACCGTTGAAATCTATATTTAAAGAAACTAAGCTTAAGAAAAAAATATAATCAAAAGATAAACTCGCCTCAAGATACACTGTGATCTGTAAGAGTGTACCAAGAAACTCGGTAGCACCTTCATAGCAATACTAGACACGAACGCTAGTGCCCTGATGGCGATTATATAGAGATATGCGCTTGCACCCCGATGGCAATGATATGTACATCATACATATGTCGATTATAGGCATAGGCAAGCGAGAATCAGTATTAAGCAAAAATTTTGCCTATACAACGGAAATCGTGATATAACTATTATAATCCGAGAAAATCTAAAAATTCTAGCTCTCAAAAAAAAAAAAATTTTAGTCATTTTCAAATAAGCAGGAGAATCTTTGTTGTGTTTCACATACATCTATATACTACTATTTTGAATGATAAGCAGAGCCATTTTAGTAATTTCATTACAATTTAAATAACAACAATCACATCAGCTCTTTCATTACACAATTAAAATTTTTTTTTCTCTCTCTATTATTTCTTCATCATAAACTAACAATGAATATTCCGAAGTTCACGCCATGCGATAAATTAACAAGGATCATTAAAAAAAAAAAAATTATTTGATATAAAAATTAATGAGAAAATACAAATATATGCTCAACTTTCACTCATAAAACTCACAAAGATATCACTTTTACTCGGACACAAAAACAATTATCACTGAGTTAAGAAGAATCACGTAGTTAACCATTTCAACACTCGTAAAACATTAATACAAGATTTTACACAACTCAAAGAACACAAAAGAGGAGCAATTCTGTTTTATTGTTTTAGATTCCGCCTACGTTGAAGAATCCAATTCTTAGACTACTTAGAGTTGAGTTAACTCGAAAATTCAGTTGAGTTAAAAATGGCTGTTTGTGATACCAGTACGGAGGATCAAGCCCTAATGAGAACTCTACTGTACATATCCACGAACAACTCCCCGAATTCCAAGCATCCTGAATACACCACCTATAAAGACAGACTATACACTTTCATACTATGGTCAGAAGGATAAAGTCATAAACCGGAAGTTCTAGCAGAGATGGGCCTCTGTTATAATTATTACAAAAATCAAGTCTATTGTTTTTACTGCGATTGCAGAATGTCTCAACTTCAACAAGGAGTGGATCTATGGATTAGACACGCCATCCTTGCACCAGACTGTAATTATCTAAGAACCCGGAAAGGAGAAGAATTCATAGAAAAAGTATGTTCAAGATTAAACTTTAATAGAGAACCACCACCAGAGAGTTTACATTGCAATGATCAAGATTCTAATTCGGATAGATCAGATATTGTAATAATGAAACCACTAGATCGTAAAATATGTTTCAGAAAGGAAGTCAAGATCCTTTTACTTCCTTGTTCTCACTTAATTGCTTGCGCAGAGTGTGTCGTCAAATTAGAAGAATGTTGCATATATAAACAAGCAATCGAACATATGATTCATCTAAAATCTTAAAGAGGAAATAACTTGACGATTCCATCGAACGTATAAGAAGAGAAAAAAATCATAAAATTATATCTAATCCGACCACTCAGAAGAATTAAGAACCATTATATAACGATTTCAACAAAATTCAGAGAAAATATTATCCGAACAATTGCAAGAAGAGATAAAATAAATGAATATATAGAAGTACGATTAAAAGTAGATGATAATATTATTGATATAAGAAGAAATAGTCATCGCGTGCAGAACTATCGTATAATTAGGTATAAAAAGAAGAGAAAAAAAAAATAATTATAAAAAGTACAAACCGTGCCCAACATTCCGAAACTGAACGACGAACGAGAAGTTGACTATACTAAACATTCAACAAGAACTAATTCATCAAGGAAGCAGTCAAACAAGGGTATTCTTGAGCCGACTTCATGTACCACTGTAACGTTCCAGAACAAGACTTCAAAACAATAAACAAATAAATAGAGATTAAGAACAAGATATATTTTATGAGGGGATCGGGATCCTTTTTTCTATTATGTTACGTTCGGGTTAATTAACAAAATATTTGACTACAAAAGGAATATTAAATTTCTTGTAGGACCAAAGACGTAACATTGAAAAAGGGAACATGATCCTGTGCATGCATTAGTTATAGAAGAGAATTAATAAATTTAATTGACAACTATTACTAAATATTAAGAATTACATAATCAATGAGGCTACATAGTGATACCAAAAGAATCATGTACTAACATGAAGGAAAACAAAAATTTACAAAAAAAAGAAGTTTTTGAAGAGTAAATACTATTAATATTATTAAAAATAACGATATCATTGTTAAATGCACATTCCCCCGATAAAGTACAGGGACCAATATAAAGGAGTATATAAAATCAAAACTATTATTAAATTTAAATTAAAAAAAGTTAAAGTTGCTTGCATTATAGCCATATTATATGCATTTGCATGACAATTATTAAGAATTATATCTAGAAAAACCAAAACAGAATAAAATCAAGAAAAAAATTAAGAATTAATTAAGCATTGTAATTGAAACCAAATGTATTAGCAATTTTTTTTTACTATTAAGCGATAGAATATTAAGTAACATCAGTATCTATACGAGTATTGTCGAAACAACCGATAATTACCTCATTTACAAACAAATACTGATTACTAAAATTAAGGATACCAGATGTAAAATGTCAATCAAAATATATATGCAAAGAGAATATCAGAAAATATGTTAATAAAGAAAAAAATACAATTCCATAACTATAAAGCATGTTATATAGATATTAAGAAATAATGTAAACGCTCGCAAGATAGAGAAATAAGATTAAGAAACGAAAATCACAAAAATTAATTGTGAGCGTCAGAGGCTCACCTCAGAACGCTCATCCTAGGGGGAAGGTGTGAAATGCTCACTTTCTTTCGCATTCTTAAAATACTAATAACTAATAAGATTAGTTATTATAAAGTAAAGCCATCGATACCCTTCCTACTAGAATGCAGTGTATACTAAGATATAGCAAACTCGACAAATTCAATATTTAATTGAATTAATAAGAATAAGGAACGACAACGTAAGGCGAAGTAAACATAAAAACATAATTAAACTCGAAGTAAAATCAGTTAGGAAAATCAAAAATAATAGTAAATTCACGTAAAATAATAAAGATAAAATAGAACACCGAGATGTATACACACAGTACGACTCTACGGCAAGAAGCCGAGCGAGACACACCGATATCCACGCACACATCTCGGCTCCACGGCGGGAACACAGCAGACCCAAGTAGAGAGAAAAAAACAAGAGGCCTACTGTACATCATGGACCGCGCATGCCTGAAAGCGATACACGTGCAATGAAGAGAGGCCGCGGAACGCGCAACGCTATCGGCAAGTGACACATAAGTCACGCGCGCTGGAAGCTCGAGGAGCCGCCAAAGAGGACACCGCGCAAGTCGGCTCAAAATGCACAGAGGAAGCTTCTATGAGCCTGCAGATAAGGAAGGTAAATCAGAGGCGAGTTTGACAGGAGAAGAGCACGAGGGGACTCGATGTACTAGAGGAGAGGATTACTCTGGTTTTCTGATTGGCCCTCTCTGCAACGTCACATGCTTAAAAAGCTCCAAATAAGGCAAGAAGCTGCATCTAGGTCTCCTAATTGGCCGAACACCCACCCCGCCGAGGAGACGAAAATCGGAGATCGCCTCTCCTACGAGAGCATAAAAGAGCCCAGCAACAGGTCCTCACGTGGTCAGTCTGCTTCAAAAATCGTTGCAACGCGAAAACTCTGCCCGAGCCCGGTCCGGTATAACATCTTGGAACTTAGAATATTTTCGACCGTTCGGGACTTAGAATATTTCGGGTTAAATTTAAATTTAAATAATTTACAGTTGTAGAACATTTACATTGTGGTTCCTTGTTTTCGATAAATAATTCAAAAGTTTTTGATAGTTGCGAGCGAGCGTTATCTAAATTCTGTGGCAAATTGAATAAACTGCATTAAAATTTAAATCGCGAGTGGATAATTAACCCGAAAGCTCCTGATCCCTGTCGCCCCGTTCAAATCTAAACCATCCGCTTTGGAAAGCTGAGTCGAAGTCGCTGAGAGGACGTGCGGGAAGCGGAGCAGGTCCGACGCAGAGAAAAAATATAAGGTAAGTGATTTCGATTGAATAAGCAGTATACTTCCATCGCGCGCTTCTCTTTCTCTCTCATAATTAGTGGTTTAAGTAGCATCATATTGCGATAAAGACCTCACGGTTAGGGTTACGTTTATTCGGCCAGTTATTCGGAAAATAGCAGAATCCGAATTAAGAAACTTAAATTAAATTTGTGCGTGTCGTGAAATTAATTCGGTTTTAAAAGACTTTCTGGCGGCTTCGCGCCCCGAAGCTTTGTCCCCGTCCGTGTTTAGGGAAGCAGAATAACCCGTAGAGTTACTGTCCGGCGACAGCTTTCAATAGCTTAGGACATAACACTCCTCAGGGAAGTATTTTTCACTATAGACATAAATATAGTTTTTTTTTGGAAATTTTATCACCTTTTATAAAAATACCCTTAAAGTCATATATATATATATATATATATATATATATATATATATATTTGTGTTATACCTATCTTATAAGACATTTAAACCTTAATATTGGTGAAAGTAAGAGTTCAATCCGGATTCCGACCACCATAAAATTCATGGAGATACCTTTTTATAGTGCAAAAGTTCCTGTATGGGTCTCAGAATTGCAGAGACCCTGTATCTTTGGCTGAAAATGAAGATATTCATAAATTTGTGCTAAAATGATTAAAATTCATATTTAAATATGTAGCAAAGCTTATGAGCAAAGCAAGGGCAGTAAATCACCCGAGGGAATAATCGACTTTACTCTCGTGTTGCATATAGTGCTTTATTCACGACTGAACTGTGTAGCCACCTTATTTCTTGAAAAGTGGGACCTACAACAGCTAAATTGACTAAATTGATACAATTTTTTTTTTAACATTTAAAATATTCAAAATTTATTCAAATATCTAAAATTTTGCGGGAATTAAGAATTTATTTCCCGCAAAATGCGGGAATAAAATAAATTTGTGGGCAAAAAAATATGAGGAAATAAAATGCTTCTTTAGTCCCGCTGTTCAGGGAATAAAGTAGCTATTATAGTTCAGTCGTGAATAAATATTATTTTATTGATGGTCTTGATGGTAGTGGTAAAAGTTATTTACATAACGTGATGACTAATTATTTAATTTCAATGAATGTTCCGTTCATTACAATGGCCTGGATTGGTATTGCTGCTAATTTATTAATTAATGGAAAAACACTATTAAATATTAATGAACAAACAACGTGTAATTTTTGTCCTAATTCAAATATGGTGAACATATTAAATTCATTGTCTAAAAGTTTGCAGACCCCTCTGTCTTATTATTAAAGAATACGAACACTGCCGTCAATTTTTTTTCACAGAAATTCATGCATGTTTACATGTGTTCCTAACCAACCTAATCATCAAAACAACAGGCTATTCATTAGATAGGTCGCTCGCGCAATTTCGAGAAAACGATTTTTATATTCTAGCTTTTTACTTGAAAACTGCTCGACGAAATCGTTTAAAATTTTAGAAGCTGATAGCTTTTTTATGGGAAATCACCGAATTAAAGCATTTTTAACATTCTAAAACATTGTTTTAGAGATATAAGGAATCAAAAAAATTAAAAAAAAAATTGAAACCTCGATATCTTACGAACCATAGGGGTTTGAAAGCTGTGCAATAAACTTAGCCAAATCACATAAAATAACTACTTTTTCTTAAAATCTCAAGTGCAATAAGGCCTTTTTAAGTCCGTAAACGAGCACAAAAAAACTTATTTTTTTCAGTTTTCGATTTATTACTGAAAACATAAGTAGTTAAATCACGTGAAATTTAAATGGGATATAGTTTGACACGTGAGCTATCGACGTAATTTTTTCGCGAGGTTATGATGTTCAGTTTCAGAGATATGAATTTAAAAAAAAATCACCTTTTTTATTTTATCTGCCGAACAAAGCGTCGATCCCGAGGATCAAACGAGGAAGAATAGGAAATTTTATTCTCTTTCAAATGTATTATCGCTGAATTGTTTGTAACATTGGAATGATTGAAAAAAAAACTGTTTTTCCCGAATTCAGAATCCAAAAATATATAAGCATGTCAAATTTTATTGATATTGCCAAAATAGTTCCAGAAATACTACGATATACATACATACACACACAAGCATTTCGGAAACAGGATGTGCTCTTATATATAAGAAGAATGATGTCCGACTATTTGAAGGACCGAATCCTATTATATGACACGGGGGACGGTACCAAGGCCTATAAAGTTACAGGAGGCGTTCCCCAAGGGTCAGTGCTTGGCCCACCGTGGAACATCATGTACGATGGGGTACTAAGACTACAATTACCTAAAGGAGCAACAGTCGGGAGCTTCGCTGACGACATAGCAGTAGTGGTAGTAGCGAAGCATAAAGAAGAGGTGACAGAAATAGCGGAAGAGGTGACCGGTATAATAGACGAATGGCTAACGGAGACGGGTCTGGAACTTTCAGCCACAAAACGGAAGTTATTCTTATCACTAGTAGGAAGAAGATGGAGGAAATTAAACTGACGATAGATGGATATGAGATATATATGAGCTTCTCAACCAACCATCAAGTACTTGGGCATCATCATCGATGCAAGACTAACTTTTAACAACATCTGGAAATAGTAAGCGATAAAGCAGCAAAAGCCGGCGCTGCTCTATCACGATTGATGCCAAATGTAGGAGGCCCAATTTAGAAGAAAAGGTTACTCTTAGCCAGTGTAACCACATCGATTATGCTATATGGAGCCCCAATATGGGCAGATACGATGCAGGTGAAATCATATGCCCGATTGCTAACCACTGTGTACAGACGAAGTGCACTAAGAATGGCTGCTTACCGTACAGTATCGGACAATGCGCTGTGCATTATTGCTGGTATGCTGCCGATTGACCTATTGGCAATGGAAAGTAAGGAAGTATTCCAAACTAAAAGAAGAACAAGTGACGAAACTCAGAAGGAGATCTGGGATGCAGCAAGAAAGAAGACAATTGCTAAATGGCAAACAAGATGGGATGTTAGTGACAAAGGGCGATGGACACATCGCCTTATACCAAAAATAGAGGATTGGACTGGAAGAAAACATGGGGAGGTCAACTACTACCTCACACAGTTTTTAACTAGGCACGGATGCTTCCGGGCTTATCTGCACCGATTTAAATAGACGACGGTCCGAACTGCCCAGCTTGTTTGGACGCTAACGAAGATGCGGAGCATGTTCTCTGTGATTGTTCGCGATACTAAGTGGAGCGAGAAGAACTCGAGTATTATCTCCAGACCAGAGTGTCACCTAAGTCAATGATGACAACTATGTTGACGTCGGAGGATGGTTGGAACGCAGTAAACAACTACGTAAGAACTATCCTCAAGAAGTATCCTCAAGAAGGTTAGAAATGACGAAGAGAAAAGAAGGCAAAGACAAGGCGAAACAGCGGATTAAAATATAGCTAGACGACGGTCGCTGAGCCGCGTCAGGGTTGAGGCTGTCCAGAGGATGGCCGGACGATGCCGCACGAAGCAGACGACCGGACGATGCGGAAAGAAGCAGACGCCCGGACAACGCAGAAATAAGAAACGTGAAACGTGATAACGACCACATCAATTAGAAGAGGGCATAAAAGACTTTCGCCCCCCCCCCGCGAAGCACTACTCGATGGTCGTACCGCGGGGAACAAGGGCACAGAAGATGGAGCTAGGTGCGACTTTACCGAGGGTCGATAAAGGCAAAGAGGGCGTTCCTTGGTACGGTTGGGTGTTTTTCATTTGACCGTAAACAGGATGGGTTTAGTTGGTGTGAATCCGACACACGGCTGACATTGCGGATGGGGCTGTTTCGACGACCCCATAAACAAAATCACGCTATGGTCTTTTTAGATTTTCCCTAACACTTCTTCTCCGAAAGAGAAAAAAAAACACACACGCACACACACCCATACGGACATTTTCTAAAAACACTTGATTTGAACTTCTAACACACCAAAAAATATTTTCAAGAAGTTTTGACGAAACTCAAAATTTTACTATTACAAAGCTTCCTCTAGGAGGAAGCGATAAAAATTATAATTTGGGATGAAAAATCAATGGTTCTAAAACATGCTTTTAAAGCAATTGATAAATGTTTTCGTGATATATGTAAAAATGACCTTCCTTTGGAGGGAAAGTTATTGTAACATCTGGTGACTTTAGACAAACCCTGCCTATAGTATGGCATAGAAAAAGAACAACAATCTTTGAAACACGTGTAAAAAGGAATGTTTTATGGTCAACATTTTTAAGACTATCATTAAGTGAGAATTTACGATTACAAAATCCAGATAATAAATTTAAAAATTGGTTACTTGCCGTAGGTGAAAACCAAAATATGACTAAATATGAATTACAAAATAATATAAGAGAAATACCAAAACAATTTATTTGCGAAAATGATTTAATGACAGAAATTTTTGGACATAAAATTGATCCTAATGATTCGACATTAAAAAATAAAGTGATATTGTCACCGTTAAATTCTAATGTACTAAAAATAAATGAAAGTATAGTTGAAAGAATATATGGAGACCACTATATATACTATAGTGATGATCGAATCCAAATTGACCGAATCCAAACACCTAATGGTTACTTAGTAATGCCACTAAATGGTCGTGTGGGGAGGGAACCCAACTCAAGGCTATTGGGATAAGAGACTTCCAGAAGCTGGTCAGAGCGATGATCTACGCCCCTTAAGTGAATTCTCCGAAGGTCGTGGTGAAGCACTTAAAAAGGCAGAACACAACACTCACACCGGACTCCTGGGTGGTCGCCGAAACCAAAACGGTGACAGTGGGCACCGAGGGGAAAAAGAAGGAGGAGACGGCCATTCGGGTGCTGCTGGAGAGGACTGAGGTCAAGGCACTGAACTTTCTGTGGAGGCGGCAGGGCACATGTCGTCCCGTTCAAGGAAAAGACAGAGGAAGAGCCGGGACAGACGGAAGTCGAGGTTATGGAAGTCGATCCCGGCCTTAATAAGGTAAATATAGAGGTAGATGCGGGTAGCGGTGCTTTCGAACAAGATGGCTGACCGGGAGTAACGCAACAGCGTGAACAATACGAATGGGGCCGGATCTGTACCAGACACCACCATAGAGTTTACGCAGATTAATCTGCACCATTGCAAGAGTGCCTAGGCCGTTCTGGCTAGACGTATGGCGGGGGTGCGTACAGACATTTGCCTAATCCAAGAACCTTGGATTCACAACGGCAAAATCGCAGGCTTAAACGAAATAGGTACACTGATCAGCGGCAGTCCTGTTTCGACTAAAACGAGCCTTATTGTTAAGGGGCTTCAGGTGGAGACGGTGCCAAAGTATGCTTTCCTTACGAGGAAGCGTGCCCACCAGAGGAAATGATCGCATCAATTAGAGAATGCGAAGCCGAAGGCAAGCTTACAATGGGTTGTGATGCAAACGCACATAACACATGTTAGAGCAGCACAGACTGCAATTCTAGAGGAGAAAGTCTATTGGATTTCTTAGCAGCAACGAACATGGACTTTCTCAATACGAGCAGCAGACCCATGTTCAGAAACGCCGTAAGGGAGGAGGTCATAGACATCACCCTGGCCTTCAGGAACGTGTGGTCCGAGGTTATGGACTGCAGCGTGTCGGAACTAGTCTCCATATCGGATCACCAACACATTGTGTTAAGATTCGGCGGACAAAGTACGCTCGACCAGCTCATAAGAAACCCTAGAAAAACAAACTAGGTAGGTTACAGAGAGGAACTTAAGGCCAAGATTAGTTGCTTCCCTGTCAAATACGGGACGACGGAGGACATCGATCACTGCAGTAGGATCCTAAGGGACATAATAATAAGCTCTTACGAGAACAATTGTGTACTTAGTCTGAAGAGGCCATCTAAGGGCGCTCCCTGGTGGAATAAGTGACTGGAGGAGCGCAGAAAGAAAGTAAGGCGGCTATACAACTGGTCCAAGCACACGAAGAGTGTCAAGGACAAACGGGCGTATATTGCGGAGCGGCAACTACAAGGCAGCAGGTCCGGACGGTATTTTCCCGGCTCTGCTGCAGCAGGGCATCGACGTATTAGTTCCAGCGTTGGAAAAATTGTACCGAGCCTGTCTGGCACTGGGATATGTGCCGGAAGAATTGGGGCAGGCGAGGGTGGCTTTCCTGCCGAAACCAGGTAAGACATATCACGCAGTCGCAAAGGACTTCAGGCCAATCAGCATAACCTCGTTTTTACTTAAAACCCTGGAAAGGCTGGTTGACAGATATATTAGGGAGTCATAACTAGTAGAAGCGCCGCTGCACAGCAAACAGCATGCCTATCAGACAGGAAAGAGTGAAGAAGCACGCAATACCAGCAAATGGCGCCAGGTGGATCAGCGTTATGCTGAGGACCAGGACGATAGTGGCTACCTGGGGAGCGTACTCTTGCAAAGGAGTGGTGAGGAAGGGATGCCCACAAGGAGGTTTACTGTCACCGACACTATGGTACCTGGTCGTGGACAGCTTTCTCTGCATCCTGAACGAGGCTGGTATAAACGCACAGGGATATGCAGACGACATCGTCATCCTGATTAATAAGGACGACGAGTACATGCTAGCAGGTCTAATGCAGTTCGCACTGGGCCTGGTGGAGAAATGGTGCATTAAAGTAACTGAGGGTTAACCCTAACAAAGTCAGTGTCATGCTGTGTACGGACAGGTATAAAACCAAGCCGATGGAAGGGATCCAACTCCATTGAGTTCCCCTAAAATTGGCAAAGGAGGTCAAATACCTGGGAGTCACACTCGACGCCAGACTCAACTGGGGGAAACATATCAAAGATAAATGCGAGAAAGCGATAGGCATTTTTTGGGCCTGCAGGAGGGCTTTTGGTAATTGGGGTCTAGAACCGGATAAAGTGAGATGGCTATATGATGTAATCATAAAACCAAGACTCACTCGCGGGGCACTGGTATAGGGCCACAAATATGAGTTGAAAACTCACACAGGGGCACTAGACAGGGTGCAAAGATTGGTTATGGGAGGAATCACGGGATCCATGCGAACGACACCTACGGTCGCTATGGAAAGACTGTTGGGACTCCCTCCACTAGGCAAGGTAATAAGGGCAAATGCGTGCCGGACGTTCTGCAGAATAGCGGAATCAACGAACTTTCGGATTTCAAGGATGTGGCACTTTTGGAACAAGTTATGCCGCTAATGGAAGAAAGAGGTTGTGACAGAATAGTGGAAAGAATTTATTTTTCTAAGCCGTTCTCGATCATAATCTCAGAAAGGGAAGAATGGAAGACGGGTTCACATGAACTCCTTGAACACAGTGTGGTGTGGTTTACTGATGGCTCAAAAAATGAGAACGGTGTAGGAGCAGGTGCCTGGGAAAAGGGGGACAGAAATTGTGTGCTCACTCGACCACTATGCTACGGTTTTCCAGGCAGAAATCAGGGCCATTACAGAAGCTGCTAAATGGCTTTTGGAGAGAGGCACAGGACAAAGAACTGTAAGCTTCTGCTCGAAGAGCAGGGCAGCTCTCATGGCGCTGAACAGTATCAGTATTGCCTCAAAAGAGGTACTAAGGTGCAGACAGGTGCTGGAATCACTGGCGGAACACAACGCGGTGAGACTGGTGTGGGTACCGGGACACTCCGGCGTGGTGAGTAACGAAAAGCGGGTAGGGGAGCGGACGGCATTCGAGCAAAAAGGTGCGCAGTCGCTGTCCCAACCTACAAGGTTAATAGAGCAATTAAAGACTGGCTCAACTCGCAACTGAGCGACAAATGGACCAATGCCAATGGGCAAAGACAGGCTAGGGCTCTGATGGGCAGCAGCCCACCTGAGGAGTGGCTGCGGACCATTGGGGGCCTAAGCAGGAATAGGTTGAGGCTGGCTGAAGGGACAATGGAGGGTAGAACTCCGGGAGTTGCAGGTGGTGCGAGCATGAAACGGAGACCACCTCCCACCTGCTGTGTGAATATCCAGCTTTCGGGGGGACAAGACAGAGGGTGTAGAGGGTTTCCATGATAGGGTTAGAGGGGCTAAGGTTAAAAAGCTTGGCAACAATTTCCCCGTGCAGAGGCCGACGCAGACACCTCCGCCTAATATGACTATGACTATGACTAAAGTACCATTAGTAAAAATACCTTAGTTAATCAATATATTATTTAAATTTTGGTAATGTATAATTATAATGGCGATCACTTAGACAATAAAAAAAAATTCAAATTTTAGTAATGTACTATTAGTGGCGATTACTCAGCCAATCAATGTAAAATTAATGTTTTTATAATGTATTATTTATGGCAATTATTTAGCCGAGCAATATATAATTTATATTTTACTATTAATGGAGATAATAATTAACTAATACATAAGTTAGATTTCAGTAATGTACCATTAGTAAAGATACCTCAGCCAATCAATATATTATTTGAATTTTGGTAATGTATAATTAGTAGCGATTATTCGACCAATCAAAAAATAATTTATAGCACAGTGTGGCTAAAATCCGTTGTTAAGTCACGCCTATCTGTGACTAAAGTAGTCCTTTTTTGCACCGATTTTATCACACTTGCTACGCTCGTGCGCTAACCTCACGGTGCAAATAAGGACTACTTTAGTCACAGATAGGCGAGACTTGCGGATTTTAGCAGTCTGTGCTATAAAATTTTATATGATACTCTTGACTTGAATGGTTCAGTTTTACACGGCGCTTAGCGCCCTCGCTCCCTTAATTTTCGTTTTTTACATTCGGTATTTGTAGTATTTTTATTATTTTTGTATGCAGATTCATAATTTAAAAATTTTCAATTTCTCTTTTGATGTTGTTCTTGATAATGCAACATATAACAGACCTCGACTAAATATTGGAGTGGATAAATATTGTTATGATTGTCTCTCTATCTTTCTTTAACTTATTATGTAGATCTACATTATTATAACTTTAGCGACTTACCTGTATCTCTATCTTGAACTTTGTCTATCTACTTCTGTATCAGTCCTCTTTTTCATACGTATTTCCAATGTTATCGATATTTCTGACTACATCGATATCCCTATACATTTATCAACGATTCTGGATATTATCACGAATTTCATCGTTACCTGATTTTTGTCTTTATCTCCTGATTCTCAGATTTCTCATCTATCCCCGGTCTTCGTCATTACGTTTTTTTTTAAGGTTTTGTCGGAATCGACATCTTTACCCATATTCCCGTCCTCCCTTTTTCTTTATGGTGAATTTTATTCTTATCTTTAATATAATTCTAACATTTTTAGCTTGAACTTCATCTATATTAAAATCTATATTTTTATTATTTTGTTATCTTTTTCGACTTCTTATCTATTACTATCTCTATGTAAATTCCAATTTTCGTCTTTATTTCTTTATTTTCTATTTCTTTTTGACACCCGGTCCATTGCTATGTTTTTTAAAACTTTTCATGTGGATCCACACGGAGAATTTCTGATGGCAGCTGTACCTAGAACGTCATAAGTACGGAAGCGCAATGCTCTTCGTAGAGAGAGACCGTAGTGCTCAGTGCCAAGTACAACAGTTGCCCCTGTATATGGCAGCTACGGACATTGATGGCAGGGAATGCTGCGGCCCGTAAAGGGACGCTGCGGTTTAATAAAAGCCGATGCGTACAGGTCGAGTTGCTGGCTACCACTAAGAAACGGACAGCACCGTTCTCTGAGACTGCGCTGCGTACCCTGTGAAACAGGAACTGTAGCCGTATCTTAAACGTAAGAGATGCTCTGTCCTTGCTCAAAGACGGCTCATGTCAGAAATTTTTCTCGTGTATATTTCTACCCTTTTAGAAACCCAGCGATCGGCGGCGGCGAAACTTTTTTTATAATATAGAGAGATTATCTGGATTTTGTAGTCGTAGATTCTCACTTAATGATAGTCTTGAAAATTTTGACCATAAAAAACTTCTTTTTACACATGTTTCAAATAAGGTGGCTACACAGATCAGTCGTGAATAAAGTACTAAATGCAACACGAGAGTCAACTCGATTATTTCCTCGGGTGATTCATGGCTCTCGCTTCGTTCGGGCAGTAAACTCTTACCGCGGGAATAATATTCTTCATCATCGTAATTATTTTCAATACTAGATATATGAAAATAATTTAATCTCAACCCATGATAATAAGATACTTTCTATGTTTTTCAAAGCTCTGTTCTGTTTGAATTTTTGGTAATTTCGGGTCCATAAAGTGACATTTAGATTTATCATATAATTCTAACGAATTAATAGGTCTTTGAAATACAAGAATGTATGCAAATAATTCACACATGGATTTTGGAAACTTGAATACTGCAGTTTCTGCCAAACATTTATTCCATTCTTCATCAGTACTAATAATACTTCCTGATATACAAGCATTTCCATATTTATTATAAATAATTCCATCTACAGTACGTATATCCGCAAATGATTTTGCACCACGCACATATAATAATAAAAGTCGTAGGAAAAATGCTTCACGCTTATTTGGATTTACAAAATACATTCTACTAATGAGAGATTTTATAAATTATTTTCTATTATTCTATTTTTTTTTTCTTTATTAAAAACCTAATGGTACGGAATTTCGTGATATAAATATTGCGTTGAATTTTTATCTTCTTTATTTAATTTAAACCAAGATGTTAATGTAGTATAGACATTTTTATCAATCATTTTGTGTTCACATCCTTCTTGATAATAAACGTATTGTTCATCTTCTTCATGAACAGTTAATCTTTTAATTACATAAGATGGCTCATGTAGTAAAAATTCCCATATGCGATATGTAGCTTCAGGTGCACATACATATCTGGTGGAGAGATGTTGTAATATTTCATCATATTTATATGTATCGTTATTTTCGTTTACATTGTCTTCATTACCTGGATTATGTTCATTTGCAAATTTAACAACAGCTGTATCAGGACCTTTATGAAAATATTTAAACAAATATTTTATAGTTTTAATCGTACTACATATTTCTACATTAATATGACATTCTAAAAGTAATAATAAATATGGATTATACGGTACGACAAAACTATTATCTGCGATCCTATATTTTTAAAACGTAATTTTATTATTATTTTTTCTTTGTCGGTATGAAGGGTAACTATCAGGATTATAGTGGGTTTGATTGACATAAGATTTAGGAAAATTTTTAGTACAACGTGTTTCATCTTCATTCATACAAACACAATTTTTATTTTGTGATCCACGGGGACCGTGTATCATATTATTTTTTACTATATTGTATAATCTTGGATATTTATTTTCATTTGGTATTTCAGCACTTATGATAGAATCAATTTGATCAGTATCTCGGAATTTATCATTGGTATGTAACCATAATAACATATGAATATGTGGTAATCCCCTTTTTTAAAATTCTATTACGTAAACATAACCTTTAACTTTACCACAAATATTATCTTTTAGTAGTTCGGTTTTTAAAATTTTAACTTTTTCATGGAAGACTCTTGAGATTAAATCAGGACGATCTATTGTGCTTTCATAGGGTAATAAATTCTCTTGAATTTCCTTCCAATTTGGATTACATGTCATTGTCATGATGGTAATATTACCATTTTTCTAATTCGAGAATTATTAATATGTGCCCGATTGGAAACGTAATCCACTAATCCTTTATACATTTCAGTTCTTAATTGTGGTTGGTGAGTACTTGAGTAATATAATCGACATCCTTCGATCCTTGTCCAAACAACAACAATGAATTGTTGTGATTAATTTTATAAATTCAAATAAGGATTGAAATCACTGCGACGTTGCAAACGTCGCAGCCGCGTCGATACGAGGAATCTCGTTCGATGCGGCCAAGCTCTGAGTGCGCGGAAGAAACAAGCGAGTTGGATTGTTGTTGTCGGTGCCAGCCTGACCTCGAGTTCGAGGAACGGGCCGGCTAACCGTCCACGTTAGCGCGAGAGTGAGCATCGTTGGCGCGAGAGTGAGCCTCGACGGCGCGCGCGCTGATTGGTCCTCCGCATGTCGCGAGCCAATCAGTGGGCGCCGATGTGCGACTCGCTATCCGCGCGGACTGCCAGCCAATCAGGCGCGAGGAAGATGCGCGGGCCCGACGAGCGCGAGTGGAGAGTAAGCGCGAGAACGAGCGGGAAATCGGGGAGTTCTCTCACGACTGTCGACGGAGTACGTCTCCCGAGGTTGTGCGAGTGTGCGAGAGTGTGAGAGAGTCATAGGTGCAGCGCGTTGGCACGAGCAAGTGCCGACACCCGGACGAGCCAGCAACCATCCGCACGAGAGGAAGGAAGCTAGCCAGTCCGCCATCATTGTCCGGAGGACCAGAGCAACCAGCAGCCTTGGCGTGGGAGAGCCGAGGAAGCTAGCCGTCACCAGGTCCACGAGAGTCAGGGAGGCGCCGGCGGGAGCACCGACGGACGTCCACCAGGGAGAGAGCGAGTAAGAAAGTATTAGAGAGAGAGAGAGAGAGAGAGAGAGAAAGAGAGAGAGAGAGAGAGAGAAAGAGATAGAGAGAGAGAGAGAGAGAGAGATCCGAGAGTGAGACGAGTGTGGTGCGGGCACACTAGAGAGAGAGAGAGAACTCGAGAGACCAGGGTGTTGGTGTACAGTGCGGGCGCACCCCAAGACGTCTTCTGCGCGAGGCGTCTGGCCAGCGCACGCGAGAGAGAGAGAGAGAGAGAGAGAGAGAGAGAGAGAGAGAGAGAGAGAGAGAGAGAGAACAGTGCGAGGAGACGCGTGTGCGTGAGATAGAGACAGCACAAGACCCTATAGCTGCGCGGCTGCAGCAGGTCGGGCTTGCCACAAGCGGGAGGCATAGCCCGCGCGCGCGCGAGAGAGAGAGAGAGAGAGAGAGAGAGAGAGAGTCAGCCGTCAGCGGACTGGACCTGGGCCTGTGGCCAGCCGTCTGCTGCACGAGCGTGGCTCGTGTTTAAGCGTCCCAGTGTAAGCCCTGCGTGGCTAAACTGTGCGCGGGAGGCACTACAGCCACCGTATTGTAGGGAAGGGCTGGGCGAAATACATGTGCAATAAAACTTAACCATTGTGTGTGATCATTTTCCCCTCTCCCTAGCGTTCTCCCAAACGTGATGATCGCGGTCAAATCCTACGTTTAGAAAAATCCTAGTGCATGCGAGGCTCTAGGTGTTGCGCACCTGTGTTGGGAGGCACAGCGTCGCATCACCACGTATGCTTAATCTATATGAATAAAACTGTAGTGTAGATTTATTATTATTTTTATATTCTTTTTTTGTACATTTTATATAAGGTTACCATCCTGGATGACCAAAAGGAAATAACAAGGATGTGTCATTTGGTCAAGATGTTTACTGAGAATATTTATTTTTTGTGGTTTTTCAGTTTTTGGATAAATACATATATCACGGTCAAACGGAATTTCGCCATCATTTCCTATATATACAACAGCAACTTCATTTCATGTTGCGAAATATGATTTATTCTTTGTATGATTATCACGTGTTAATGACATTACTATTTCAGGAGGTGTTATATTATTATTATGAGCATTAATATTTTCTTCGGGTATCTTTTCAAGCAAGTGCGGACGCTCTATAAACGAGTATGTTCCATGAATGAGGTCGCGGTGCCTCCTGGGTATGAGTGCAGGGGCACACTGCAGGGCCTTCTTATGAGGTGGAGGAAGCGTTTAAGAGGGGGTCCTCCCGTGACTGTAAGCGTGCCGACTCTGGAGGGTACCTCCGTTAACACCAGACTAGCACTCCTGGGCCGCCAGTAGTTGGAGGGGTCGGACCCGGCTTAGCCAGTCGGGAGGCTCGCCCTGCACAATGGTAAAGCGCACCAGCGCCAAATCCCGCTCCTTGTAGTAATGCCGGTTGGCGACCGGATGGGCCCTTGCTGCGGGGAGAGGGGGAGGAACGGACGAGGCCACCGGACTCTGGGCACGCTCTTTTACCGGGAAAACTCAGGACGAACTGCAGAAATCATCACTCGGACGAACCCCTGACCTCTAACACATAACACACGTAGTAGAAGAAGGAGATTTAAAAAAAAAAAACATGAATAAAGAAATTCAGCAAGCAGGTCTCAGAGTGCTACCTGCGACGAACATCCTAAGTGGACCATGGGGGCTGCCCAGCTCTCCTACTACACCGGTAGGTAACCTGGCCGGTGTGGTTGACAACAAGACAGGAAAACATGACAAGACGGGCGGAATCATCGTGGAGGCGCCACAAAGCTGCGAGGCTGCGGAGAGAAAGCTAGAGAAACAGCTACTCGCAATACGCAGCAACCTAGTGAAAATGAAGGCGAAGACAAACTGTTAGTCGCGCGATAATGGACGGTATGGGAGAGATTGAGGAATCAGTTGAGGTTGGGTTGTATGAGCTCCAACGTATGAGGCAACTCCGACAACTGACGAAAACCGAGGGACAACGGACCGACGAGGAACCGGAGACACCGGGAGCGAAAAGGAAAGCGTACAGACAAACTCCAAGCCCAGATCCGGGAACCTCTAACCAACAGAGTAACCCGGCTAAGGATGCTTGGACGACAGCGACGAATCGCAGAAAACGGAAAGTGACCACAGAACCGGAAACGAACACAAACGGGACTGGACAGGCAAGGACTCGAGAGCCCAAACCGCGTAAGACGGATTGCCCAAACCTGAAACCCAGGCGAGGTGCGATCGTTATCAAACCAGTCGAGGGCAAGACTTACGCAGACGTCCTACGGTCTTTACGACAGAACGTGGACCCGGCGGCTAGCCAAGTTAATGTGAGAGCTATACGCAAGACCAGAGACGGATCCGTACTCCTACAGCTCGACCACGAATAAGAGCCACAGGCTTTCCAGAGGACTATAAGGACACACTAGGACAGACTGCTACAGTAAAGGACATGACTTCCAAGGTGACACTGGAATTCATGGACTTGGACTGCGTCACAACAGCACAGGACATCGTGGACGCGATTAACCGCGAGACGGGGACCCCGACCGACCGAAAGGTCCACGTCTTTGAAGCGAATAACCGCGGACAAGCCTTGGCTGTCTGTGAGTTTGATGCAAAGGAGGCAACGGATCTACGAAAGATCGAATTAAAATCCGGTGGATTAATTGCCGGATTAGACCCAAGCTTCGCGTTCCGAGGTGCTGCAGGTGCCTTGGCTATGGACACGTGAAGGTTGACTGCAAGGGACCGGACAGACAAGACTGCTGCTGGAAATGCGGCCGAAGGTGGCATGTAGGCAAGGCGTGCACAAGCGCGTCTTCCTGCTTCCTCTGCGTTGGACGAGCCAACCAAGATCTGGCACACGTGCCTGGCACGGCCTCGTGCGAAGCATTTAAAGCAGCCCTGACTGAATGCAAGACGAAACAGACAAAATGGACCTGACTGAATACTTCAATGCAACCTGAACGGGAGCAGCGTGGCACATGCGCTGCTCCCATAAATTGTGGCGGAAACGGACGCGAACGTGCTCGTGATAAGCGAGCAGTACAGAAACCTCTCCGAGCCATCGTGGATCGCCAGCAGCTTGAACACGGTGGCGGTGTGGGTCCGAGGGGCGAGCGCGGCGCGAATTATAGACATTTAATCCAATTGTTTAACGTGTGGGCTATGCTAGGAGCTTCCCCACATGGGCCACGGGGCCGAGATGCGCTCGGCCAACGCGTCGCGGCTCCACCTTGAGCATGGTTTAAGGAGGAATGCACAAGGCATTTCACCCCAAACCGCACCCTTAGCTTCTCCGCGAATACCGATTCTCCCCTTGGCTGGGAAGGCCGCAGGGAACCCTTGGTGGGGGCCGGGACCCATCCAATCCCTAACGGCTAAGCAGGCCGCTCCCCGAGTTGAGACCGCAACTCACACGTCGAGGCCAGAGAAGAGTTCCAGACTCCGATGGTGCAGAGCACCCAAGGAGCCTTTCACTCAACCCCGGCCTCTAGCCCTAAGCGATCTGGGCTACAACCACTGCCACCACGTGTCCATACCCAGTGACCGGGGCGGGGCGGACGTAGTCCCCCCCCCCCCCCCCGCGGGCCTCCCGGTCGCCCGTGGTACCGTTTAACCTCTGGTATGAGGGCCGGTAGAGGTCTTGCCACCTCAGCACCGGCAGGCCAGCTCGGGTTCGTGGGTAAGCCAGGCCCAAAGGTTACCCCCCCCCCTGCGATAAATCAACAATCATCTTTTCAAAAATAAGATCTATAACAATAAACAACATAACATAACAACACAACGGACAGTAAATAATATAACAAGCAACTTTAACAACATCAGATACAATCATTCATCGGGTACACATTCAATCTTTATTCACATCGTCTTCGTTTATATATTCTTCATTCATCGCTTCTTCGTCCAATCTCGCCTTCATTGAATCTCTCATCCTGTACGCACGTTCAGTAAACTCACACAGACAATCATACTTAATTTTATCTTTTAAAACCCCACTCACATCCCATTTATTCCCATCCCAAACAATACCCATACTATCTAAATTTCTAAATCCAGCATACATATCGCATTCACACAACACATGCACCCAATCTTCTCTCGTAGCTCCACACATACATTCGGGAGTCTCATGTAGGTTCCTCTGGTGGAGGAACGCATTGAGACTCCCGTGCCCAGTCAGTATATAGCAGACCCTCAGACCAGGATCGAAGTAATCTCTCCTGGCCGAAAGCCGCACCATCTTTAATCCATTCATACGTAACTCGTCCATTCACACTTGCATCCCATCTCCTCTGCCATTCCTCATAAGCCGCATCTTCAACTCTCTTCTTTCTCGCAAAAACATCCATACCTTCCAATTCATCATTCGTAACTAAGTCATTCTCATTCATACTTAAACCCTAACGCACTTTATAACATGCACTCTGTTTCAAGCATTCCAGGTCCCACGGAAGCGACCCCGCAATCACTTGCATCGCCTCCATGGAAACCGTCTTACACACTCTCATCTGTTTAATTCCTCACGCACCTTCTTCTTTCGTAACTCACCACTCCACACACTCGCTCCATACATAACAATCGGCACAATCATTCCAGTTACATACACTCTCACAGCCCTCTTTTTCATTCCCCAGTCTTTCCTCATCACTCTCCTCATCGAACCTATCTCCTTCCACACACGTTCTTTGAACCCATCCACATGCATCTGAAAATTCATACCCACACTCAGGTTCACACCCAAATACTTCACGTCATTTACAAATCTCAACACTCCTACCTCTCGTTCGTCCACATGTACCCGTACCACTCTCTGCATCATATTCAATCAACCTTTAAGCATCATACATACCGTTTTCTTTTCAGACACCTCCACACCAGACCTACTACCCCATTCATACACTACACACATCGCTTCACTCATTCTACTCTCAATCATAGCGCTTACATTCCCCTCAATCAACACCAACAAATCATCCGCATATGCAACCACTCTTATATTCATTCCTTCTAACTCATTCAGCAACTCATTCATACACAAGTTTCACAGGGGTAGTCCTGAGATCGACCCCTGTGGAACAACCTCTGCTTACATTCTTCCAAATAACATTCATTCCATTACACATACACACCTTCCTATTCCTAAAATAATTTCTCCATAACTTCATTTCCGCTTCCGTACACCCATACACAACCAGCTTCTCCAAGATCACACGCCACAACAAGTAGTCAAACGCACCTTTAAAATCTACGAACACTCCTGCAACATATTTAGATTCACTCACTGATACACACTCTTTCACTCGTTCCCATGCATCCTCTGTACATTTATTCTTAACAAATCCAAACTGACATTCATTCCATTTTCCATGCATACGCGCCATCATACTCGCAACAAGCATCCTCTCTAGGACCTTACCCAGGCCACTTAGCAGACTTATAGGTCTGTATGACCTAGGTTCGGTCCTATCCTTTCCTGACCCTTTTAATAAAATAACCACTCTGGCCTCCTTCCACTGTTGTGGAAAGAGGCCCTCACTCAAACATCCATCAAATACACATTTCACATATTCAGGAATCACTCTAAACACACATCTAATCATTTCATTTGTAACACCATCCATACCTGGCTTACACTCATCAACCTCACCGCACTCATAAACTCATTCATACTAAATTCATTTTCGTCAACTTCATCCTTCTATCCATTGCCTTCTCTTGTTCACTCAGTCTCATCTCTAATCTTTCATTTTCTACACTCATCCTACCTATAATCTTTTCATACCTCTCCATACACCTATACAGACTGGGTGTCTCTGGTTTTGGTATTTTCCTACTCTTTACCAGGACCTTTCTCACCAGTTCCCTTACATTTCCCAATTCCTTGTCCAAGTTGTCGTAGTCCACATCCATCATTTCCTCTTCATTATCTTCATCCATCTGCGTGTTTAACACTAGTCCTTTTGTTACGTTACTGCTCATAGCTTCTTCTACCGTTTTCTGCGTCTCTACTCTTTTCTTTTCAGCGTTCTCTAATGCTCTCCTTTCTTCTTCTCTCTTCATCTTTCTCACCCTCTTTTCTTTCTTTGCCAACATTTCGTCCTGTACCCCCTTCTTTTCCTCCTTTACATAGTACTTCTTCGGGTCATCCTTTCCATCACCCTCGTTCACTGCGTCCGGTTTCCTTTTCCCCAACTGCAACTCACCCAACTCCATTCTTTCAACATTTATCACAACATCCGTTTTAACATTCAGCGCCCCTCCTTCCTTCATCCCCTTATCTTTCTCTACTCCCGAGCCTTTACTCCTGTCTGAGTCCTTACCCGATATCTCACCTGATTTCTTACCCGATTCTTTTCTTGGCCCCTTCCTTAATCTCTCCTGTTCCGCCCTCTTTTCCCCAGTCTTCTTTTTCCGGGCTGCGCTTCTCAGATGACGTCCAGGAGGGGCCATGCGCCAGAGATCCTCCCCCTGGCCGTCCTCAGAGCCAGAGCTTGAAGACGTACAAGAGTCGCAATCCTTCTTCTTCAGTCCTGAGCGTGAGCGCTCCTGGAGAGGTATCTCCCGTTCCGTTTCTGTCCTCACAGGGTTTGCTCCTCTGCCACGCCTATCCTCAGCTCCCCTCCCATCTTGATCCTCCTTCTTCCTTTTCTCCACCTTATCGCTAAATATTTCCGAGGCTTGGTTTTTAAAAGACATATCATCTGGTTCGTACCGCTTCCCTTATTGGCCGGAGCCGTACGGGAAGCGAACAATCACAAGGCACGATACAAGCAGTCCACCGGGGTTACGGCCCTACCCCGGTAAGGCAAGTACACCCCGTCAGCCGCCACAGCCAACGGGGGTGGTGGGCTTGGGACTCCTCACCCAGGAGCCATTCATCCCATAGCCGCCCACCTGAGCGTAGGATTGGGGGGTTTTATAGAGGACCCCACCTCGCGGCCGGGCGGTTAAGCCAAGCCCCCGTTCCCTACACCGCCAACGTACCAACGCTACGCCCTGCGAAGGTTGTTGAAGACGGTGCAAGGTTTACGGGCCAAGCGACGGCGCTCATCGCTTGGGACTAGAAACTCCGGGGTCGTCACGCCCGGTGGCTTCAGATCCAGCGCTCTGGTTTGCGTTTCCACACTTCTCAGGGTCTCCTTTCCGCTTGTGCGGAACGGTTCCTGAGAGTGGGGTCGGCAGGCCGAGGCACTGGATCCTCCACCACTTGCTGGGATTGGATCACTTTGGCGAAACAGGAGCTCGCTTGCGCAAACTCCTGAACTCGGGCCCCCTCGGCGCGACAAACCAGTGATCCGTGAGGGGGCGGATTATAGTCAGTGGGGCCGGAGAGACTATGCTTGGGCAAGGGTGGGCTCTGTCACTATTGTCAGTGTCTACCTTTCTCCGAACAATAGTGCGCGCGAATACGAAGACAAGCTAAAAGTCCTGGAAGACGTCGTCAGAGACCTTACTGCCGATGTAATCGTGGCGGACGATTTTAACGCGAGAGCGATCGAATGGGGGATGCCTACGACGAACAGACGAGGACGACTGATTCTACAAATGGCCGCCCGGCCAGAATTGGAAGTCATAAATGACGGAAACGTGTACACCGACAGACGACCCGGCTTCGGTAACTCTATACCAGATATAACCTTAGCCAAAGACAGGATGTTGACAAGGCTAAGGGGATGGAGAGTGCTCGAGGACTACACGGCCAGTGATCACCAGTACATCATCTTTAACCTGACCAGTGACGCTGCGTTGAGGCAAAGACAGAGTATGCGGACAACACGATGGGACATCGGACGCATAAACAGGGACGAAATCAAGAGGCAACTGCAGAACGTAGCAATCCCTTCTGCTGATCTGTCTCAAGAACGGACGGACCGAATCGCGGCTAATGAACAGAGTGCTAATGACCTGGAAAAGTATCTGCAGCGCATCTGCAAGGCCGCGATGCCACGGAAACGATACAGACAGGACAGAAGGCAGACCTACCTGGTGGACGCAGGAAATCGCCGAAATCAGAAAAGAATGCCTCCGACTCCGCAGACTAGCGGGAAGGGAACGGGACTCGGACGAAAGAGAGGCTATCTCGCGGGAATACAAACTCCCGAGACGGCTACTCAGACAGACGATCAACAGCACAAAACGACGGTGTTGGAGACGACTGGAAGACGAAGTAGAGTCAGACCCCTAGGGGGAGGGCTACAAGATAGTGACTCGCAAACTTGGCGTCTGGAACCCCCCCCCCCGAGACGAAAGACGCGGACACAATGGAGAGGATTGTCTACGATCTCTTTCCTACCTATCAGGACAGAACGGACGATACGGACATAGACACCGCAGTGGAATGTCCACTTTTCACGGTGACGGAGCTTCAGAGTACTGCAGCCAAACTGAAGCCTCGAAAAGCCCCGGGACCTGACGGCTGAACATCCCGATGCGCTGTTGAGGCTCTACAACGGCTGCCTGACGGTGGGAGTGTTCGGTGGGCCTTGGAAGGGCGCGCGGCTGGTCTTCATTGCCAAAGGTAAGGGGGACCCTGCTTTGTCGTCCTCCTATAGGCTTCTAAGTTTCCTGAACACGCCGGGTAAATTGTACGAATTACTGCTACGACCGAGACTATTGCAAGCGGTGGAAGCCGCCGGAGACCTCTCGGACCGACAGCACGGATTTAGACGAGGACACTCAACAATAGGAACTATAACACATGTGGTACACATTGTAGACAAGACAAACAATATATGTCATGGAGCCCGACCACTGGTACTCTTGGCAACGCTGAATGTACGGAACGCTTTCAATTCTGCGAGGTGGACGGACATCCTGGAGGCGTTGGAAACAACCTTTCGGGTGCCTGTCTACCTCTTGCGAGTTGTAAAAGACTATTTACGGGACGGTACTCGATAGAGAAAGTTGACAGCAGGAGTAGCACAGGGCTCAACCCTGGGTCCTGACTTCTGGAATATACTGTACGACGGACTGTTAAGACTAGACATGCCGGACGACAAGTGCCTCATCGCATACGCGGACGACGTGGCGGCTGTAATTACGGCACGGGACACCCACCTGGCGCAGCTAAAACTGAACCAGGTGATGAGACGCGTAAGCACATGGATGACGGATCACGGACTTCAACTGGCGCTACAAAAGACTGAGCTACTGCTACTAACAAGGAAACGTGTAGATACAACTATGAATTTGGGGACGGAACAAACGATTACCAGAAACGAAGTAAAGTATCGGGGGGTGACTCTAGATACGAAACTGACTTTCTGGGCACACATACGTAACGCTGCAGATAAAGCAGCAGAGACGACGAAAGCTTTCAGCAGACTCATGGCCAACACGCGAGGACCAAAACCGAGTATACGGCGACTTCTTATGAGCGTCACCCACTCGATCATGCTCTACGGAGCAGAGGTATGGGCGGATACGTTGCAGGTAAAGAAACGGGCAAAGGCTATGACGAGCGTTCAACGAACTGGGGCACTAAGAATCACATGCGCGTACCGGGCCGTATCTGAAAACGCGATCTTCATGATAGCGGGCGTAATCCCGATAGCTATCCTCGCGCGTGAGCGGAAACGCTTATACTTACGGAGTTCGAACGCTGGAAGGGCAGACGCTGCGACAGAAGAACGGACGAGGACGATGGAATAATGGCAGACGAGATAGACGACAAACGGACAAGGTCGGTGGACGCACGGATTCATACCGGAGGTCGGACCTTGGAAACACAGGAACCACGGCGAGGTGGACTATTACCTCACGCTACTGTCGGGACACGGGTACTTTTGAAAGTACCTACACAGAATGAACAGAGTGACCACACCGGAATGTACGTACTGCGGACAGGCTTGGGACGACGCGGAGCACACATTTTTCGGGTGCAGCCGTTGACTGGAAGTAAGGAATGAATGCGCAAAGTAAGCGCAAAGGACAGCGGCCCAGTTCGAAGTAATGTGATAAACCGTACCGGGCTGGTGTCGGGCGTACAGGGTGATATGTGTTTAGTAGGTAGGGGTGGCCGCCGCCGCCGAGTCCCACACTTGGAGTTCTCGCAAGGGAACACCAGTCAGTCCGTTACAAGGATTCACAGGCTCCTACAAAAAAGAAAAAAATATTTTCTTCATTTTCTATTTCATACATCATTTTATATGCTTTTGCATAAGGATTGTTTAAGTACATAAAAATTCTAATATGTTTGAATCAGGTTTATAAATGTTATAGTTATCTGCTCTATATTTATTTGCAATTTCATTGTCAATAATATACAATTTGCCATAAATTATGATATACCTGTCCACATATCTTTAATACTTGTGGCCCCGGATTATTAAAGTATACTAATTTAGACCCAAAACAGGCAAATGCAAATGAATTTTTGTAACCTCTTATATTTTTCATAAAATTATACTTTTTGAATTATTTTGAAATAGTAGATCCTTCAATTCTTGAGGATATGATGTGTTATCATCAAGAATAACCTTATTTTTATGACAACAATGATTGTATATTTTATGATAGGATATTGCTCCTTTAAAAGGTTTTGCTTTGCAAAACTCACATGTATTATCTAATATATATATATATATATATATATATATATATATATATATATATATATATATATATATATATATATATATACACACACACACACACACACACACACACACACACACACACCCTATTCAATTTACTTAAAATTCTAAGATACGCTTATTAAGTTTGTTATTATAATTAAATAATACAATTTTTAAATAGTAAAACCTCATTCGAATATACATGTATTGAAACTAGTAGTTATAAAATTTAAGTTATTTATTAATTGGCTGAGTAATCGCCATTGATTATACATAATTAAGGGGGCACACCACCTTTGAAATAAAAATAAAAAATTTTTAAATTTCATAGAAAAAGTTTTATAAGCATATTACTGATTTTTTTATCAATTTTTGATTAATTTTAACATAACTATCATGTAACTTTTTTTCTATGAAATTTAAACCAAATCCCCTCATTCATACCATAACTAATGTACTTTTAAACAATATCCTAGAGTTTGAGCTCATTTGGGCCATTCGTTCCTTTGAAATCTTACGGTAAGTGAATTATGGACTCCCTACTATACGTAGGTATTATAGCGGTATATAGAAGGTCTAAAACCATCAAAATAAAGGTAATTATGTCTATGAATAGTAATAAAAATTTGATTCATTTATATCAGTATTTATAAATTTTTAATGAAAAATTTTGATTTTAATTTCAAAGGTGGTGTGCCCCCTTAAATTATAAATCATATATTGATTGATTATAAAGTAATCGCCACTGATAATACATTATCAAAACATTAAATTTTTATTGATTGGCTGAGTAATCGCTATTAATTATAAATTGTTCAGATATTACTTTTCTATTGATCGGCTAAATTATCTCCACTCATAGTACATTACTAAAATTTGAATTACATATTGAATAACTAAGTTATCACTTGAAACTAAATATCATATGTCATATTGATAATTGTAAATAAAATGTGAATTCAACATAATTATATTGAAATTAGAAATGAAAAATATTGGCCAAATAATCGCCACAGAAACTATATTCAAAATCCAAATGTTAGATATACTTAATAATAAATTGTATAAATATTAGATAAGTAATCGTTAAGTTTATTTTGTAGCAATATATTAACACTATCATAATTTATATACAGGGTGAGTCATTTTAATCTTTAATCTCAATTATCTCGTTGGCAAAGCATGCCAGCGAAAAAAGTTTCGGGTAAAAGTTTTAGAATTTTTCCCTGGCTATCTGATGATGACCTCGACAATGTCATTGAGCATGACCTTCAAGGTCATTTGAAGGTCAAGTCGATTTTTTCAAATAGAAACCCCTACTTTTGGCACCAGAAATGGAAAGAGCGGGAAATTTTACGTTCGAACATGTGATTTTGGAAAAAAATCATCTTTTGTGCGGAAATTACCTTTGACATCAGCCGAACCCAGGATGCACCATCGAGGAGGTTGTCAAAAGGATTTAGCATCCCATTTTTTGTTTTTTGTTTTATTTTTTTTTTATTTTTTTTTATTTGTTTTTGTTTTTCCCTTTTTGTTATTTTTTTGGTATTATTATGGAATGTTAACTGGAGTTAACCATTGATTAATTGTTCAAAATTACCGCCGTTTTGTTGGATGCAAAGATCAAGTCGAGCTCTGAATTGTCTTATGGTTCTAAGTAGAACATCTCGAGGGATTGCTGCACAAGCTGTACGAATGCGTTCGATCATATTATCTCGCGTTGTTGGCCGTTGAGCATAAACAACATTCTTAAGATATCCCCATAAGTAAAAATTGGGAGGGGTTAAATCAGGTGAACGAGGGGGCCAGGCAACTGGGCCACCTCGCCCAATCCACCTGCCATTGTAGCGGGTGTTTAAATAATCACGAACAATGCGTGCATAATGTGGTGGTGCTCCATCTAATTGGATCCACATTCTTAGCCTTGTGGCTAGGTCTACATTTTCTAGTAATTCAGGTAAAATGTCTCGAAGTAATCTCAAAAAGTTTACCCCATTCACGTTCTCTTCAAAGAAATAAGGACCAATCAAATAGCCATTGATGATTCCACAACAGACCATAACACTCCAGCGGTGTTGATTGTATATGGGCCTGAACCAATGAGGATTTTCATCTGACCAATAATGGCAATTATGTCTATTCAATTCTCCAGTGTTTCTGAATGTTGATTCATCTGAAAAAAGAACGTGCCTGAAAAAGTCTTGATCTTGTTGAATCATTCGTATTGCCCATCGACAAAAACATACTCGCAAAATCATATCATTTTGAGTTAACTGTTGTGTTAATGTTATGTGATAAGGATGATATCTTCTCGCTCTCAATATTCGGGATGCTGTTGATTGAGGTATACCTATTTCTCTTTCTATTTGTCGAGTACTAATGTGAGGATCAAGATGAATAATCGCTAGAATGGTAATAACACGAGGATCGTTTTCGTCGTATTCATGATGACGGCGTTGACGAACAAAAGCTCCATTTCGAGCTCTCTGAGTTAAGGTTTGAATAGTAACATTACTTGGGTGTCTCCTATTGGGATAGCGTTCAGCATAAAGTCTGGCAGCTGCTGCATAATTATTTCGACTTTCTCCCAAAATCATGATCATATCAACGATTTCGTTGGGACCATAATCAGCCATGATCAAAATCAAAATAATTTGTTACAGACCAGTAAACAGGGAAACAGATTTTTTTCAATAATAATTATCGATTTACAAGAAGTAAAAAACACGATTAAGCTTTTCTGCACTAATTTGCTATCTACATAACTGTTAAGAGTAGTTCACTCTCAAAAATTGACACTAATACAAAATAATGGAATGACTTAACTACATCAAGAATTTTGAAAATTGACACTAATACAAAATAATGGAATGACTTTGAAAATTTTTGAAAACTGAAAAAATTACGAAAATTTTAGAAAATATTGAAAATGTCTGGAAATATTGAAAATTTTTTCATTTTTGAACGCATGTCACTCTCTTTTCATTTATGGGGCTAAAAGTAGGGGTTTCCATTTCAAAAAATCAACTTGACCTTGAAATGCCCTTGAAGATTCTGTTTAACGACAGGGTCAAGATGACCATTCGACAGCCGGGGAGAAAACTGAAAACTTTTGTGGGTAACATTTTCTCCTTGAATGCATTCGAGTTCAGCTAACCAGTTGTACTGTTATCGGCATGACCAATGACCTTGACCATTGAATTCAAGGTCAAGGCAAGGTCATATTCAAACGTAAAATTTCCCGCTCTTTCCATTTCTGGTGCCAAAAGTAGGGGTTTCTATTTGAAAAAATCGACTTGACCTTCAAATGACCTTGAAGGTCACGCTCAATGACATTGTCAAGGTCATCATCAGATAGCCAGGGAAAAATCCTAAAACTTTTATCCGAAATTTTTTTCGCTGGCATGCTTTGCCAACGAGATAATTGAGATTAAAGATTAAAATGACTCACCCTGTATATTAAATCTGATGACACATTTCTAAATAATTTGTAATGCGGGCGTTATTATTAAAAATGTTACATTTAACGACAGTCTCCACCCTGTAAAACACAGCGAGCAAATTTACAACCAATATTAATATAAATAATCATTTCCAGGCTTCTTTACAAAAACAGGCATGAAACAAGATCATATCTGCACAGATGATTATTCGCAGCATCCTGTGAAATGCTCACTTTTAGCACCAAAAATTACTTTATGAAAAACACAAACAAATAAAAACAATCAAACAAAATTTGAATAAAAAGACAAATTAATATTGAAATGAGAAATGCCCTTCCCGATAGGAACCGAGACAGATTAGGCGCCTCGATTCCGAGAAGCGATAAGAAACTCGGCATCGAAAACCAGAAAAAATTATCCGAACTCAAGGCGATGATACAAGAAATATAATTAAATATAGAAAAAAACAATAAGATTTTATTAATGTAAATTGAATATTGAGACACTTGCAAATAGAACCGAATTCGCGAACATAAATATCACGATGTAAAATTTTTAAGCGCCCAGGGCATTCGTTACGATCCGAATCCGAACCCGAATCTGAATCCGTCAACAACAAAAAGGACACACTCTAAAAGGACTTTATTTAACTAAACACCACAACGAAGCAGTGATAAAAATGATGTTCGCACACCAGTATACGACAAGCATACCAAGAATAGAAGGAAACAGCAAGAAGGAGAAATCGAGAAGACAAGATAATGAAATTCACTTACACATTCGCAAGAGGCACAACGCTTGCACTACATACACACGTCTTACGAATATATGTAATATTACTAGAATATAATATTACAACACAACAAGTGCACGTGTTCCAAAGCTGAGAAGTCGTTGACATGCGTAGCCTACACCATGGCGAACATACGGACCGACCGCAGAGCAGGTCGTAAAAGTGGCAATAACTCAGATAATAGAGCATGGCAACACATCGGAAGGCGAGAGAAGACCAGCCGTATTACTAGAAGAGGAGAAATTCTTATCGATACAATTCTGATTGGTCCACATTACTCCAAAATTCAAACGCCGAGAGGAGAACATTGACGTCTAAGCATCTAATTGGCCAAGTACTCACCCCTCCAGGAAATCGGAAGAAGACGGTTACAAAGAAGTGGAGGATGTATAAACTCTGTAGCGCAAGCCGTGGCGGCACTCAATCGTTATAAAATACTTGGACCATGCGGAAGCTCTGCCCGTTTCCGTATCGGTCCTCGCCTCTTTATATCGAAAGTAAATATTTAGACAGTCCATTTTATAAAATTCTTGGACCGTGCGGAAGCTCTGCCAGTTTCTTAAACGGTTCTAAATTTTGTCTCATTGAACGAAACTTTACCTCGCGAATAATGTTCTATTCCGATAGTGCGCCAGTTCGGTTCAATTAATGTTAATCTGACTATCTTGTATCATAGTCATAAATTGGTATACGCAAAACACTATAAATTTTATAAAATTTCGAACTTCCGTATGTGTACAACAGTGTATTTTTGGTTATGTCGAGACGAGCAGTTTAAATAAATCAAAAAAAAACTCACTAATTATCCGAGTGTGTCTATCATTTCTGCGGCCTCCCGATCCTATTGCGCTTCCAACTGAGAGGAAGAGCAGGAAGCGGGGCTGTTCAATCCAGATAAAATCAAAGGTAAGTGTCTTGCAATACGGCAATAGGCCACCACTGGATTTTCTCTTTCTCTCATCATTTTTTAAATTAAAAGCCGTGTAGTTCTCCTTTCTTAAGAATTAATGACGTAACAGACAAGAGTTACGTACAGCAATTAATAAGTCGCGCATCGGTTTTCTTACTGTTTCATTTGTTCTCGCGGACAGTTGTCTCCGGCTGTTCTTCAGGATCGCAGGGATAGCTAAGTACCGTCGGCACCTAAATCTATTACTTAGGTTGTCTGTCGCCCCTCGTAACCCCACGTATTAGATAACCAGTAAACGTTACTGACCGATAAAGACCGCCGAGTCTAGGGCATAACAGGTTATTTATCATTAACTTTTTGGTGCATCGCATCCGGGAAACATTTTTTAAACATAAAAAAACCGCTTGATTTTGGAAACTTTTAAAACTTTTGAAATTCGAATTATATTAAATCAAAAATGTATAAAGAAAATGATAATTATTTCGCAATTAGCGACCTGTTCTATTCCAAACAAAATTTTGCGAAGAGAGAATCGCTTTAATTAGCGACCCGATTTTTAGGACGAGGCAAGTCATAGTTATAAGCAAGTCGAACATAGCTTATCAAAGTATAATTCAGAAACCCCTTATACTTTGCACAAACCTCGAACGCTAGCCCATCAAGCCCGGAATCTTAGGCGAACCGTATTGAGCGAATATCGGGAAAAAGAATTAGACGGTAGCACTGAAGGAATCTCTGTTGCGCAAACCAAAGAGACTTTGACGCCTTCGAAAAAGGATCTCCTCCGAAACTGTTTCGTTTACGACCCTCTGTGTTAAAAACACAAGAGTCGGATAAGCCGAACTCGGGCGCTGACAGAGCCGTCGAACTAACCGAATCTCCCGCGACTCCGCCCTTCTTCTCAAATCTCGATCACGAGCAACAAAAAAATTTGACCGCTGATTTAAACGGCACTATTCAGAAATCAACAGTAGAAAAACGGGAGATAAGTTTATTAAACGGAGTAGTCCCCGAGTTAAAAATCTCAGAATCCACCATAGATAAAACCGCAAGTGATTTTTCAAACAATTTAAAAATAAATAAGACTACCGCGTTTATTGCAAGTGAGACGAATTCGCTACACGAAAACTCTGTAAATAATTTAAATTCTGTAGAATCAACGAAGTCAGTAGAGTCACCGGTAAATAAACAAATAGAGACATTATCCAAATATTCGTTAACTGCGTCCGAGGAAGAAGACGTGCAAGAAACCAAGAATTTACGCGAAAAATTCATAAGCAATTCAAAAACTTGATTAAGCCCTTGTATAAACTAGCGCGCCTCGCGCGGCCTTACGGCCGCGGTGGCTTGCCGCCTTGCATCGCTGCGCGAAGTGTTTTGCGTTTAAGGCACCACCGCTGACGCTCGCGCTTTGCGCTCGCCATCAGGCCCACCGATGCTTACGTATAACTCACGCGTCGCGCTCGCTATGTCCATCGACGCTCGCGATACGCGCTCGCTATTATTTAACGTTTGTGTTTTACATTCGCACTGTTATCTATTTATCAAAAAAACGAATCGATAAAAGATCGTTTTTTATCTCTTTCGTTTACAATTAAAAGAAGTGTTGGTATATAATATATGGCCATGCATAGATTACATTTTTCTAGTTCTTCTAGTATTTAACTCATAATTTTCAATATTGTTTATTCTGGAATATAAATTCATAATTTTAACATGCATTCTTTTATCTCAATGAGATTATATATTATAAATATAATAAAAAACCATGGTTATTTCCAAAAAAAAAATTTTTTATAAAATAATTATCTTTTTATAGAACTTGTCTCGGTTTTGCGCAATTTGAACAGAAAAAGTATTGGTCATATTATCATTTAAACAAAAGTCGTACAACAGTTTATTGGCTCTGTCGAAACGAGCTTGACTACTGCACATACATTGTGCGCATCGATCTGGCGACCGGCCGGTGACATGTCCACGCAGCCGTCTGCCGTGTGTCTTTTGACGTTTCGAAACAGCTTCCCGGCCACCGCTTACCGCAATGTGTTTCTCGGTTCAACTTTTCGGCGATATTATAAGTGAGTGCGTAGTGCAAAACGACAACAACGGCGTGATGCAGCAGTGTTATAAGTAGTTCAAAAATCAGAAGTGCTGCTATGGTGCCTTTATGTGTTTTAAAGCAGCATCTGCTCACCGCGATCTCGCTCGCGGATCGGCTGCTCGCGGTTTTTGCTTTGTAAAACGGTTCAAAACGTATTTAAAAGTGATGCACTCAGAATGGTTCTGACGATGCGATGTGTGAGTGTCAGTCCATTGAAGAATGCTTCAATATGGGAAGATACGTAACTCCAGCAAGAAACTTGACTTTTTGCTTGGAGGTTATCTTTTGTTTTTGTGACTACTCCTGCCTTCATTCATCCTTTTTAAAACAGATATTTATTGTGTCATGTGAGTTAAATCAGTGTTGTAATTGTAATCTCTCCTACTGGTGGCTATGTGGCATTGGTGTCAGAGGACATTAATCCAATTGTTTAACGTGTGGGCTATGCATTGAGCTTCCCCACACGGCCCCCCATGGGGCGCGGGGCCGAGATACGCTCGGCCAACGCGATCAATGAATGCACGTTAACATTCGATGACCTACCGATGCCTGGTGACATTAAGTGGGAAGTCAATCGGCCGCTCGGATGGGCGGCGGGATCCCATCCAATCCCTCATGACTCTGCAGGTCAATTCCCGAGTTGTGCACTGCAACTCAGACATCGAAAGATAAACTTTCTGCCCAGCATGCGGGCTAACCACCGCCATCACGAGTCTTTACCCTGTCCGGACAGGATTAGCTATCCTGCGGCTCCCCGACCCCGTGGTACTGATTTTATCCTCCCCAGTAGAGAGTTCACAAACGTCTCCACCTGAGTGTACTAAGCAAGCTACCACGTTTTAAATGTCCCACTCGTTTTTGGCATTGGCCAACCATACATTACGCCGGTGCGTTCCCAGGGCTAGAGTCCCAAGCAGCTAGTTAGAGCCCGACTAGCTTACAAGGGCCTGGGTATACTAGTTTTGGCCTTCAGCACCCTCAAGATGGTCCGTTGATCACTCGACTAGTTCCAACTCGGAACATTACTGATCCTTCCTCCTTCCTCTCGTGGGGGGTATACCCATGTTATTGGATACTTTAACCACTTTAATATGGCTCTCGAGATGGGTTTGTACTATCGGACATGGTGGTAATATTCAAAATATTACAATGACTTGTACTGCATGTTTGATTAATAACATATCTTTAATAAATTTTAATTTGAAATGCAGTGTGCATGTTATCAGTTTCTTAAATAGATATTTTTTCTTGCTTACGGGCACTTTAACAGTGATTATTAATATATTGCGTTTTCTGTTTGTAAATATAAACTATGTGACTGAAAAACATTTTTTGACGTTGTTATTCTAAAAGATCAGTGGACTCAATCTATCAATAATGATTTGTAAGAAAACTTTGTAATATATTTTCCTGTGTATCTAGGTGTACAAGCAATGCTACATTCATTGGCATCGTAGTCTACTGCATGCACCAGAGTATAATCGAAGATATTATTGACGTTGGTATCTGAAGCATCGCAATCTTGAAGTTGGAAGAAAGCTTCATTAAGACTCTGGCTGGAGGGGAGCAATAATTTCAAGGGCACCGGTCTCATGCCTGATCATCGATAACACTGGATTTTCCTTAGTGTGTGACTTTCAGGTACAATATGTTCTATATAATTCAAATACATTTCATGCAATTGATGACATCCTTCCCGCGGGCTATGAAGAGGACTGCGCGCGCCTTATTCTTATGCGACTTTTCGATGACGCGTTATCATGTGCGAGAGGGAGTACATTTAAAACCATTGATAAAGTAATACAATTTTTTGAAACGAACTTTGGGTCATCAAAAACCTATCATGAAATTTCGGGCGCATTCGAAAAAATCAAGCAGCGTCCATCAGAAAGCGTAGTATTGTATTCGAATCGATTGCGCGAAGTCGAAAAAGAGATTAAAAAAGCGGCAATTCGCGAAGGACGATCTTCAAGTAAAGATGATGCATTCTTCACAGGACTTGACAAAGATTGCATTAGATTTTTCATACAAGGGTTAAGGTGGGAAATTCAGACACGAATGGGCAGTCCCGCCACACTCCAAGACGCGCGTAAAAAAGCAATTGAAATTGAGCGAGATTTCACGTATACGGGCAAAGATGACGAAAATATCAGACAGGAAGAGGCTCGATCTAAGCCTAAAGAAACTCAACACGTAAATGTTGTAGAAACCGTCTCGGAATCAACGTGCCATTCGTATTTACAGGCATAGCCGCAGAATAATGCGAGAATAACAAAGATGAGTGGCAAAGCTGGGAAGAGTTCTATACAGCGGCGACAAGATGGTACGACACGAACAGGCGATTCTAACAACGGACGCAGAGAGAAGATACCAAGGCGATACCAAGGGACAGTTCCCAAAGAAGCCGAAACCGTACTGGTATGCGGCCAAGAGTACCGCGCGCCACCACCACTGGAGCAAACTCTACTAGCATCACTTACGCACGTCTTACCGACGGAACGCAAACAGCCTGGCGCCGCAGCTGCAAAGTGGTATAGACAATTACCGCAAAATTGCGCAACGTTGGCCCAGCCTTTAACGCGGCTGACAAAAAAAGATCAGCCGTTCGTTTGGGGCGATAAACAGCAATAAGCATTTGAGACGATAAAAGCTCTCATCATCTTGGCTCCAGTACTGCATTGCCCGTGCTTCGATCAGCAGTTCGTCATACAAACCGATGCAAGTGATACAGCGTTATGTTGGCGCAGACGGACAAGACTGAGTCCTCGAATTCGCCAGCAGAGTACTTACCCTCGCAGAGAGGAATTACACGGTCAGCAAACGAGAATGCTTGACTGTGCTTTTCGTCATACGCAAGTTTCACCAGTACATTGAAGGTTATACATTCAGAGTCATAACAGATCACAGCAGCCTAAGGTGGCTATGCAATCTCTGTAAGCTGACTAGAGTTAAACAGCGCGCACCACTAGGTTTCGTAGATAAACGTGTGGTGCAAAGGCCTTGGCAATAGGTAGCCGGAGATATTATGGGTCCCTTGCCGAAGTCTGCTAAAGGCCACGAGTACGCACTTATCTTCAAGGGTTTGTTTACTTGATGAATAGAGTGCGTGCCACTTTGCAAAGCCAACAGCAAAACAATACTTGCCGCACTCAAGGAGAGACTGATTTTGAGATTCGGTGCACCCGAGGTGTTTCACTCGAATAATGGTACCAAATTCAAAAACAAGACAATAAAACAGTACTTGGCAGAGCAAGGAATCCACCACTTGTAATTACCGCCATATCGCCCACAGGTGAATCCAGTGGAGCAAATAAACCGCACTATAAAAAAGAAATTTCCACGTTTACTCAAAATAACCATCGAGCATGGGACGAATACCTCAACGAGATAGCGTTTTCCCTCAACACCGCAGTGCATGAATCTACGGGGGCTTCGCTCGCAATGACGAATTTCGGCAAGCAGCCAAAAATGCCGGCATCTCTTAGAGGGAAAGAAGATCAAGAGTTTGCACAGTAGGAGGCTGTAGGAGCGTGGCGAAACCGCCTCGCCAAGCTGTCAGCTCTGCACGAGCGTGAAAATGCCCTGTCCAGCGAATCGCAAGATCGCCAGGCGGCATTTTTCGATGCCCGCCGACTAGTGCTAACTTTCAAGGTTCAGGCGATGTTGCAAATAGGAGACACGGATTGTTGTCTGCGGCGAAAGGCATCACGGTAAAATTGGCTTTTCCGTACATAGACCCATATACGATTACGGCCCAAGACGATTCGGATACATTCGAGCTAACCGATAAAAATGGAAAAGTGCAAAAGCTAGTGTCGGCCAAAGAAATGAAGATCTTATGACAAAGACGACGAGGAGGGAGACGACAATGAGTCTTGATCACCGGGGCAAGCGCGCCGACGACGAATTAGCAGGATAGAAAGCGTAAGCCCGGCTCGACTAAAGCAAATCGGCCGAAACAGCTGATGCCGACGGCGTTATCATCCCGAAAGGTGTGAGCAAGGTGCCGCAACGGGTGATTATTGACATCTTCATAATATATCATATTGACACGGGCTCGCCACAAGGAAGAAGGCGCGCGGATAAAGGAGTAGTAGCGCGTCGAGTATCTCCGGAAGAAGAAGGAGAAAGAGCCGAGATGCTACATCTGCGGCCACCCGGGCGTGAAGCGGTCGCATCAATGCTCGGAGCAAGCCGCACGCAAGAAGATCTTGTCAGAGATCCTACGGGACCGCAAGAAGAACTAGGGAAAAAGAAGATGTAGAAGAAATATTGGCTAAAGGGAATAAAGAATACCTCATTTCCCCTATATTCTGTGTATTCTTAATTGACTACCTGATATGCCATTTCACTGCATCCAAGCATCTCATTCTTTCGCATGATCGCGCAACGGCGCACAGTGTACCAAAATCAGATTTTTATGGCCAAAATTCGCTCGACAAGCCAAATCGCAATAATTCTTAATGAAAAAAATTGCAAAATACTTCTACGATAATTTCCGTTTATGTAGAACTACTTATATTCGATAACGCGTTACATACCCTATAAGAAAAATGGAAAAAGTTACAGCATTGGTTTCATAATCTATAAGGTGTTTAAGACCCCTTCAAGTTTCTAAAATGCCGATTAAGTGATAGTGGTTTATAAAATAAGGATCTAAAATATATTTTATCAGTTTAGAGTTCAGAGATCCAAAATCAGCAAGTATATATTCTTTTTTTTTCTTCTTCTTTTTTTTTTGTTCTTACAGTTTTAGAGATTTTAGTACATTTCGATTATAGAACATTTCGATTATTACGTTGTTCAGTCTTATATGTTTTCCTATTTTTCTTTTAAATTATGTACTCTTTTATTAAATATAAGCAGTTCTACACGGACGAAAATCATCGTACAAGTATTTTGCAATTTTTTTATTAAGAATGATTGCAATTTAGCTTATTGAGCGAATTTTGGCCACAAAAATCGGATTTTGGTATACTGTGTGGCGATACAGAGTTCTTTTAAAATTTTTATGTACTCATATTATTTTAAATAAAAGTCATAAATGTATTAAATATTTACGAATAGAAAACATAATTCAAGAATATTCAAATTTCTATGAGATAATTAATCTAAATTTTAAATTTAAAAATAAGTTACATAAAACATAACATTATTGTAAACAGAGAAAAAACGCGCCTTTTTATTTACCTCATGGGTGGTGTCAAAAAATAGATGTATTAATAATCATCACCTATTTTGTTATTTAGATAAATGTCAAATTAATTGTATTGGGGGTGGGCGAGCGGAGCGAGCAGGGGGAACCCCCCTAGTATATATATATATGTATATATACAGGGTGAGTCATTTTAATCTTTAATCTCAATTATCTCGTTGGCAAAGCATGCCAGCGAAAAAAGTTTCGGGTAAAAGTTTTAGAATTTTTCCCTGGCTATCTGATGATGACCTTGACAATGTCATTGAGCATGACCTTCAAGGTCATTTGAAGGTCAAGTCGATTTTTTCAAATAGAAACCCCTACTTTTGGCACCAGAAATGGAAAGAGCGGGAAATTTTACGTTCGAACATGTGATTTTGGAAACAAATCATCTTTTGTGCGGAAATTACCTTTGACATCATCCGAACCCAGGATGCACCATCGAGGAGGTTGTCAAAAGGATTTAGCATCCCATTTTTTGTTTTATTTTTTTTTTGTATTTTTTTTTATTTGTTTTTTCCCTTTTTGTTATTTTTTTGGTATTTTTATGGAATGTTAACTGCAGTTAACCATTGATTAATTGTTCGAAATTACCGCCGTTATGTTGGATGCAAAGATCAAGTCGAGCTCTGAATTGTCTTATGGTTCTAAGTAGAACATCTCGAGGGATTGCTGCTAAAGCTGTACGAATGCGTTCGATCATATTATCTCGCGTTGTTGGCCGTTGAGCATAAACAACATTCTTAAGATATCCCCATAAGTAAAAATCGGGAAGGGTTAAATTAGGTGAACGAGGGGGCCAGGCAACTGGGCCACCTCGCCCAATCCACCTGCCATTGTAGCGGGTGTTTAAATAATCACGAACAATGCATGCATAATGTGGTGGTGCTCCATCTAATTGTAAATTTCAAGTTTCTTTCTGTTTTATCTCTTTCCCAGCGTGTTACCATCGTATAACATCTACTGCAAACTTTTTGTCGCACCCAGTTTACATTTTGATTGGCTACTTCAACACAAAAGCATTCATAACGGAAACAGGTTTGCATCCATTCCCATAGCTCACTCGACTAAGCTGAAAGAGACTTATGAAAATTTAGAAATTGTATTGGGAAAAATAAAGTACTTGGAACATCAATGGAAAATTTGTGGTGATCTTAAAATTGCAACCATGATCTTAGGACAACAATCAGGTTTTACTAAAAATCCCTGCTTCTTGTGTTTATGGGATAGTAGAGACAGGGTAAATCACTACGTTAAGAAAGTATGGCCAACTAGAACACATTTTGAACCAGGATCGAGGAACATTATACGTACGCCATTGATTGACCCATCAAACTATCTGCTACCACCACTTCATATCAAACTTGGCCTCATGAAGCAGTTTGTCAAAGCTCTGGATAAAGATGGCGATTGTTGCTAGTGGAAGCTAGTGGAAAAAAAGCAAAATAAGAAAAAAATATAAACGAAAACAACTTTTCTCTATACACAAGATATTATGTGATTAAATAAGATTTTTTACAATTTTTCGATATCTTTTTCCATTTTTGGAAAGTTTTGATATGACATTTTAATCGGTTTAAACTGTTTCTTCTCAGTTTGACCTTGAACTGACCTTGACCCTGACGTGATGGGGCCAAACTGATTCCGGATTTGGATTCAGCGACCAAAAAAACATGAATATATGGCATTTTAATTTTTTTAACCGTTACTTTCCAATTTGACCTCGAACTGACCTTGAACCTGACGTGATCGGGTAAAACTGACCCCAGATTCAGATTCAGCGACCGAAAAAACATTAATGTATGGCATTTTTATTTCTTTTAATCATTTCTTCTCAGTTTGACCTTGAACTGACCTTGAACCTGACAAGATGGGGCCAAACTGATTCCGGATTTGGATTCAGCGACCAAAAAAACATAAATATTGTAACGTGGTGAGACTTTTGACGTGAGTGGAGAAAATCACAAAAGGAGACGCCGGGACCGAGAATCGATCCGGCGCTCCCGAGATCTCTAGGCGCGCGTGCTACCGCTTGAGCCAACGCCGCCCTATTTCGTCACACTCTATTCTGCCTCGATTACCGGCGTGGCGAGGGACGTTGTTTCCTCGTTACAATATATGGCATTTTAATTTTTTTAAACCTTTTCTTCTTAATTTGACCTCCAACTGACCTTGACCCTGACGTGATGGGGCCTAACTGACCTTATATTCGAATTCAGCGACCCGAAAAACATAAAGATAGATAGGTCTGATTTCTCGCGCAGACAACTTTTTTTTATTTTGTGTGCCGGTGTTATTTATTGAATTATTTTCGATTCACTCCTGAGTAGTACTTCAGCAAATATACATCATTTTTGTCACTTCCTGTTCATTTTTGGTATATTTTTTGTTCATTGCTGGTTATTTTCGGTCATTTCCGGGTCATTTTGTATTTTTCCGATTACTTCCGGTTCACTTTCGGTTCGCTTCCGGTTCACTACCGGTCAACTTCCAGTCAACTTCTAGTCTACTTTCGATTAACTTCAAGTCTATCCCAACCACTAAGGGGGGTTTTGGGAATGAAGTGAACTCATAGCCGGAGACTACCTAACACATTTTAATATAATAGAGGATTATTCAAATTTAATTTCTGTAAATTTTCAATCCTCTAGCTCATTCCTAACCTGAGCCGTCGGATTTTGAAACAGATTTTTAAAAATCTCCTACTGTGCGTCGGTGCCGCGATTCTAATTCAGAATCTTCCTCAACGAAGGCGTTCAGCTTGCGAGAAATTGCGGTAAGAGAGCTCTCTGCGTACAAAAAAGGTACCTTGCGTCTTTGCGTGCGTCTCTGTAAGTTAATTCCTTTCTCCTAGAGTCTCTTTCTCTTCTTTTATAATTTCCTTTCTTTAGTTTGTATAAAGATTACGCTTGTTACGGCTTTTCCCTCTATTCCGTAAGAGTTTTTACGCCATAGCAAACGCCTCTTGTTGAGCCTCGAAATCATGAGTTTTCATTTACAGAACCCTTTACTCACTGAACCCTCTTTTTGTCAGAGCTCACTCTAAGTTCTTCTACTTATTATTAGATCATTGTTCAGTGCAAAATATTAACAATAATATAAATATAAGTTAATGCTCCCAGCATAGTACTTACTTAGACTCACTTTTTGTAAAATCTTGTAATGTGATATGTTACCCCATAGAATATACACGGAAAATGGGTTTCAGCGATTTTTCGCTTGCTTGAGCAGTGGCGAGTTCTTGATTCCGCTTTTCGCGGTGCTGAAATCTGGTTTTCGGAAGCAAAGCAGCGAGTTTCGACGCGTTCTCCTGCCAGTCAGGCCTCAAGCCTGGCGGTAGAGTAGGAAGAGGGGGGGAGCAGAGACAAGGATAGAGATAGTAAACACGTGCGCTAATTGGCCCACGCATTATGACTTTAGGTAGTGGGGCGTGTGTCGAAAAAAGTCGTGGCGTGCATCCGAAAAACAGGTTCCATGCTTGACACGGAATGCGAAAAACCGTTTTCCGTATAGCGTACATGGGTAGTTTTCTGACAAATCGTGCGCGAACAAATAAATTCTTGCCCAAACTTAAGGGGATGTCGTAGCCAGAAATTGCGAGTTGTGGGGTCTACTGCTTGTATCACGTGACAGGTGGAATTATATAATGGCGCCATCTATCATAACAAAAATTAGCCGATAGATGGCGTCCCGCTTTTAAAAAGCGATACAATGTGAACACAATCAGAACCGTCCATTCTTGTCAATTATTAGAGACGCAACGGTCATGACTGTGGTTTTTTTGCACATTTTATTTTTTTTATAAATATATAATTTTTATACTGCACATGCGGTATAATAAAAAAAATTTTGACTTACAAAAATTTTGCATAACTAAAAAACTATTTTTCTATTTCCATTTTATACTCTTTTCAACTCCGTTGAAGAGGTTTTTTAAAGCGTCTACAACTCACTTTAGCATATACCATACATTCTTTTTTTTTTCTTGATAAAGTCTTATAATTTTGTATATTTCTGTTGTATATATGCAAATATACACACATGTTCTTGTAGAACAACTTCCAATAATATAGGAGTATAATAAAAATAAGCGTGGACTACAATAAATGTAGAAAGTTATAAAAAAGCGTATGAGATAGAGCATGTGATAGACATAATTGACATAAAGCGGTTTCCATAAGCTGTCATTGATGTTGTTTGTACAATATTTGTGCCAGCATTTTTTTTTTATTTATTGTAATAATTTTGTTTTGCTTTATATAATTTGTTTTTTTGCACCACAACTAATGATAATTTTTTTAATACAGAAAAAGTAAGCATGTACTGCACAATATATAGTAAGTAATAAAAAGTAAGAAATTTAACATACAATGAATTATTTCTGACATTTTCATGTTTTATTGTAAAGTACATTGCATTTTATTTCGCTTTAGTACGCATTTGTATCTTTTATTTATTTAATTTTTTTCTTTTTATTTATAAACTATTATAATAAAAACTAAAAATAGTATCTTGTGTACCAAGGGCGTACAATGGGCTTTCTTAGACCTAGTGTGGGGTATGTGTATGGTGGAATTAGCAGCGATAAACAGTAGGTTTGTTCGATTATTGAGATTGGACATGAACTGGACAGTCTAGTTCACTAAATATAGACATACTGCAGCATGCGCTTCGGACAGTTCCGGGCAGAACTGAATTGTCTAATCTCCAACATTAAACGAATCTAGTACTTAAATTATTTCTGTCCTCTGATAGCAATGTCACATAGCTACCAATAGGAGACATGGGAATTACAACATTGATTCCACTCTAAAAACAGATCACACAGTCACATAGATACTTATTTCACTGCACATAACACGATAAAGATCTGTTGTGAACATAATAAACACAAGAATAACGAAAAATCTATTATCAATCTTATGTGATGGTGAATCTTTATCAAGACAGCATCTAGCAAGAAGAATGTATCAGTACATCAGTAGAATCAGCAGGAGCAGTCAAAAATACAAGGGATAACCTTCAAACGTCAAAATCTCAAGTTTCTTACTGGAGTTACGTATCTTCCTATACTGCAGCACTCCTTGATGGGATGACACTCACGTATATCATCATCAGTGCCATTCCGGGTGCATCACTTTTAAATACTTTTCGTACTGTCTCATAAACGAAGAACCGTGAACAGACGATCAGCGTGTGAGATCGCGGGGAGCCGAGCGGAGGTTATGTCTCAAAACAGATACGGGCGCCACACTAGCACTTCTGATTATATAACTGACACTTGTAGCTACATCGCGTAGTCGCTATCACTGCGTAAAAATGTCCGAAAAGTCGATCTGAGCAAAATATCGCGGTTCGCGGAGGTCCTCAAGTGGCTTCGAAACGATCAAAACACGCACAGGCGGGAAGGCAGAACATGAACGTGCTAGCCGCTCGCCAAATAGACGCGCATAATGCTGCGCATAGCGCAGAAAAGCTGACAGCCTGTCGAGCTCACTTCTTCAGAGCCAACGAACAGCTGTTCGACTAAGTCTGGATGATAGTAAAAATAGGAATAAAACATTTTTTTATTCGAATTAATCAAATCCAGGACACATAGTTGCCGTTTGGCAATAATCTATCCATGTAAATTTCATGACTTTAGGAACGTGATGAAATTCCCATCTAATACTTATAAACGAATTAAAATACTATAAATAGATAATTTTAATAAATTTTTTTAATTTCCGGAAATAATAATGTTTTTTAATAATATTTATAATAATTTCGCTGAGATAAAAGAACTCATCTTAAAATTATGAATGTATATTTCAAAATAAACAATATTGAAAATTCGAAGTCGTGAGTCGAAATTATTCACAAGGAACTAAAAAATTCGCATATGATATTGGATACTTGTAGAATGGTCGTATATAACTAAAATAAGCTTGTATAAAACTACCGAGAGCACTATATAGAGCCGATATTTTCACGTAGAGCTAGAGTCTGCGGGGACCGGGTAGCAGTTCAAAAGGACCGTTGCTCGGTCCCCACAGGTTCTAGAACTTTGTTTATATCCTCCTCTATTTACATATGATATTGAATACTGATTTCGAGGTCGAGTATACTTTATTATATCATTTTTATCATATGTATATAGAGGAGGATCTAAACAACGTTCTAGAATCTGCGGGGACCGGGCAGCCGTTTGAAGCATTGTTGCCCGGCTATAAATATGTTTTTCGGTAGGTTAGGTACCTACATTGCCGACATTCTGGCTCCGACATCCCCTTAAGGCATATGCTCTAGAGGTCGCCACGATGTCACGTGTCAATTTTCAAATCGATTTGATCAATTCTCTTCGAGTTGCAAGGGTTCAAAGTTAATTATTTAAGCATTTTTTGCCAATTGTCAATGATTTATAGCTCTTAAACAACGCATTTTTTACTAAAAAAAACACGGAATGTTTTTGTTGTAAATTTTGTTCAGCTTTTCGATAAAAATGCCCTTATAGCCCTATATACATGCTATAACTGACCTATCTGCAATTAAAACCTCAAAATATGAAAATTTTAGTGTTCGATCAAAGCTACGGCTACCAAAAGATTCATGGAGATACCTTTTGCTTCCTCCTTGAGGAAGCTTGGTAATAGTAAAATTTTTAGTTTCGCTAAAACTTCGCAGAAACGCATTTAGAGGTGTTTAGAGTTCAAATCATGTATTTTTAAAAAATGTTCGTGCGGATGGGTGTGTGTGTGTGTAATGTAACGGGGCGATTCGACAGACTTCCTTGCGGCCGCGAAGATGCCGCACGTCACCTCAAGAAGATCTTTTTCCTGGTCGGCGTTCCCTTGATGACGGCCGAGTGATAGCAAGCGGACGTTAGCCGCTGGGTGCAGTGCTATCACCAATGCTTTGGCCTGCCGGTGCTCGATACAAATGCGTGGTGCGCCCGGAGCAGCACGCTTTCCTCCGTGTATCCGTGGGTAGACAGAAAGACACTAGCGTGTGGATTTAACAGAATGAAAATATATTGTCAGAATGTAAGTTGAAATACAGAATGTTACAGTGTTCCGAATACGACGCTTGAGCGCGCGATTGCGAGAAGGACGCGCGCGGTTTCACAGGCGAAGCCGGGCCGACGATTCGGGGCGACGAATCTCGGCCTTCGACGGCTTCGTCCCAGATATCGATAAAGATCTTACTTACTCGGTCGCTGTCCGAACGCTCGATTCCTCGTCCTCACGACCGACGACGACCTCGGGAGTAGGTGCTGGCTGAGGTGGTTCTGGAGCTATCTAAACACTCTTGTGCACCGGTGCGGTAATCGGCTCGCGGATATCGACAGTTTGCTGCGAATAGCTGTGATCACGGCCGAAGCGAAAACGAGTCTGAGCGCGTGCTCGCTTCTCGCGGAAAATCTCTTGTCGGCGCCGCCGCTGACGTCGTCTACTATCATCATAGTTCTCATCGCGCGACATATGAGCGCGCGAGATCCGAAATCTCAGTGCTCGTTACAGTACGTATACCGTTATGATTCTGGAACCACGCGATAGATCGTAATAAAATTTGACATGCATATAGGTATTCTAATTCTGAATTCGGTAATTTTTTTTATGATTCTGACCATTTCATGGCCATATTATAGCCATTTTTCGATTTTTGAAAAAATATTTTTGCTTTTTTTCAATGATATGATTTATACTATATATTTAACAATAGTGTATCTAAAAGAGCATAAAATTGCCTACTTTTTCCCGCAAGCTTTTCCAGATTGACCGTTCCGTTCCATTTTTATGATAAAAAGGTGATTTTAAAAAAAAATGTAATATCTTTAAAACTAAATTGTCAAACTATTTGACAAAATTTATGACAGTAAAAAACAATATCTATTTACTGTAAAAATTTTAAAACTAAATTATATAAATTTTACCAAAAAATATTGACTTGATTTTGTGATGTATTAAAATTATATATTTCTTAATGTAATTTTCATACGTGATTTGTGACATCAATTTGTTATGTACTGATTTCTAACGTACGTTTCATCACGTAACTTTATGACTTTTTAGAAAAATTGAAATATTTCAGATTCACGAAACATTTTTACATGATTTAAGTATGTTCTTTGATTACATAAATATTTAGTTCTAAATAATTACACTCTTAAATACTTTAAATTTGTTAAAATGGGATATAGGTGCTACCATGCAGATGGTAGTGCGGAAAATGGGGACTTTTACCTCAGAAATTAATCATTTTTAATACTTTCACTAAATTAAAGAATATAAAAAGATAATATTCATCACTCATTAGCCCCTATTTTCAGCACTATTATCTGCATCGTAGCACCTGTATGGCCACTCATTTAAAAAAATTTAAAGTATTTAAGAGTATAATCCAGGGGCGCGACAGCGCCGCGCTGGCAAGAAAAAGTAGGAAGTACAATTTGTCGACGGCGCAACCCTATATACTTTGAAATTGGGTTTTCTTAACGAAGATAGAATCGACATCGGGTCGATAGATCGATTCTAGGGAGGGGTTGTAACGAGTTGAGCACCACAGCCAGCTCGTAACGGTATGAGTACCGCTGCGGCGCGACGAAATCGCGTAGAGTCGCGTGCGTGATAATAAACACGTGCGAATTCGGCAATAGGCGCGAAAGAGATAGAGAGAGCGAGCGCGCGGGCTAATCCTTCAGGAGCGCGCTCAGATAGCTCTCGGCCTTCGCTAGATATACACGCGACTTCGCTAAGATTTCAAAGTTCGCGGTATTTTTTGTGCTGTGCTGTGTCCAGCGATTTCGAGACGCATTTTGTGTGTGTGAGTGTGACGCGAAGCCAGGTGACCCCAGCCTTAGCATAGCGGTCCAGGGTGGTTACGGAGTCTTGCGTCATGTCCAGGACTACGAGCGTCTTCGACGAAAGAGAGAAGGTTTGTCTGGAGCGCAGTGCATGAGAGATAGTGCCTGGTGAGTGGATATCACCCATGCGAGGGTGATCCGGCGCGCGCGACCTTCACGTCGATACACGCGTGCGAGCGCGAATATTCTAGCGTCGCAGAGAGTCTCAAAATTGTTGTCGACTCGCGTATCATAATTTATCATTGTAACTTCACTTTTACTTCGCGACTGACAAATATAACCCTAGTTTTTTTATTTAACGTGAGTTCTCGTCATTTCTGAACCTCGTTCGCTTATTTCCGATCCCTGTTCCTTCCTGCGAATACCGCCGCCTCCGCGGGCGTTATTTAAGAGCATTTATTTAACGCAGTTGAGCAGCCGAGCACGCGCCGGGCGGTGCGTAGACCCAGCAAACAGAAGCAGCTGAAACAACTGCATGCAACGGTGGTGTTTCGCGGGCGGAGAGGAATCCTCCGCCGCATCGAGGGAACGCGATCCAGTAGTTCTACGAGTTATTTGTTGATCTAATTCACACCCCGTTACATTGGAGCCCAGTTCGTGGGTCAATTAGGGAGGAACGCGCAAATATTGTAATTTTCGCGATTTTCGGCGCGAGCGAGAAACCGTTGCGAATTTCAGAGGGTCGCGCGAGCGACGTAAGCACCAGCATCCCCGTGTTGTTTACGTCGCGCTCAAATCAGGCGGATTTGAGCGACGTTCGAATTTATTCGTCCGTCGTATACGAATAATTCGAACGCAATTCACACGAGAAGTCTGCGAATAATAAGCGGAGATTTTTGTTGCCAGGCCGAGAACAAATATCTACCGATATTATCACACGACGTAGAATTAAATGACTCGGAGCAGCTAAACTTGAAGCTGACACTAGAATCGCATGCTCTCCGAGTCGAACAATTTTCTATTTGTGGTCGGGAGAATTTTAAAGCACTCTCGTTAGGATAGAGAGTAGCATAATTATTTTTTCGTGACGTCTCGTGTGAAAACAGAGCGTATATGCGAAATTGTAAGTTGTTTAATTATTAATAATTAAACAACAAACGGCAGAAAAACGGCAACACAAACGCGTGTAGCCGCGAAGTATAGCCCACGAACGCTATAGTGGAGCGAAGCGCGCAGCGGCGCGAGTGTGTGAGAGAGAGTACGTGCGCTTGCGGCGCTAAATAGAGGCAATTCTACAAGAACACGTTGGGCGCGAGACATACAGTCACTTCCACGGGAAGACGCGGAACAGTATACGCCCAGTTTTCAGCCAAGAAGACCTCAAGATTTCTTAAGAAGAGAACACACTCGACTCGCAGATCGATATATACGAACAATTCCGCGAAAAATATTTTCGTTTTTTTTTCGGATTTCTTTTTCGGGTGTATGAGTGCGTATATGCCTGTAGCACAAACTGTGCGTTGTAAGTGAGAGCACAGCGGTGCTACGAGTGCGCGCGCCAAAAGTAATTCGTGCTTATCTGGCGTAATTAGTTTTTTTTTACGGATTTCGCTCCGATTATACGAATTCGATTTTTCGTTTTATTCGATTTCGCGTAATAATCTACGTCACAGCGACGCGCTTATGTGTGCAAGTGTGTGAGTAGAAAGGTTGTATTTTTGTAGCTTACGTTGTAGCAACAAGAATACAATCTAGGGGCTATCTGGAGTGAGTGCGGAGGATAGGGAGCTGCCACGTCGTTGTTGAGCAACGGCGAAACGTTGTTAGAAGCAGAACACACAAACATGGCGAAGAAAGTAGAGAAGGTCGTCGAGAATTGGTGCTTGGGCATCGACGAAGAAGAGATGGACGATGCCCTCGAGAGTATGCAGTTGAAGCCAGACGGCAAGCGATTAGATCGCGTTGCTAGGCTAAACAGATGGCTCCTCGCAGAGTATACCGAGTCAGATTTTAGACAGAGCCTAGACACCTCGACAATAATGGCGCGAGTGAAGAGGGAAGAGTTGCGAAAGTCATTCATCGACGCAACAGCCGAGCAAGTATCGACACGCTCGATTTATACGGGCGATTATCACGCCGAACAGCCACACCCTCTGAAGCTGTTACAACAAGAGATCGAGGCCAACGAAGTCGTGGTGACACCGGCGATCGAGATGAACTACGGTCAACCGGCGCAAGGATTATGCCAACCGACAGGGCCTTACCTACAACTGCTAAACGCGATGACAATGCGAGACACGTACGCAGAAATGCCAGTCACTGAGGACAGTGAACAGGCACAAGCGCCAGCGTCGACGCCGGAAGACCAAGCCAGGTTAACGGCGCAGTTGGCGCAAGGACGAGACCAGAATGGAATAGGCACAATAGAGGTGCCGACAGGGAATCTGGTCACGACAGTAACCACGACAACGACGACAACGATGACAACTACGGCGAGCGAAGGCAGAGGCGAATATGTCTGGCAAAACGGAAAGTTCCGCAGTGTGAAGGTCACTGCACCATGCGCAGTCATGGGCGCAGCGGCAGTGACAAGCGGATTAGACGCCAGATCCTAGCAAAACGCTGCAACAACGAGCAATCGACCGCTCAACCGAGGTTACGGTAAAGACGAGCGTTGCAGCGCACAATACGCCCACAGTTACGAGGTATCAGCGCAAAATTCGGTAGTTCAGAATGACATGCTAAGTCAGTCGATAGCTGAGAATACCGCAACAATGAGGGCACTGATGTGCAAGATGGAGGCCATGATGTCACAATGGCCGACTAACGCCACCAGCAAGCGCGGGCAATCCACAGAGCTCACGCAGAGCCGGTCATGTGAATTTCCAGGATACCTATAGTATCAATCATATGAACCATAGCAGCTTCCGCGAAGACGCAGGCGCGGTGGCTGGTGGAGCTTTGAACACTTGGATCCCGGCGAATCCTCTCTCAACAAGAAGTCAGCCCCTCAGCGAGGACGCTCCGGACCTAGGAAAGAGAGAGGCAAGTCTCCTAGTCCGAAGTGCAAAAGCCAGAGGTCTGGCGAGAATGCCGGTCAATCGGACCAAAGAGAGCAAAAGAAGCCAATAGAATGCTTCAAATGCCGTGGAAAAGGTCACATTGCCCGAGAATGTCCCTTGGGTAAGGGAAACGGCAAAAAGGAGGAGTAGGCGAGGTTACTGCTCCTCTTGAACCGTCGAGGAGTCTTACCGAGAGGAGAGGGACGTGACGGAGGTCGTAGCCGATACCTCGCGCGGAACCTCAGGCGATTTTGATCGCATGGTCGCACTGTTGTCCAGCGAGTCCCGCCAGCCGACGATATCGCCCAATGAAGACGAGTCGCGCTGGTGGGTACAAGTGGGCATCGGAGGGTTCAGAGTTAGAGCTCTCTACGACCCAGGCGCCGCTATGACCGTGATGAGGTCGTTAGGACTTCAGATCGCTAGCGCCTGCGGTCGACCTTTGCGACAACGCGATGGCCGTCAAGCACAGTGTGCAAATGGTCAGACGTCGCCGATCGTGGGATTTGTGGACTTGCCATTCGACGTTGCGGGTGTACAACGCGACGTAACGGTGGCGATCATGCCCGAAGCGACCAACGAATGTCTAGTTGGGACGAATTTCGGACGTCTGTTCGGCGCAGTCCACGATCCAAATGAAAACGTCCTGTATCTGAAGAAGGAGCGAAAATTGTCCAACTTCAGGTGGCTGCAATAGCTACAGCAGGGGCGATAGATATCGCCGCGGTTGGACTCGCATACGTCAGTGACGACGTGCACGCGCAGATTCGCAGAATGCTGGACAGCATCCTGCCTAAATCCAATCGTACAATTGGACGGACGCTGTTGATTGAGCACGGGATAGACGTTGGATCGGCCAGGCCGATAAAACAGAAGTATTATCCCGTGTCGCCAAAAATAGAGGAGGAGATGTATCAACAAGTACGAGAGTTGCTTGCTGCGGGAATCATCGAACCCTCCGACAGTGCTTGGTCAAGCCCGGTAGTGATGGTGCGCAAACCGAACGGGCAATATCGTTTTTGCGTCGACTTCCGGAAAGTTAATGCGCTGTCAAAGGCTGACGCATATCCATTACCTAACATGGATGATATCCTTCGTAAATTGCAGAAAGTGAAGTACATATCGACGTTGGACCTTAGCAGCGCGTACCATCAAATACCGTTGAAGCCGGAGGCGAGAATGTCACGACGAGCCATCAGCCGGTCACCAGGGGCGTGAGAAAACTTGTGCGCGCGTCGCAATGTACTATTACTGGCCCGGTATGTACACCGACGTCGCTGAGTATGTTCGACGATGCTTCGTTTGTCAGCAATGCAAAGTCGAGCAGCGCTCGCCAAGCGGCCTGATGGGGAAACGAGTAAACATTCCGATTAAGCGGGCGAACGCAAAGACAATCCTGCTGCATCTCCGAGAGCGAGTCTTCTTGGTACGCGCGCTCATCGAGGAAAGCCATAACACATGGGACGAGCGATTGAGCGATATCGCCTTTGGGTATAATACCGTACCCTATTCCTCGACAGGTGTGAGTCCGGCTATCCTAATGTACGGGACTCAGCCGAGGAAACCTTCTGCGGCAAGGCGCGAGCAGGACGCGGCCGCAGAAAAAGAATTACAGCGTCGCGCGATCGATGCATGGCACGATCGCATGTGGGATTTATCCCAGCTGCGCGAGCAAGCGTCACAGAGGACGCAAGATGCGCAAGATCGTCAAAACCGTTACTATGGATCCAAGCGTAAACCGGTGTCATACAAAGTCGGAGACTTAGTGATGAGGCGAAATCACGTGTTGTCTTCTGGAGCAGAACAACGCTCCGCAAAGTTAGCGCCACCATATATTGGGCCGTATAAAATAGTAGAAATGCGCGGCACCAATACCTATCGACTTGTCGATGAGGTAGGCGCGCAAGTAGATCTTGCACCAGCTGAAGCCTTTCTTTCCGTCAGCGACGGACGAACAATCGCAGAAGAGCGAAGGAGATGGCGACGCTCAACCTCCGAGGGATGCGAGCGCAGAGGCGGGTACTAGCGAAGTACCAGCGCAAAGCGAGCGAGACTCTGTCTGCGAATAGAGCGAAGTAGCGTCCGAAGCAAGCGAAGTCGCCGGTCATCCGAAGCGAGCGGAAACGACGCGCGGAACCGTAATAAACCCTGCGATCAAGAAGAGAGGTCGTCCAGGAAAAAAGGTGTACACGGCTAGGCGTGTGAGACCGACGCCAGAGACTCCCAGAGCGGAGATCGACACCGAGAAGAGGAGGCCTGGTCGTCCGAAGGGTTCGCGCAACCGCGGGCATGCAACGACAACTACTAACCCGTCGACGTCACCGCGGAAAACGCGCGCACAAAGGACTGCGGACCTAAAGTAGGAATTTTATATGCTTAGGGATGAGTCCAGAGGAGCTGCAAGCAGCCTTTGAGCGGGTGATGGCCGCCTTAACCCGTGAGGAGGAGCGGCCCCATGTGGTCATCAGGGAGGTGGGCGAGGTAGAAGATCCCTGGAGTGACTTCCCGATGATGAGGTGGAAACGTACCTCGCTCCGGAGACGGAAGGAGAGGAAGAGGGGGCGTTGGCGATGTACCGCCAAAAACCACCTGCGCTGGCTGCTGGCGTGGGCGAAACCACCGCGACGGGTCTACGCCGCCCACGTGCGCCAGAACCAGCGTCGTCGCGGATCGGGCGACCCGTAGCTGCCCGACTGCAACGCGAGCCTGTCCTCCGCGAAGACAGCACCGCGGAGGGACGTGCGCCGCCGGCTGGCTCGAAAGCGATGGAGGAGCCTTCGAGCAAAGAGGCAGCCGAAGCGGCGTGGAACCAACACCGCGCTAAGTTGGTGGAGGACTGTATACGCAGTCGGTGCTCAAACACGGCGATGCATTCTGCCGGTGCGCCGGCAAATGGGCGCGCCTGCTCGAGGAGGGGCGAACGGCGTTTTACGCCGCAGAAGACGCGCGACGTAAAGTCGCTGAACGTCCCAAGCGGGAGGACCGCGATCGACACCTAGCTGCGGCGCGACGAAATCGCGTATAGTCGCGTGCGCGATAATAAACACGTGCGAATTCGGCAATAGACGCGAAAGAGATAGAGAGAGCGAGCGCGCGGGCTAATCCTTCAGGAGCGCGCTCAGATAGCTCTCGGCCTTAGCTAGATATACACGCGACTTCGCTAAGATTTCAAAGTTCTCGCGGTATTGTTTGTGCTGTGCTGTGTCCAGCGATTTCGAGACGCATTTTGTGTGTGTGAGTGTGACGCGGAGCCAGGTGACCCCAGCCTTAGCATAGCGGTCCAGGGTGGTTACGGCGTCTTGCGGCCTGTCCAGGACTACGAGCGTCTTCGACGAAAGAGAGAAGGTTTGTGTGACGCGCAGTGCACGAGAGAGAGTGCCTGGTGAGTGGATATCACCCATGCGAGGGTGCTTATTGTCTATCGAATAGATCAAGAATTCATGAAGTGCAATAGCAAGGAGGATATGCTTTGTAAAAGATGTGGAATCTCCCAAAAAAACTTTTTTCAAAAGTGAAAACCTTGGCAAGAAAAAGACTAATAAACGTAGTGAAATCTCTAAATATTAAAATGTCAAGTAAATGTTTTTTGCTATACGCATTAAGATATAAAATTAAAGTTAAAATTAGTTTTCCCAAAAAATGATACCACTACGTTTATTAGTCTTTTTCTTGCCAAGGTTTTCACTTTTGAAAAAAGTTTTTTTGGGATTATTTAGAACTAAATATGTATGTAATCAAAGAACATACTTAAATCACATAAAATGTTTCGTAAAGCTGAAATATTTTAATTTTTCTAAAAAGTCATAAAGTTACGTGATGAAACGTTTGAAATCAGTACATAACAACATAAAATCACTTCAATATTTTCACCAAGGTCTATTTAAAATAATGTTTAAATTTTTTCTTTGAAAATTATATGATTTGATATTGTGACGGCAGCTCCTTGAGTAAAATCATTAAAATTGAAAGTATTTAAAAAAATCATTAATATACTGTATATTTGAACAATATTGTATGGGTGGAGAGAAATATACCAAAAGCTTATTTTGCAGATAAATAAAAATACCAAAAGTTAAAAATACTGAAGAAACAAATCCCGTCAAGTAAAGTTGCCGTCGTGAATAATTTTTCGGCACTTTTGAAAATCGAATAGTCTGACCGTTGACACTTCCATCTTTAGGTAAATTTACCCTTCGGTAAGATATATTCAGCATTAATATATACAGGGTGGGCCATTTTAATCAAATCAGTCTAATAACTCCTAAATTAAGCCATGAACAGAAAAATTGTTCAGATGAAAGTTGTCCAGGATCAAGGGGGACATCTTTTTGTGCAATTAGTTTTGACCTTGAACTCAAATTTCAAGGTCATTTGAAGGTCAAATTTTTTTTTAAATAGGAACCCCTATTTTTGATAGCAGATTTGGAAAGAACAGGAAATTTTACGTCCGAAACGTCCGAAAGTCAACATCTTCTAAAAGCTCTGGTAGTCGATCTCTGAGCAATGCCAAATAGCTATTCTGGTTAACATTTTGACCGAAAAAATATGGCCCAATCAGGTAACCATTAATGATCCCACACCACACCATTAAACTCCATCGGTTTTGATGGTCAATAGCCCTGTACCAATGGGGATTTACAGGTGACCAGTAGTGACTATTGTGCCTATTTAATTGACCATCACTGCGAAATATAGCCTCGTCAGAAAACATAACAAATCTGAAAAAATCTGGATCATTTTGTAAAACTCCTAAAGCCCACTGGCAAAAGTTAATACGCATTAGAAAATGGCGTGGCCTCAGCTCATGAACTAATCTTATGTGGTAATCGTGATAGTGGAGATTATTGAGAATTCTCAATCTTGTTCTTCGTGGTATATCGATTTCTCTTTCAATTTGTCGACTACTAATTTGTGGATTGAGATGAACAGCTGCTAAGGCGGCTATAACATTAGGATCATTTTCGTTGTATTCGTGGTGTCTGGGTTGACGACGAAGATGTCCATCACGAGCTCTTCGAAGTAATCTGAGTAATGTGTCGTGAGTAGGACGACTTCTTAGAGGAAAGCGTTCAGCGTAGAGTCGCACCGCGCCTCTGGCATTGTTTTGGGTTTCGCCTAAGATCATTATCATATCAACAATTTCATTGGATTGATAAACGCCCATGTTGAAAATTTTGTTTATAATAAGAAAAACTATTTTATTTACATTCACTCTTTATTGAAATTGAAACTAAACCAAAATAAGAAAGTGGCAACAAAAAAAGGAGGAATTTTCAAAATGTATAATTTTGAAATCAAATTTGTTACTTCTTATTTTCTTACGTTAAGACATTGTGATTTAAATTGAAGACAGCGTGAGAACAATCGTTACAATTCATATTAGATTAAAGAAATTCAACTTAAAAAAAAACATCTAAACTGGAAGTGATGCACTTTGGCAAATACAATTATTAAAATTTTTTTGCATATTACAAAAGCGAAATGCTGTTTAATATTTTATCTTAAATAATGTATTTTTTAACACCCTACCTTTATTGTTTAACCATTTTTTACGCTTTTGAAACGTTAAACTTTTACTTGACTCTGCTTCGACCGTGAATGAATTGACAAGATTGATTTTTAACGTTCCATTTCCCACTCCCATTAAGAACTCAGATATTTAAAATTATCATGTTTACTTCAAAATTTTCTTTTGACCACTAAAAATTTGTTAACGAATGTTAAACAAGCATCCTAATGAGAGGCAAGGGGACTCACAGTAAACAAGCACCCTAGTGAGAGGCAAGGGGACTCACGTTAAAAAAGCACCCCAAAGGGAACATAATCCGAATACGTCCACGTCGTTGTTCCTGGGTAGCGCTGAAATTAGGGAATTATTTTGTTTTCAAGGTAAATATTTTCATGGTCATTGTCACATTGGGTTTGAATATTCATCATAAAAGTACATTAACTACGATCATTCTATCAGAAAATGCGATTAAATAGCAATTACAGTATTTCTTAACATTTGACCTTGAAATGACCTTGTGAAGGTCATGAAAACAATTTTGAAATACCGTTTCGGATGTAAAATTTCCTGTTCATTCCAAATCTGCTATCAAAAATAGGGGTTCCTATTTAAAAAAAAATTGACCTTCAAATGACCTAGAAATTTGAGTTCAAGGTCAAAACTAATTGCACAAAAAGATGTCCCCCTTGATCCTGGACAACTTTCAGCTGAACAATTTTTCTGTTCATGGCTTAATTTAGGAGTTATTAGACTGGTTTGATTAAAATGGCCCACCCTGTATGTATACAGGGTGACCCAATTTAAACGGGCACCGCTCATAACTCGTCAGGGACAGCCACAATCGAAAAAATGGTAGAGACCAAAGTTGTAGGATATCGAAGGGGCAACCCGATGGTGACCTTGGATTTGACCTTGAACGCGTTTTTCAAGGTCATTTGAAGGTCAACTTTGGATTTTTAAATAGGAACCCCATTCTTTTATTGCGGGAATGGAAAGAGCGGTAAATTTTACGTTCAGAATGGTATGTTCGGTTGCGGCACTGAAGGTCATCTCAATGTCCTGCAGCCAGAATGAAACCCCGCCTACGTAATTCCTCTAGCAACGCCAAATTAAAAAAAAGTGGTAGAGACCAAAGTTGTTGTATAGGGGGGGGGGGGGGGGGAGAATTGTGACCTCGAATTTGAGCCAGTCCTACAAGGTCATTTCAAGGTCAAATTATTTTTTTTCAAACTTTACTTTTACTTTGTATCCGAGATGAAATCCCTTCTTAGATGTTCTCTGTCCAGCGGCCAAGACGCAAATGAGCCCTCGCTAGCGTCCAAACATAAGTCTCGCTATTCCCCAAATGATCCCTTCCGACGGTTAACTTGCGAATGACTCCTCTAGGTGGTCGCCACCTACCTACCCGAACTCCTGATGTGCGAAAAATAAAAATGGCTCCCGAAATAAGCCTTTTAAAATAAGTCCCGCGCTCAGTCTTGCCACCGCGACTCCGTCGAACCTTCCCCTACGACGCTTAACTCACGAATGATTTTCAAGCAGGCGCCCCGGCCCCGCGCCGTACCTGCCGCCCGAACTTTCGATTTGCAAAAATAAAAATAGCCTCCGAAAATTGTCGAAAGAGTCTCACACTCGGCCTTCCGCCAAAAATATTAACGAAAATTTTTATTAAAAAGCCAATCATCGATACAGAAAAAGATTAAGTAAAACATCGAAGTATTGTAGAAAAACGTCAAAGTTTGATAAAAACGTAAAAAAAATATTAAATGTTTTATTTTTAAAAAATCATAAATTGATAAACCGTAATGCCAAAATATGAATAGAATTTTACAATAAAAAGCCATCGATACAGAAAAAGAAAAAGTAAAACATCGAAGTATAAAGTAAAAAAGTTTTTATATTTATTTTACACACATTTATTATTTGAATCAGAAATAAATTGCATTATGTTTTTTTAAATAACGTTGTTGTTTTTCCATTTAATTTATTCATAAATTATTATTGTTTTAAGTATACATAGATATACATACATACGTATGTTTGTATACATATGCTATACACACATACATGTAAACACGCATGTTGAAAATACATATGTATAAGCAGAATTATAAAGTTTGTAATACATACCATGTCGTCACACAGATTATACATACAATTACTGGCAACAGTTAATATAATTATTTAGTGATAATTCCACTGTATAAATATTTTAATTCTATTAGAAATATTTTTGCAGCAGAAATTGGTAGGTACTTAAATTTTTTGCACTTTTCTATTAGATAAGTAATAATAAACAACCAACAACACTAAAAAATGTATGTTCATTATTTAAACTTGTACAATATGTAAGCTGTAAAATATTGTATTTAACACGATAATAATTAATTAATAACATACATATTAATATAAAATATTGCATCTAAAGTTATGTTAATGAACAAAATTTTTATCTAACGTAACAGAATATTTATTATTGTTAACAAATGAAGATTGTACTTTTTACATCATTTCATTTAATATTAAAAATAATACGAATATACATTTTCTATTAAAATTTTTGTAGTAATGTCTTGTATAAAAAAAGTTCTGCAATACGTAATGAAGGTATTTCTTGAAGAATCAATTTACTTAAAATTAAAAAATGTTTGATATAATTTCAAGTCATAGCGATTATTCTAGAAAATATTGTTTAAGAGCTAAATATTCCGATTAATTACCCATATTTTAAATGTATGTATAAGTTTGATTTCACTTCATAAAATTTAATAAGTTAAAATAAATCTTTTACTAAAATACAATTTTAACTATTTTATAAGTTATCTATTAAAATTTACTTTTAACACTTTTGGAATTACAAAATATTTATTTATTATCTATTTCATAAAAGCTTCCTAATCAATAAATTATTTTATAATAAAAAATTAATAATTACTATTTGCAATTAAATAATTGTTTAAGTAGTTTTTTATTTATTATTTTTTGCAGAAAACAGTCTAAGTTCTAGTAATGCAGTAGAATTTTTTAATTTATTTAGATATTTATCGACTTCAAATACTAATTTAATAATTGAAAATATGTGATTTGAGTCATTTTTTTTATTTTTGTAATATTTATAATCTAAGTAAATATGCCGGACTATAGTCGAAGCGAAATTCTTGATATTTTATTGATTTTGGGAGAGTGTCGAAGAAATTATAATGCAGCAGCACAATTATATCGGAGGCGTTTCCCAAACAGAAATCATCATCCATCTCGAAGTACGATCCAGAGAATTGAACAGCGAGAGAGGCGAGGACCTCAAAGATCATGGTACGCTAAATGATTAAAATCTTTTCTTCTATTTTAAATTTACTACTTCGTTTAAAGTGCAACATTTTACACGCTTTCAGGATCCGGAGTCGAAAAAGTGGGTGCTGTTTGAAAAAAAATAATTTGACCTTGAAATGACCTTGTAGGACTGGCTCAAATTTGAGGTCACAATTCTCCCCCCCCCCCCCCCCCCTATACAACAACTTTGGTCTCTACCACTTTTTTTTAATTTGGCGTTGCTAGAGGAATTACGTAGGCGGGGTTTCATTCTGGCTGCAGGACATTGAGATGACCTTCAGTGCCGCAACCGAACATACCATTCTGAACGTAAAATTTACCGCTCTTTCCATTCCCGCAATAAAAGAATGGGGTTCCTATTTAAAAATCCAAAGTTGACCTTCAAATGACCTTGAAAAACGCGTTCAAGGTCAAATCCAAGGTCACCATCGGGTTGCCCCTTCGATATCCTACAACTTTGGTCTCTACCATTTTTTCGATTGTGGCTGTCCCTGACGAGTTATGAGCGGTGCCCGTTTAAATTGGGTCACCCTGTATATATATATATATATATATAGACACACACACACACACACACACACACTCTAAAAAGGCCTTTCGCTTCAGGCTTGAATAACTCTACTTTCGCTCCACTTTTTCGTAGGCGAAAAGCGCGTTTTCGATGCACGTGGTATTAAAAATTATAACTATTTAGATCATTTACAAACTACTTATAGATGTAATTTACATTAGTACTCTAGCGAATCTGACAGTTACAAGATGGTATTGAAGGTGCGTTGCTTAATAAAAATGCGAGTTGCGCCCATAAATAATATCGGCAACGCGAGCTGCGATACGAGTCAGCAATAGGAGTCCGCACAACCGTACTACGATGCATAGCATGCGCTTGTATCGTAGCCGTTTGCTCAGTGGTTAGAGCTCCCGCTTGTTAATCTCGGAGTCCGCAGTTCAAGCTTGCGTCTACTCTTTTTCGCTTTTCGAATCGTCTCTTTCATCCGTCACAACTACATGCTTTTACAAATGGTGTCAGTACGACAGACTATGTTTATTTCAAGTAAATTTATTTTTTATCCGCAATAAATGTAAAGTTGTTTAATTATGATCAAAATAAATTAAGATATTATTATAATAAGAGGCTAGTAAATAAAAAGTTTTGTAATAACTTCTTTTTACGCATAACCGTAAATCCAAAAGCAGGTATGCAATAATTATTTGTAGTTTGCTTTCATCGAAATTTCTATCATGCTACGAAAAAATTCGTTTGAACTTTTTCGCTATACTAGATAAAAGCACTTATGCGTATAAAGAGTTCTATTATTAACTACGTCTACAATATTTTTAGGAATGATCCGAGTAGCAAATGCTTGGCGATAAATATACTGAATATTTTCCTGTTTTCGCTTATTATGCAACCTTTTTATTTATAAAACATTTTCTACTTATTCAAATTAAAATGCCCGCATTCATACCAAAACTACAAGTGTACAAAACAAAGCACCCTCCTAAAATTTCAGCCCAAAAGAACCACTTGTTTACTTGGAATCCTACGGATGGTGTAAAAATTCCCGAACCATTGCACCGAGTGTTACAAAGGGAAAATGGATGTAATAAATGATTTACCGCGGTAAAAGTAGAGATAATATTACCAAATATCACTCGAAAAAATTTCAAATAATTTACTTTAAATTTGTAATTTCTATCCCAAATCTTTTTTTCAGGGTTCAACATTGATTTCGTCCCCTTAACAGAGTTATATGTGGAATAAAATAATTCTGATATTCCTTTTTAAAAAGTGATACCAAACATAAAGCCAAAAATGGATTAGTTGATTTTAATGAATCGAGAAATGTGATTAGTTAATGGCGTCACTGTAGCTAATATCTGATAAAAATTTACCATGATTGGTTGTTTTAATGGCGCTAAATTTAAAAATTATAACCTTAAAATGTAGCGCGCTCTTAAAAACACTTGGTAGAAGAAATAAGACATAAGTTTGTAGGATACTATGTGCCAAAGAATGGATAACGATTTTATGAAGTCTAGTAAAATAATAATAGATCAGTACAAAACAACAAAACTATAGAAATCTTTATTTTATTAGTCGTAAAAAATTTTAAGGAAAAAACTAGTTATACTCAATTGGATTAATTGAAAAAAATGCAAGAATTGAAATTAACTACCTACAAAATTTTAGATTTTTGCAAAGATTTCTACCTATGGAGTGTTATAATTGAGGTTTGTACTAACCTTGATTCCACAATTTAAAAGTTTAATTTTTATTAATCACATTCTAAATTTACAACTTTACTTACAAAACCAGTAGTAAGCCGTATGCAGAGAAAAGATAGAATAATTTTAATAAAGGAAGATATGTCGGAAAATACGTCGTATTTAGAAATTGTAAGAACGTTAGTTAGGCATGATTTCTCACGTGAAAAATCACGTTAAAAATGACGTCAGAAATCACTCATAAAATTGAAATATTTATTTTAATTGAAATGAGTTAAATTATTTTGTCTTTACTAAATATTATAAAAATAGATAAATATCAATGTTAACTATGAAAATATTTTAGATCTTTTCAATTTTTATGTTAAAGTATACGTCTAAACTGAACAAAGTTATAAATCTAACATATTTTCAGGTAAAAACAGTATAGAATTTTAAGACTCACAAATAGCTCAGGCGGTCAAATAATGGATTGTGAAGTGGAGGGCCGGGGTTCAATCCTCGGTTGGGGCAAAATTTCTTTTCATTTTTTTGCAGTCAGTTTATTTAGATTAGCAACAAATCTTTTTTTCATAATTTTTTAGTAAAAACAAAATAACTTAATTTATTTCTATTAAAACAAATACTTTCATGAGTGATAATTTCATGAGTGATTTCTGACGTTATTATTAACGTGAATTCTCGCGTGAGAAATCGCGCACAATAGTCACGTGATTTAACAAAAATTCAAGTGATCTATCGCATGATTAATCGTGTAATAGTCACGTGATTTTTCTTGTCAGTGTTTACAATCTGACCGAGACTGAATTGAAATTGTCAAACACAATTTTAGGTTGTTGAAAGGAACTCGTAAGTTTCGCTTTTTAGTTTGGAAGCTTAAACAATTTGCAAGCAAGTTTTTCCTAACGTAAATTTGGATGATTGTAAGAATTTGCAAGCACGAACGACAAATACGCAAGCAAAATTATGTGGCATTATCCATATATCAGGCTGTCATAATGAGTGATGCATGAAAACAATTGATGTTATTAAATAATTCACCAAAAGATGCAATAATAGAGCAGCTGAGTCTAGTTCAGAAATTGATGTAAGTAATAAGGAAATACATATGCCAGACTTTAAAGAACATCATTATATTTGTATTTCAAAATATTATACCTATCTTAAATTATTTATGTAATATAATGAAACCATGCATCGTAGCTAAAAATCATGGCTGACTTACATTCGCAGTATATATCTATTTTACTAATAGGTTACATGTTAAAAAAAAATATTCTTAGAAATATGTTTTTGTAAATTTTCATAGCAGTAAGAAATCATTATAATAAAATGAATAAATAACAAATACAATAGAAACATTTGTTTAAATAATCCAAAAAATTCGAAGTAAAGGTACAATATGAAGTAACCCATTTGCGAGTAGCTTTCGTAGAAAGTCACATTTATTAATCGTCGCTGAATTAACAGAGTCCACTTTAACTGTATTTACTTTTTTGACTATTTACACATTACTACTGTCCTTCATATATCTTTTCACTGTTTCCTTTTTAATATTGATTAACAACAATTCTAACGAGAAACCTATACCGTCTAGTTTACTCATTTTACTTTGACAACTGTTTTGAGCGATGATAAATTAATATAAATTGTCAAACATACAGTAATTTGTATAGATAAATATTATTTAAATCATCGTTTGATCTAATGGTAAATAATATTTTTTATATTTTCTTTGATGTAATGGCTAAAATGCAAGCCATGGCGTATTCAAAGAGCACATTTAAACTAAGTAGTTTTTCAAAATTGATTTTAATTCTTCTCTTTTTCTTTATAGCGTACGTCATAAAGTTTTGGATGTTGAGCCTTTCAGGCCTCTCTTTATGGATGGTCGTTACACGTGCTTCCCTTATTTTGGATTTCATTTTAGTTGTGTCTCAGTCAAAGTCTAAAATTGTCAGACAAGTGCGACAACAAGTTGTTCTATAATTTCCCGTCCGACACATCTATATCAGACATGTTATTAAATAATTTTTCAGATTTATTTTGTATTCAGTGCATTTTAGAAAAACTTCTCAGGCATGGAATATCAGAGTATTTCCTATACTCTTCAAATTTTCTAATCATTAAATATTGTTATGTACTGTACTATGCCGGTTAACCACGAATAAACAGCCGTTCAAGTTTTAAGAACTATGTGTCGGGAATCTGTATAAGTTTGTCGGATTTCAGTATGAAGATGACATCCTTCCACGCTGAATATAGAAACTTCTGTAACCATAAAATATAAATTATTTATTTATAAACTAACATTTCTGATTATTTTAAAGTTATTATAATAGTAAAATAGGCTTAAAAATGAATAAATTAACTATGAACATATTGATATATTTAACAAATTTCATAAATGAAAAGGAGCCACCCAACGTGTGCAAAAATAAGCACGGACCTGCAAACCCGACTACCATTTCTCTACAAAATATATATGTTTATAAAAGCACTGAGTTGTAACACCCCGTACAAGCTACGCAGTGTACGCATAAGATATTCAAAAAACTAAAGTCATCCAAATATAATTATAGAAAATACTCGGATATTTTCCGCTTCCCCACTCTTCATGCCGACGCTCCGGGCCACAGCTGAGTAGTCAGCAGCAGCAGAACACTAGCAGCGCCACTGGTCAGCGGCGGCAACAGCGGAAGCTACGGCGGGCGGCGAGTGTATAACTATATATTTAGAGATTGATGGTTTGATCTCTTCTTCTACGCTTCCTGATAGGAGATAAGGTAGGAAAGGACGAACAGACAGGGAATAATAATAAAACTGAGTGCTGATTCAGATTAGATTATATTAAACTATGTACAAGTTGACTAGGTCTGTTCGCACCGGCGGCCATGCCGAGACTGCCTGATAAAAGTGACTGAGCTTACAAGCTTCCCTCGCGCTCGCCACACCGTGGTGCTCCGCTAGGCGCCGCGTCGGGCCGCGTGTGGTGGTAGGAGGGGACCGCCACAGCTACTCTCCCACCCAGTGACAAGGGCGGACTTCCCAAGGAACGATGATGAGTTTCCTGAAGAGGGGGCCATGCCTGGAAGGGAGGCTGCGGATGCGTGACGTGGCGCCTGTGCTGATAAGGGCTGCTGAGCTCGGATGAAGCGAGGCTACGATGATGATGATGAGCCAGAGTCGCCAGGTCCTTATTGACTGGATGGACTTGGGCCCAGAAATATGTCCGCAGAAGCCTATGGCCAATGATGCTGAGTTGAAAAATAAAAAAAAGATGTCTGCCTGGGCTGCAGTGTCCTCGTGTGGAGGTTGCTGCGCAGCGTCCAGGAGTCGTTAGCGGAAGGCCTGAGGAGTAAAAAGGTCACCCTCAGGAATGGCTTTGATGATGTTGACGTTGCTGAGGCTGACGACCCGGAGCTCTGGGTTGTCGGTGTTTAAAGGCGTCCTCTGCTGAGCATCCACGGGTACCGGGATGTGCCAGGACGTCAGTGCCGAGGATGCGGTTGAAGGTGACGCTGCACGGTGGACTGCTGCTGCCAGGTCGACGATCAGCTATGCTGGGTTGTCGTCGGGAGGATGCTCCGCTGCTGGCAGGAACAGCTTGCTGGATGCAGCGAAGCCGCTCGGTGACAAGCGTGCTGGACGACGGCGATCGGCTGCTGGCGATGGCTGCATGATCCAGAGCGATGAGCTCGACGGCAATCGTCGGTGTCGTCGTCACGGTATCGTTGACCCAGCGATATACTGGACTGCGCGGCGTCTGTCGCTGCGAGCGAGTCGTGCGGCTGCTCGCTGTGCCGTGCACGACGCGAAGAGACGCTAGAGAAGAGCGCGCGCGATATGACGCAGCTTGGCGCGTTGCTGGAGCGGCTGAAAATGGCCGGTGTCAGCGTGAAGCGAACGGCGTATGTCGGCGATGTTGGCGTCCATGGCTGCGAGGCTGCTGATGATGCTGCGCTTGGCGCTGTTGAGCCTCGATGGGTCTGTCCGTGATGACGGTGGACGCGGCATCGGCGCGCTGGCAATGTTGTTGCCGATGATGTTAGTGATGCGCGGCGCGCGATGTGATGTGCGGCTCAGCAATGACTGTTTGCGCGCGAACGAGACAGCGTGGTGGGCGAGCGACGCGAAATGGCGGCTTTGCGCGACGCGACGGCGTTCCCGCCTTCAAGCGACACGTTTCGCAAGGGCGCGACGGAAAGAGCGACTCGGCCCTTGCGAGAGGATCTGTCTGTCCTGGTGATGCTGCTGCAAGGCGACAGGGACCGTGATGATGACCGTGGTGTCGGAAGCTAGCTAAGCTGCTGGTGTTGTTGCTGCTGGCTGACGCGGCGTCCGGCCTCCGTGCGTTGCTGATGGCTAACGCGGCGTCTGGCGTCCGTGCGATGAAGCTGGCTGGCGCGGCGTCCGGCGTCCATGCGTCGGTGCTCGGTGATGGAGTTGTTGATGCTGCTGATGTTGGCTCCGCTGCTCGCTGGTCTCGGGACCGATGTTGCCGTGTTCTGCGGGTCTCGCCGGCTGTAGATGAGCCGGTGAGAGTTGTCCTCTGCGGCTGTGCGTGGGCAGTTGAGGATTAAAAAGGTGTCGGCGCGGGCTCAAAATGGCCGACGCGAGACGTGGTGATGTTGAAGAGGATAAAAGCGTCGTCGCGCGGCTGTAAAGGGGCCGGCGCGAGAGGTGATGTCCAAAATGATAAAAGCGTCATCGCGCGGCTGTAAAGGGCCGCGCGAAAAGACGTGGTTTTGTCGGTGTAAAGACCGAGATGAGAGCTGGCTAAAAGCTCGAAATGAGCGAAGGCTGCTGGCAGCCGGGTGAGGAAGCCGAGGCGAGCTCTGAAGAGAGCAAGCTCGCGGTCAAGGTTTCGCGAAATGGCGCGGCGTCGAAAATAGCTAGACTGACTGATGAAAGTGACTGAGCTTACAAGCTCTCCCGCACTTGCTACGTAATGGTGATCCACTAGGCGGTGGAGCACAAAGATTAAAAAAAAAAGAAATTATCTTGTTTTGGGGAAACTATTGGGAAACATTTTTAACACAGGCAAATTGAAGGATTTTTTCTCTACTTTAATAATCTGGCATAAATCTTTGTCCTAATTTCCTCTATACTTATGTTTGAGGAGAAATAGTCAAAAAATGTCACAAACCATGGTTTCAGCGGAAAAGGCTTTCCCTTGTAGGAATCATTTTTCTCTTATTTTTCCATAAAAGTACATCATCAGACCTTCAAAAATCGCCCTGGTTATTTTCTGTTGCCCTATTCTATGAGGCACTGTTGCTTTTTGTCCAAAAAAAGCCGTCTCAGACTACTGTGCGGCGCGTCGGGCCACGTGATGTGGTAGGAGGGGACAGCCACATATATACAGCGAAGCGAGCGGCGCGACGTGCGCGTATGTGAATGTGCGAGAGTGGGAGCAGTGACGCAGCGGAGGCGCATCATCGAATGCTAGTATGAATGGAAATTGTATACAGGGTGACCCAATTTAAACGGGCACCGGTGATAACTCGTTAGGGACAGCCCTAATCAAAAAAATGGTAAGATTATCAAGGTCAACTTTGATTTTTTAAATAGAAACCCTATTTTTTTATTGCGGGAATGGAAAGAGCGGGAAATTTTACGTTCAGAGTGATATTTTTGTTTTGGGTAGCGAAGGTCATCACGAAGTCATGCAGCCAGTTCAACAAGATCCACCTGCGTAATTCCTCTGGCAACGCCAGAATCGAAAAAATCGTAGATACAAGTTGTACGATATCGAGGTGTTGCGTAACGGTGACCTCAAATTTAACCTGTTCTCAAAGGTCATTTCAAGATTAAATTTTTTTTTTCATAGAATACCCATATTTTCGACTCCGGATTCTGAAAGCGCGTAAAATTTTGCGTTTTAAATCAGATAGTCAACTTAAAATCGAAGAATGGATTTTTAACATCTAGCGTACTATTTCACTTTGAATTCCGACAACTGCTTGATGAGAATTCCAAGCACGCTTTAATCTAGGTAAGGTCGAAAAGGACCCAAAGTTCAAATGCGCCAGATGCTCATGTATAGGTCTATGGCTACGCAGATTTTAGGATAATTGTCTAACTTAGAAAAGGTCGGAGAGCGACGGACAAATCATAAATTTACGAAAAAGTAGGCATGACCAGAGTATTGTAAAGATAAGTAATAAGAGATATGTTGGAAAAGTCTCGAGTAGTTCGCTTCACAAATCCGATCAGCCCACGATACCTAGAGACCACGTAATCCACATGATGTGCGAAAGTCAAACGTGAGTCAAATAAAACTCCCAAGTCCCTAACCACCTCCGTGCGAGCAATAGCCGATCCGTCAAGCTCATACTGAAACGGTAGTTGCATCCTGCCCTTAAAAAATTACACTACCTGATATGTCATGATAATAGGTTACAATAAGGTTATCTTCAGCAATCAGTGCAATATACTATACTATGCCGCGAATGTCTCCAGAACATATTAATTATGTGCAACTCTAATAGTAAAAGAGTAAGAGAGGTATCCGCTAAGCGTCGCTGCCTTTTACGAAACCAATCTAAGTTTGGTCGCAACTATAAGTTTGGTCTCCACCCTGGCAGAAAATAACCCAACAGTTGAGTATGGTTGGCCAACGAACCAGCTAAAACCGTCACTTTGGCCAACAGTTTACCGTTGGTAAGCATTTCTACCAGGGCATAAATATACGCTAATGAATGTAATGAAATCAATTTTATATATGTCATTAAGGTTTAGCAGGTGAGATAAGATCAGCTGACTAGTGGTTATTAAAAAAAAGGTTACAATTTTCAATTTGTATTTACCGGTGCGTATTGTTTATTCGAGCCCTGCCAAGTGTCGGGCTGTCGCGTAGATCGTCCCCAGTCAACAAAATGTCGTCTCGGCGACGACGAAGGTCTTACCTCGGCTGCTCAGCGTATCCGTTTTGACGGACCGTGGAGAGTGGCGAAATTATGTTGTGTTTGGCTGAAATTGTTTGTAGGAATCGGGACATGCATGCGCGGATAAATAACACGGGCTTATTATGCCGTAAGCTTAGGCGGGCTACGGTTGCTTCCGCGACCCTAGTCTAGCTAATTATCGGGCTATTCGCTTTTGTATTTGCAAGAAAGAGAGAGAGAGAGAGAGAGAGAGCGAGAGAGAGAGAGAGAGAGAGAGAGAGAGAGAGAGAGAGAGAGAGAGAGAGAGAGAGCACTAAGTTAGCTTGGCGCTTACACGCACGGCGGACTTACAGGTGTGATGCCGTAGATGCGCTGGCGCTGGAGGTGATGCTCCGGTCGTTGTGGAAGACGCCGCTGCATAGAACGTGTCCGTCGGCTTGTAGATTAGCCGGTGGCTTCGTCCACGTGTGCTCGATAGCGCAGCTTGGATCAGAGAGAGACTTTCTAATCTCTCCGCTTTGAACTATCTTGTCTGTTTCCCCTTCTCTCGGGCTCCTTAGCGTCGCCCGTCTCTCTCTTTCTTACAGATTCTATGTAGGCGTTGCGATGGTCAGCCCGCTCACTCTTGTCGCGATGCTTCCTCAATTCTCCTTCTCTTTCTATGAGCCTTACATTGCCACTATGCTTCGCGTGCGGCTTCTGCCACCTCGATCGTCGTCTCGTTGCGCGTGAGTGTGTACGTTGTCTGTGTGTATGTGTGTGTGTTGTTACGCGCGTACTGTGCTGGACACATGCTGCGTAGCTTGTATGCATATGCACTGTCACAATATGTTTGTATACAATATTTTTTGTTTTTTTTTTAATTTATCCCCTTATATTTTTGCATGATTTAGTAACAAAATTTTTTTCTACTCCTAGCTCTTGATAGAGCAACGTATAATTGGCCATGAAATTGTTTTCGACGCATGTTAAACAGTATTTCTTCTTTAGATGGCGATAGAGTTATTCGTGGTGTTAATACTAACTTTTTTGTATTGTTTCCATTTAATATTTCAGCCTGAATTGAATATTTCATTAGTTTTTTTATTAACAACCTTGTTCCATTACCATTATCATCTTTTGCAGTAACAATGCTTATATATTCAACAGTCGGCCCTTCCATAATATCCAGAATTTTATTGTTGATATCTAAAACCTCATTGTTTGTAGGAGCCAATATAATATAACTTTATCCTTCAAACTTTCGTCATTTATTTTTATTTTATCTCCGAATATTTCTACAATGATATTATTATCTTTTATGACTATATCATCAGAAATTTCAAGCAATTCATTCTCTATTTCATACGAATTTGATCATTTTCCTTCGCCTACATCTAATAGCCATTGTTTAAAATTATTGTCATTATCAGATGCTAGATTTTCATTCAGTGTCATACGTATAAAATTTGACCTAATAACTTCAATACGACTACCATGTTGGACAAACGGTAATGTTTGTCTAAAATCTCCCGAGACAAGTAAAATTTTTCCACCAAATATTTTCTTAACATCACATAAATCTTGCACAAGACCGTCGACTGCTTCGAAGGCATATTTTGATGTTATAGATATTTCATCCAATATTATAATTCGTACTTCTTTTAACATTTGACCATCCTTCGAATTAAATTTTATGTTACATATAGTACTTACTGTTATATTAAATGGTAATTTAAATATTGTGTGCACTGTTTTTCGATTGCGTAAAAAATTTGTCTCAATTCCTGCCCAAGCAGCACATAAAATTGGAATATTCGACAGTTGCATGATGTTGTTACATCATCATATTTTTTGTGCGTATGATTATTTCTGGTAAGTTAAAATCACCTAAAGAAAATCCGTTTATTTGTGAATTTGTGTCAATTATATGTAATGCTAAGTTTTCACCAACACTTTTTTCATATTTTGGGTGATAAAACAAATGTTTCTATTTTTCATATAAATGTCTTGCATTAATAGGATTATGAAAAATACAAATAAATGTCAACAATTCACAAAGTGCAGTAAGAAATTGTATTTGAGTTGCTTTTTCTAAACATGTCACATGTGTACACACGTCACGGGTTTCTAATTACTATAAGAAGACGAGTAGAAGAGTGCAATGCGGTGGCGGCCGTGGCGCGACGACAGAACGTCTGCCTTGCAAGCCAGAGGATCTCGGTTCAAGCCCAGGGTCCGTCACTTTTTGGTTGCACTCTTCACTCGTAACAATAATATATTACTCAAATTATTGCAAAAAATAGTTAAAAATTGGGCTTACTTGCTAAGGTCTCTCGCGCACTCCTTTTCAATTGAAACCAAAATTCTTACAGCCAATGTTTGCATTTATTTGAGAATAAAATTTCATAGTGATCCGGTTTTTAAAAAGTCAATTAATAAAATTTGGTACGTAAAAAATTAGTTTTTGAATGAAAAATTAGTAGAACTTTTTGTCCAATAATCGATTTTCCACGTCCCAAATTTTATTAATTGTCTTTTGCTTCCTTCCAGAGCAAGCTTTGTAATAGTACAATTTTGAGTTTCTTCAAAACTTCTAGAAAATACTTTTTTGCAGACCTTTGAAAGTAAGCCCAATTTTTAACTATTTATTTGCAATAATTTGAGAAATATACTATATATATGGCGAAAAATTTACAAATCTTCCTTTTTTTTGTACCGAATATGAGTGCAAAGTTTTAGAAAATAAGATTATGATATAAAAAAAGTTAGAAAATTCACCAGAACCCCACCTTAACAATAATATCTGGTCTATCAATTGCAGTTTCATAATTTTTTTAATTTTCAGTTATTTTCTTCCAATTTGGGTAACATGTCATTGTTATAAATAAGTCTGGCTTTCCATAACAATTTCATAGTCATTGAATGAATATAATTTTGTTTTAAAAATCTACCACTTCCAGTAAAATTTGATGGTAAAATAAACATTTTTCTTATTTTTGATTTTCCGGATTCTTTTTCCTATGTAAATAATCCATTACACCTTTACATAAATCACTTCTTAAAACATTTTAATTTCTTCTTATAAAATAAAATCTTGAACTTTTAACTTTTACAAATGCATCAATTATTGCCCGTTGAGAAATTTTACACAAATTAAGATATAGATTAAATTAATTTCTCACAGAATGTCTATAATTATAAAATTGCAAATTTGAAATACTATTATTGCTATTTAATTTTCATATTGAGCATCCATCCGTATCATCCGTTCGGATAAATAAGTGGATATGTCATAGGGGCAGTGTGTTTACTTATTAACGGAATACTAATAGGAAATTTCTTGAATATCTAACAGTGTCGCGTTCTGCAGGAGATGGCCCATCATTTCCTACAAATACTATCGCAACTTCATTACAAGAAGCTTTATTATATATATTTTTATCTAATTTATCGTTTCGTTTAATCGGCATGGCCACTGCTTTTGGTATGCAACCGTTTTTCGTGCAACGTTCTTACTCTTCTTTTTCTACTTCATGCATCATTTTATAAGCTTTAGCATAAGGGTTAATATCTCTCAATAACCTATCTAATTGACTCAACAATTCTAATTTTGTATTGGGATTATTACTATAGCTTTTTCGCTGAATAGTAGCTAATTTACTATCAAGAACATATAATAGCCCATATTTTCGAGCTTTACTTTTATTCGGATAATTTATCATAATTAGCCCAAAAACTTGCAAAAGCATTATTATATGATAGAATATTCTTTTGAAAATTAACTCTTTGGATAGTCCTGTGACTAATTGCTCCAACTGATTTGGATAAATAGGATTATCCGGAAATTCCACGTTTCCTTTGTGATAACAATTAGTAAATTGTTTGCCTTGCAAATATTCAAAAACAAAATGCTTAGCATTACAATATTTACAATTTTTAGTCATAGAACCTAAATAATTTTTGTAAATCAATGTTTCATTAAATTGTAAATTTGCTATCCTGCCATTTATACATTATAAAATTGTCCAGTATCATCAATTTTTAATTTTTCAATTAATATGATTGGTTCTTTTATTTCATCACTGCACTCTATATCTATTTTTCGTCTTTTAAAATTTTTCTGTAAATAAATTTGTACTTATTCATCTATATTTTATTTTCTTTTGTCATTTAACATTTTTTCTTTCGAATTTTTTCTTTTTTATCATACTACTGTGACGAGGTGAGCTCGTCTGTAGCCGTTGCACAGATGATGGCCGAGTCCGCACTTTATTCGCAAGTGCGACAGTATCCCAACGGTTAGGGCACTTGACTCTCAGCTAAGTAGCTTGAGTTCGATTCCCGGTGCCGTCGCTTTCTTTTCGTATTTCCGAAAAATGCTCACCCTATTACACTACATTAATCATTTTTGTTATTCCAATAAACTTGCCTTTTACGCAGTGCTTCTTTTTCTTGTTCCATTTTTAATTCATTGCTATTCATTTTTTGCAATTTCACCGATCTTTGTTGTTTTCTCTATTTTTTTTCTTCTGCTTTGCAATCATTATCCAACAATATAGTTATATCAGAGTAATTAAATACATTAGAAACTGTCATTCGAATTTCCATTGGAATAATAGAACTAGTGTGAGTTTTTCTACGTCCACTATATAAATCCATTATTTTTTGTTGCTCAATAATTAAATGTCTTTAACTATTCTTTTTTATCATTTTAATTTTATGATTACATTGGAATTAAAACTTAATTTTTCATCAACACAAGTAAATCTATGACTGATGGTTCGTAAGAAAATCAGAGCAGAGACCCAGCGCGAGTAAAAGGACCAACAGAGTCGGTTGGAAAACGAAGGATTATGATAAGAAGATGTTGCTACTGGCACTGGAAGAATTGCAACTCTCAGGGACGGCGAACAGCAAGGCAGAACTGGTGATGGATAATATCATACGAGCCTGTGACGCGGCCATACCGAGAAGAGTGCCCAATTGTAGACGAACACCAGTATATTGGTGGGATAAAGAGGTTGAGAGTGCGCGCAGCGAGTATCACCGGACCAGAAGAAGATAACAACGGGCAAGAAAGAAATACTATAAAACCGGAAGAGGCCAGAAAATAGTAGATGTCCGCGGACAAGAAATGAAGGGCGCTAAGAGGAAGCTTAAGAAGACAATCCGCGAAAACAAGCGACGGTGCCTTAAAGAACTACAGGATGAGGTCGAACAGGACTCTTGGGGTCGACCTTACAAAATAGTAATAAAGAAAATTAAAGAAAGCTACGTATCCCCTCCAAAATACCCGGAACTATCACACCGGATAGTGACCAGACTGTTCCCCAGGCAACTGGAAGAGCCAAGTGTTATCGAAAGATGTGCGAATGAAGAGGCTGTTCCACCGATCACGATTAAGGCATTGATAGCTGCCTGCAGAAGAGTAGGAAACAACAAGGCCCCAGGGCCGGATGGCATTCCCAATATTGCATTGAAGCATGCCATCCATGCTCATCCAGAGGTCTTCGTAGACTTGTACAATGCATGTCTAGAAGAGGGAACATTCCTCACAAACTGGAAGAAACAGCGTCGCGTGCTTCTGCCAAAAGAAAAGAAGCCACCCCAGGATTCCTCATCATACAGACCGCTCTGCGTGTTGGACACCCCAGATAGAATCCTGGAACGCATAATCTGCGTCAGAATGGATCATTTTATAGAAGGAAAAGGTGGATTAGCGGAACACCAATATGGCTTTAGGAAGAATCGTTCAACCCTGGACGCAGTTAGCCTAGTGATTGACACTGCGCAAAGAGCGATAGGGGGGAAAAGATGGAAGGGAGGAAAAAAGAAGTACTGCGCCATAGTTACGTTGGATGTCAAAAATGCATTCAATTCGGTCAAATGAAGTGAAATACACGAAGCACTCCGGAAACAGGATGTGCCCTTATACATAAGAAAATTAATGTCCGACTATTTGAAGGACAAAATCCTATTATATGACACGGAGGACGGTACCAAGACCTATAAAGTTACAGGAGACGTACCCCAAGGGTCAGTGGGCTTCGCTGATGACATAACAGTAATGGGAGTAGCGAAACATAAAAAAGAGGTGACAGAAATAGCGGAAGAGGCGACCTGTATAATACACGAATGGCTAAAGGAGACGGGTCTGGAACTAGCCAGCCACAAAACAGAAGCACATATCTCTAGTAGGAATAAGACGGAGGAAATTAAACTGACGGTAGATGGACATGAGATAGCTTCTCAATTAACCATTAAGTACTTGGGCATCACCATCGATGCAAGACTAATTTTCAAACAACATTTGGAAATAGTCAGCGATAAAGCAGCAAGTCAGCGCTGCTCTATCACGATTGATGCCAAATGTAGGAGGCCCAACTCAGAAGCGAAGGTTACTCTTAGTCAGTGTAACCACATCGATTATGCTATATAAAGTCCTAATATGGGCAGATGCGATGCGGGTAAAATCGTATGCCCGAATGCTAACCACTGTGTACAGACGACGTACACTGAGAGTGGCGTCCGCTTACCGTACAGTATCAGACAATGCGGTGTGCATGATTGCTGGTATGCCGCCGATTGACCTATTGGCGATGGAAAGTAAGGATGTATTCCAAAGTAAAAGAAGAACAAGTGACAAAACTCAGAAGGAGACCTGGGATGCAGCAAGAAAGAAGACAATAGCCGAATGCCAAACAGGATGGGATGTTAGTGACAAAGGGCGATGGACACATCGCCTTATACCAAAAATAGAGGATTGGACTGGAAGAGAACATGGGGAGGTCAACTACTACCTCACACAGTTTTTAACCAGGCACGGATGCTTCCGGGCTTATCTGCACCGATTTAAATAGATGATAGTCCGAACTGCTCAGCTTGTTTGGACGCTAACGAAGATACGGAGCATGTTCTCTGTGACTGTTCGCGATACCAAATGAAGCAAGAAGAACTCGAGTGTTATTTCTAGACTAGAGTGACATCTGAGTCAATGATGACAACTATGTTTACGTCGGAAGATGGTTGAAACGCAGTAAACAACTAAGTAAGGACTATCCTCAAGAAGGTTAGAAATGACGAGGAGAAGAGAAGGCTAAGACAAGGCATAAAAATGTAGCTAGACGAAGATCACTGAGCCGTATCGGGGTTGAGGCTGTCCAGAGGATGGCCGGACGATGCCGCACGAAGCAGACGACCGGACGATGCGGACGATGCATCAATTACAAGAGGGCGTAAAAGCCTTTCGCCCCCCCCCCCCCCCCCGGGGAAGCACTACTCGACGGTCGTACCGCGGGGAACAAGGGCACAGAAGATGGAGCTAGGTGCGCCTTTACCGAGGGTCGATAAAGACAAAGAGGGCGTTCCTTGGCACGGTTGGGTGTTTTTTATCTGGCCGTAAAAAGGATGGGTTTAGTCGGGGTGAATCCGACACACGGCTGACATTGCGGACGGGGTTGTTTCGACGACCCCATAAACAAAGTCACGCTATGGTCTTTCTAATATTTTTCCCTAACACCTCTTCCCCGAGAGAGAAAAACACACACACACACACAACTGTGTACTCTGCAAAGGAGGTACAGGTGAAAAGAGTGACCACGCAGTTGGCAGCTATACGCACTGAGTAAAAAAAAGTTAGGGTTACACATTTTGCTTCTGGTTATACTGTATTAATCAATCATATTATATCAATCATTGATAATTTTCTAGTTTACAAACAATGTAGATGCGGTAGCACTAGTTCGAAAATTCATCTACTCTGGCCTATGGATTTTATCTGGTACTGGCCACCGGTCTTTCTCCGGTCAGGGCTCCTTAACATGCTTACTTGAGCAACTCCGGTAGTGGTAATTATAACTTTTTTTTCTCTCAGTGCATGCCTAGTTTACCGAGCCGGAGTAGAAGCCACTGACAGACGAAGAAACTGAAAATAGTGCAGTTGAATATAAATCACTGGGCGACTGCACAGGACCTACTGAGCCATTATGTCCGTGAGACAGAAATCGACATAGCATTAGAGTCCTGGACAAATATTGTGGGAAATGGACAGTATTGGTAAAGCGGCAATATGGGCATGAGGAGACGCTGCTGTCCAGGAAAAAATAACAAGACGTAATGAAGGCTTCATATGCGCTAAGGTCGCAGGCGTACACATTTACAGCTGCTATGCTTCTCCTAACACGTCGATAGAACAATTCAGACAGCTGTTGGACCGGCTAGTACAAGATGCTGTGGGAAGAAAACCGGTACTGATAGCAGGCGATTTCAACGCCTGGACAGTAAAGTGGGAGAGCCAAAGGACGAACGAAAGAGGACAAACGCTATTGGAAGCATTCGCCCTCCTTGACTTGACATTTGTTAACCAGAAATATTCTTACACATTTTAAAGAGGAGACACAGGGTCCATTATAGATCTCACGTTATTCAGCAGCTGCCTGATTGGCTTAGTTAGATAGTGGACAATGAGCGTTCATTACACAAATAGTGACCATTAAGCGATAATAATGGAGATAAAAATATCAAAACAGATATCCAATGGGAGGACAACGACAAAAAGAGTCAGTTGGAAAACGAAGGATTATGATAAGGAGACATTCCTACTGGCTTGCTAAGAAATACAGCTGTTTGGATCGACGAATGATAAGGTTGAGCAAGTAATAGGAAATATTACCCAAGCCTGCGTCGCAACGATGCCAAGGAAGGCTCCCAATAATATACGACCGCCAGTATACTGGTGAGATAAAGAAATTGACGCTGCCCGCAGAGTGTCATTGAACCAGAAGACGGGAACAGCGGGCTCGGAAGAAATACCACAAGACTGGTCTAGGTAGAGATATAGTAGATGCTCAAGGAAAAATCCGAGAAAATAAATGACAGTGCTTAAAAAAGTTACAGGACGAGGTTGAGCTGGATCCCTGGAGACGACCGTACAAGTAGTAATAAAGAAGATAAAGGAAGGTTATATTATCCCTACTAAAAGCCCGCAATTGCTGGATCGTATTGTAACCACACTGTTTCCCCTTCAACTAGAAGTAACAGCTATCCCTAAAGCGGAGGTTAATGAAAAAATCATTCCAAAAATCACCACAGAGGAAGTACTGGCTGCATGCAAAAAAATTGGGAACAAGACTCCAGGCCTAGATGGCATACACAATATTACATTCAAATAAGCAAGACGGGCAATTATAATACAATTCATGTCTCGAAGAAGGGACGTTTCCTAAGAACTGGAAGAAGCAACGCCTGGTGCTACTACCAAAAGGAGATAAGCCACCTGGAGAAGCTGTCTCATACAGACCACTCTGCATGCTGAACATTCCGGGCAAGATTTTAGAGCGCATAATTGGCGTTAGAATGGACCAAGTCATAAAAAAACCAGGTGGACTAGCGGAATATCAATACAGCTTCAGGAAAAAACGCTCCACTCTTCACGCCGTAAGATTAGTAGTCGACACCGCTAGAACTGCATTAGAAGGAAAAAGATAGAAAAAAGGATCCAAGAAGTATTGTGTTATTATTACACCGGATGTTAAAAATGCGTTTAACTCAGCCAGCTGGGGAAAGATACACAAGGCACTACGGAAAAAAGAGGTACCCGCATATATAAGAAGGATTATGCCTGACTACCTGAAATACAGAACCCTTTTGTTCGATACAGAGAGCGGCGAAAAAATCTATCAAGTAACCGGAGGGGTCCCACAAGGGAGTCGTCAGTGCTTAGCCCATTATTGTGGAACATCATGTACGATGGAGTATTTAGGAGCTACCCCAAGGGGCAACGGTTGTAGGGTTTGCAGATGATATTGCAGTAGTGGTAGTAGCACAGCAAAAGGAAGAGGTGACGGAAATCGCTAACGATGCAGTAGGTATAATCCACCATTGGCTAAAGCAAACTGGACTTGAGCTTGCTAGCCATAAAACGGAAGCTATCTTTATATTTAGTAGGAAGAAAATAGAGACAATAACGCTGACAGTGGACGGGCACAAAATAGACTCTCAGTTGATCATTAAGTACCTGGGAATCACCTACATACAAATGTAGGTAGGCCAACGTGGGGTCGAAGGTTACTCCTAGCCAGTGTAACTACATCAATTATGTTATACGGTGCCCCACAGTATGGGCGGACGCTATGTTGGCGAAGTCCTATGCACAAAAGCTGTCAACAGTTTATAGAAGAAGTGCATTGCGGGTCGCTTCTGCCTACCGAACAGTATCAGAAGATGCAGTGTGCGTTATCTCAAGTATGCCGCCTATTGACCTTCTAGCAACAGAACGAAAGAATATATACGAAGAAAGCCGGCGTGGTGACAATACTCAAAAGGAAGTTTGGAAATCCGCGAAGAAACAAACCCTAGCTGAGTGGCAAAGATGATACGACTCTAGTGGAACCAAGCGATGGACCCGCCGCCTCATACCACGTATTGTTGGCTGAACCAATAGACGACAAGGGGAAGTGAATTACTACGTTACGCAGTTTTTGAGCGGGCATGGGTGCTTTCGAGACTACCTACACCGCTTCAAGATAGAGAATAATCCAAATTGCCTAGTATGTTTAGAAGCAAACGAAGATGCGGAGCATGTCTTCTGCGACTGTTTGCAATAGCAATAAGAAGTGAAACAAGAAGAACTCGAGCGTTACTTTCAGACTAGGGTGACCCCTGAGTCAATGATGACAGCTATGCTAGCGTCAAATGATGGCTGGTGCGCAGTAAACAACTACGTAAGCACCATCCTCAAAAAGGTTAGAAATGACGAAGAGAATAGAAGGGAAGGACGAAGCGAAACAGCTAAGTAAAACTGTTGCTAGACGAAGGCTACTAGGTAGTAAATACGAAACGCTCCTCGGACTGATGCAGAGAAACGTAGGTCACAGAGTTAAGCTCTCACTCTCCTGCCCGATGCAGAGGAACGTAAGAGCTAGGGTTGAGTACCTCTAAGTGCTCCTCAGACCGATGTTGAGGAACGTAGGTAAATGAGTTGGAGCCCAGACTCCCTCACCTAATGCAGAGGAACGTAGGTGTCGGGGTTGAGTCTGTGCAGAGGATGGCCGGTCGATGCTGCTCGAATTAGACGACCGGACGATGCTGCAGGAAGCTGACGACTGGACAATGCAGAATGGAGAAGACGAGTTTGATTCTGAACCCCTAATCACCTTGGTGGATGGGGAAAGTATGGAAATGTCAAACTTCAAAAGAGAAGCCAAAAAAGGCTAGTTAACGGGCCCCACGGTAGTATTGTTCAACGATAGTACCTGTGGGGATCTGGTGTCGGAGGGTCACTTGTGTAGAGCCTGTTCAGTCTAAGCCACATTAGAAAAACACACACACACACAACTCCACACTGAGAAAAAAAAGTTAGGGTTACCGGAGAGTCCGGTAGCCAGTACCGTAGAAAATCCATAGGCAAGAGTAGATGAATTTTCGAACTCGTGCTACTGCATCTACATTGTTTGTAAACTAGAAAATTATCAATAATAGATAATATGATCGATTAATGCAGTACAACCAGAAGCAAAATGCTATTTACGAGCCAAACAGCGTAGGTACATTTAGAGGTTATGTTGGACTCCGGCTCTGGCTACAGGAAACTCTCCGGTTGGTGCTACTTTGTGTTATCAAGTAACCCTAACTTTATTTTTTTCTCAGTGCATACGGAAATTTTCTAAAAACACTTGATTTGAACTTCTAACATACTAAAAAAGTATTTTCTTGAAGTTTTGACGAAACTCAAAATTTTACTATCACAAAGCTTCCTCTAAGAGGAAGCAAAAGAGAAAGATACATAAATTTTGAGCAATTTTCATAAATTATTTAATGAAATATTGCAAAAAAAAACATTAAATAATGGGGTTACTTGCAAAAGTCTCTTTCTTGCGCACTAGGTTTCGACTATGACAAAAAATGAATGGTAAATGTTATTATTAATCTAACATGAACAAAGTTCAATGCAAATAATAATAATAATAATAATAATAAGTTCAATACATCAAATTTTAAAAAAAGCTTTCAAGTATTTTTGACAGAGGATAAACTGATTTTTGAGCAAAAAAGTGAACAAGAACCGGTGAGAGAGTTCGCTTTAAAATGACAGACTATTAGACCTTTAGACAGAGATACCTTAGAATCGGATGAAGACATGGCAGATAGGCTTGATGGTGAGTGTGGTAGAATGATGCGTGTATGTCGAAGCTTTTGCGTTGATTAATGTTGTCAGCGGGCGGAATCCAGGCTGAAAAAGTGTTTAGCTCGGCGTCGGTGGTGATAACGATGGCGCGCTCGTTGTCATCATTACAGCGCATGTAGAGTTTCCCGCCGATCACGTAGACTCGGTAACCCTGCCTTCTCTTGGCCTCTAGCCTAGCTTTCTAACGTAACTTGTGGATGTCTGAAGGAAGCAGCTCGTTGATGTTTATGAGCCCTTGATGGTCAGGTCTCAGAGCTTTTGCCTCCTACAACAAGCTGGTGTCCACTTCGAGGAGGTGCAGCGAGATGTCACGGGTATAGACTAGACCCATAATAACAAGAACACTTTTCGAGGTCTGTTCTTGCCGCCTCTTGACTTCAACGAGTTCACTGCGAAAACTCTCTGAGGTACACACGCGTTTAGAAAATCACAACACAGAATTACAAATAATCACCGCTACGCTCAATGAACACGCTGTTCTCTTAAACAACATCTTCAAAAGTAATAATGACGCTCAGCCCCTTCTACCTGTAACAGTAAAGCAAATTTAGGATACCACCAAATTAATCATCTCTCGCATACCGTCCGATCTACAGTTCTCTCCATATGAGATCGTTATCGCTACTCTTATTGCTCTGAATGTCCAACGCTTGATCAGTGAAGTGCTGTTTGCCGAGGAATTCCAAAGTACATGCCAGCACTTAATAAATGCACCCAAGTCCACCGAACAGGGATCATCTAGTGTACCACAAGCTCCATCACGACGCGATTTCAGGAGTGTCATCGTGCTATTCAAATCAGCAGCTATGCGTGACTTCATTATCACGCTGAGTCTGCGCAACTGAAATTTCTCAGCATCAGCCGTATTCTCGCAGACTGAGCAAACCAATATCGCCATTCGTCCGCTACCTGAAACCTGTCTTTGCTTTTCTTCAGCCTGTACGCTTAAGCTTTGTACCGAATTGGGCTACAAGGATGCCCGCGTGACTAACCTCGTGGTACAGGTTTGCAGAAATGCTGAATCATAATTCATACATACACAGCGCCGACAATCTCAATAAGTTTACGAAAGGACTATCTATATCCAGTCACGCCTCATCTTCTCCAGGTCCTACAATCTTCAACGATGGTAACAAATTAATAAGTCATGCCAATATAAACGGTTTAATTACTCATTTTAACGAAGTCGAATGCTTTTTACATCTGAATTCCAGACATATCTTTCTCATCACTAATAGTAAACTCAACAAACTTGATCCTAACAAATTAGTTAGCATCGAGAATTACTCGCTACTCCGGAATGATAGAGCCCTATGAGAGGGTGGTAGAGTTGCTCTTTACATCCACTATTCCATCAGGTGTAAACCTATCGCAATATCCGCCCGCAAAGCTATTGTGAATCGTCAATCGGAATATATAGTTATCAAAATATCTACTTGTAAAAGTAATAGCACACTTCTTGCTATAGTCTAACGTATCCCTTATTGTGCCTTACCTAACGACATTTTCGACGTCATCGCCGAGCACTGTACCCGATGCAATAACGTTGTCATTAACGATCGAAACTTTAATATGCTATCCGACTTATACAAGGCACAATTCATTCGTGAAGATATCGATTTATATTCGCTCTATATGGTGCCATCTACTGCTTCTCACCATACGTTAAATATTAATCGCGAGATGAGCCACACATGGCTTGATTTATTTTTGTCTCACAAACCGAACTTATTATTGCATACGACAAGTTATTTACTCCATTTATGATCAACCAAGACCAAATCGACTTAATTGTCAAATTTCAGCCCGAACTGGTCGCGCCGAAGGTCGCTCAACACCGCACAGTTGGCGGTTTTTAAAAATCTGTTTTAATATTAGACGGCTTGAGCTAAGAATAAACTAGAGGATTAATACTTTACAGAAATAAAGTTTGAATCATATAAAGTAAATAAAAATGATTAAAGGTTGATCTCCACGTTCAAGGTAGCTTAAGGTGGTCTGTTTGTAATATTAGTGCCAAATCGTGGAATTGACTTGAACCGTTTTAAAAATGGTCGGATGATCTTTTCTATATTGTTTCTCAAAACTATACAATAAAGGATGTAATTTCAAAGGATATTTCATCACGCTAGCATATTTTAGCCTGATTTGTGTTATTTTAAACTAATTTTTTTAGTCACTCCCGTAAATTTGGCACTTATAGCCATGACGACTACGTTAAACAAAGTCGGATGAGCTTTTCAATAAAATTCCTATAATTTACATAATTCATACTTCATTTTTGTATATTTTCAATCCTCAAGCTCATTTCTAGCGTGAGACGTCTAATTTTGAAAGGAATTTTTAAAGATCTTTTACTGCGCGGCTCCCTTCCATGCTCTTGGTTTTAGATTTTAATCTATATTTCCCATAGAAGCAATCATTGCGACTCATATCAATACAAACAATTTCTATAGTCTTGCAAAAGTAAAACTATTTTTCAGAACACGTGCATCAAGAACGCGCTTTTCGCCTACGAAAAAGTGGAGCAAAAGTAAAGTTTATTAAGCCTGAGGTCAAAGGCCTTTTTAGTGTTTTTGTGTGTATTAATACATATAAATACACCCACACATACATATAAGAGTAAGCACTTTCGCCTTAGATATTTGTATTTTTAACGCACAGAATGATATAATTTGTTGCCCTCCCATTGGATGTCTGTTTTGATATTTTCATCCCCATTATTATCGCTTAATGGTCACTATTTGTATAATGATCGCTCACCGTCTCCTCATTAAAATGTGTAAGAACATCTAGTTTTTATTTATTTATTTTTTACCGTTCAAGGATAGTCGGAATAGCGCTGCCACCAGCCGCGTATCGTGCGACAACCGAATACTAGATAAATTTTTAGAGGCGATCAACTCAGAAAGAGAGAGAGAGAGAGACCTTTTGTTAATTAAACAATTGACTTAACAAGCTATGGTAACGCGAGCGTTTATTCTTCGGACGCGGTGGTTACGGGATTGCTTCTGTCCTCCCCAGGGAGTACTCAAGGATAGAATATGTTTGAAAAATAATGCGAGACAGTATATATACTATAATAGATGACAAATAATTACTATTTATTCAATTAATTACCTTACATGGGAGAGCGTATAATTTGGAGTTATAGTTATTTCAAGGCTTTTCGACAAATAATATGTATTTTTGCTCTCCGTACTAAATCCTTAACAGGCGATTAGTTATATGATTGAATCACTATATATGTGGTTCTGGGTCGAGTGCGTATATGCACTTAACTTTACTACTAATTTAACGAATTAGCGCCACAAAACCTCGTAAATGTAAATTCTAACAACTTATTTATTTAGACTTATTATTGATACTCTTGAGGGCTGTGACTCTTAGAGTGCGATTGAACTAATTAACATATGCGCGCTCTTGCGTCGCGTGGTCTTTACTGTAGAAGACTGTGTTCGAAACTAGCTGTTCACCGGCCAGTCCGCATGTCTTTTATTTCGACCGGACGCATCTTTAATTATGTTAACATTACATTCGATACCTTCCGTCCCTATATCTTTCTCTAGTAATTTACGATTTTTCGCGAAGTACATATAGAAATTATTTAGATATGAGAGTTAGCTATTTACTAAGAAGATGTAAAACAAGTACTAGCAAATCGTGAAGAGATTAAATTTCTTCTCCCCTTTTTTTTGACTGTGGATATTATGTATGTGTCTTGGAATTCATGCCTTGTATTACATTTTCCTGTATGCGGCTATAGGCTTAATTTAAAGAATAAGTACGCATTACGACTTGAACAACGATTATCTGAAAAAAATTAGTAATAAATGATTCTTTTCGAAAAATTTATTCTAAAGTAAATAAAAATAAATGTTTGTCTTAACCATCACCTGAACATAATTTTGTGAATTTATCCTACACCAATAAAATTTTAATTCTAAGATAAATTAGAAAAACATAATGGAGTTATAATTCAATAACAGTTTTTACTGTGTCGTAATTCATAGTATTTATTCGCACGATTCCCGCCGAGGTTTCTTTTTATTAAAGTAACTAAATCATTTTTTATTTCAAGAGCTTAAGGAAGGGAAGCGATTGCAAAGGGAGAAAAGACGACTGCGCTGTAGACAGGATAAGATGGGTTAGATGGATTCCAATATGGGTGGTAATGAGACTATCCAGGTAAGAGTCATTGTTTGTCAGCGTCAGTTTCGGACATTGGGTCAGCGGAAGATTTCATTACATCTAAACTTAATTACGGAGAACTAAACGTCGTGTGTTAGGAGTCTAATGGCATAGCATAATGCGTATGCTGTCTATGTTTCGGCGAGGAACTTATTCTAACTTGTGTGTGTTTGTTGTGTTTGAATGTGTGTACGCTTTTTTTCGAATTTCCTTTGTATACAGTAGTTCCCAGGCCAGATTTTTCTACGGCCCGGAGAAAACTCTACGTGCACACATTCAATCGCCACTGAGGGGTTATTTAACTTTGTTAGTTTTTAGTGGGTATGAGATAGCTATGTTAGCTGATGTACAGAAAAAAAAAGGTTTGTATGACGGAAAACAGTTCTGTGGCGCATTTTTCTGTTGACGTTACAACGGGCCTTTTCGTGAGCATGAGTTCAATTTAAAAGTATGTAGTTGCACACCAGGCTGGTAATATTATTACTTCTCCTTCCATTTTATACCACAGCTCGTGCGTAATATAGGCTTCTATGCACGCGGCGCATGAATCCGCCGGTTTTATCTGTAGAAGATGTCTATTGCACTTAAAGGAAAGGTACCCAACCCGAACTCACCGATTTTGATGATTTTCATATATGTTGTAGAACATAAAAAAATAAGAGACACGTATTTTTTTTATCGGCTAATTTTCACTTTTAAGGGGTAAAAACCTCCCCTAAAGTTAACCCAAAAAGCGTTTTTTTTCAAATATCTCGGCTTAAAATTAATATTTTTCAATGAAACAAATTGGAGGTTATTTCTTACAAAAAGAGCAAGTATTTCATGGTGATTTGAAGAGTAAGGGTAGCATCCCCTATTTTTTAGGGGTTGAAAACATATATTTTTTGGCATAATTTTATAATAAAAATGTTTACACCAACTAAAAGAAATTGGAAAAAATGTTTAAACATCCTTAATAACAAAATTTAGATGACGTCTTTCGGTGTTTTCATAAATATTATCCCTAAGGGGGTAAACCACCCCTAACACAAAATAACTGTAAATATGTAATTCAATACATAATATTTCGTAGAAAGTTTGTATATAGAGGTTTTCGAGGTCGCTGATTACAAATCTGTTATCAGATTTTGAAAATTCAAAATGGCGGATCCAATATGGCGGACGGAAATATCGAAAAAAAATTTTATATAATAAAAAAGTTTTAAACGACTAAAAAATTTGGAAAAAATTTGTAAACATCTATAATAAACAAATTAAGTTTTTCGGTTTTTTCATAGATACTTCCCCTTAGGGGGGTAAACCACCCCTAACACAAAATAACTATAAGTATACTTCAATCCATAATATTTTGTAGAAGGTTTGTATATAGGGGTTTTCGAGATCGCTCTTTACAAATCTGATATCAGATTTTAAAAATACAAAATGGCGAAACCAATGTGGTGGACGAAAATGTCGAAAAAAAATTTTAACTTTCAAAAAAACTTGTTTACAAATGTGTGATCTTTGTAGCCTGTACATGTGAACTAAAGAGCCTTAAACCCTAAACCCCTAAAGAACAAATAGGCTAAATGGTTGTGCTTTTTAACCAAACGACTCCAAACCCCTAACCTCCAGACAAGCCGAAGGCCTATGCTTTACCGTAGACACGAGTATAGACATATTACCGATATTTTATTCTATCATTTTGTATGTAACAAATAACGTCTCGTTTTATGTTTCAATCAAAGATTATTTATTTTTCTGCTTTTATAAATTAGCATAATTTCAAAAGTAATTTCATAAATTATAAAGTATTTCATAAATTGCATAATTATATAATTTTATAAATTCAAAAAGTCCACACTTTTTTGCAAATGAAAAAACATAGGTTAATAAAATTAGTTTATCAAACTCTTTTGCGTTTTGTAATAAAATTTAATGTTGTCAAACTTGGGAGTTTTTCATTGTTACAATTATTTCGTAAGCCGAAAGTTTTTTAGATGAATTCTCGAAGTAATGATTATTGTATCTATAGTAAAATATTTACAGTCTGGAATTCCATAATAATACTATTTGATACGATTTAATGAATTTCTCAAAAAATCTAAATTTAATAATAAATATTGTTCTAATTATTATTATTATTTTTCATTATCATTGCTATTATCAGTATTACTGTTATTATTGCTATTACAATTATGCTTATTCTTCTTCTTATTATTATTATTATTATATTACTATGATAATTTTTGTTATTGGTAAAAATACATAAAAGAATATTAATACTCGAACTTCATTTGCAATTAAAGAACACGTTGTTATTGAAAGGGAATTTTATATGCATTCATTAGTTTAATGAATGTTATCGTACATTCAATGATAATTCCACAGATAAATGTCTTTCACTCATAAAAGTTGTTGACAATATGTGCGAATCAGTATGTTCTTTTTTTAGATTGTTTTCATCGAGTGTTTACCTCAGCTGCCTGTGTTATTTTTTAGGCAGTGAGTGAGTTTTGTGGGTATTCTAGTTCGATGCTGGAAAGTACGAATAGTACGTCTTTTTGTTTGTCAGTGGTATCATACAGTTGTAGAAAATTTTCTTTAGTGATTTTATATAGATTTACATTATTCAATTTCAAAGTGAATAAAAGTTGAATAAAACCAAAAATAGAGTTTTCCGAACATCACAAAGTGGAACGAGAATTCTTCTCCAATGCATAAATTAATGATTTGATTCAATTTACATTCACTCGTTTTATTCTGGTAGAAATGTAGCAGTCGTGCCTTACATGCAAAAACACAGCTTGTATAAATTTTACCGCTTGTTTTCATTTTAGATTTGAAAATGAAAATTAATCCGTTAAACGTTCTAAACTTATTATTAGCATACTTTCAAGCGTTAAACATACCAGATAGTGTCACGAATGATCACGAAACAGAGTTGGCCGAAAAAATAAAAGAAATTTTAATAGATGCAACACATGATTTCAACGATGTAGAAATGATTACTGATGACTCTTTGGATTTTCAAGAAGAGTATAAAGACCATAATGCGGAAATAATTGAAGATGAAGTGCAACATCATTTTCCTGATCCGGATATAGCACCAACAAATCAATGTACAGCAGATAATGAAGAACTAGATTTTGAATGCAAAAAAAGAGCTGTAGAATTTTTGAGAAGTAGCAAAAAGAAGCAAAATTTAAGTCTCAAAACAGTGCAAAACAGATTCAAAAAAGTATCATCTATTAGTCAGCTACGTCGTTGGGCTCATTCAATTAATAAAGGTGGCACGTATAGAGAAAAAGTAGCACAAATTTGTCAGTATACCCTGGATAATTTTCAAGCAGCTCTCGACAGTGGTTCAATTATCCATGATGAAGATATAATTCGATGGGCCTTACAAGCTAAAAAAGAAATTGGTTTTGATGATATTAGATTCAAAGCTTTTAAACATTGGTTACTCAAATTTAAACAAGCACACCGAATAGTTTCTAGGAAAATAAATAAGTTCATAACAAGAAAAACACTAGAAAGTAGTGCAGAACTTACGGCTAAAGCTGAAGCATTTATCGATGACGTTAAATCGTGTATACCAAGGATTGGACTAGAAAATTTGTATAATACAGATCAGAGCGGATTTCAGCTAGAAATGCATTCTGGAAGAACATTAGCAGTAGAAGGAGAAAAGCAAGTGCAATGTCTGGTACAGTCAATTTCAGCAACAACGCATAGTTATACTATACAGCCACTAATATCAGCTACTGGACAACTGTTGTCACCGCTATTTCTTGTTTTAAAGGAACCAAGTGGCAAGTTTGGCCCTATTGTAGAACAAAACATATTTAGACCAGAAAACGTGTACGTGGAAGCATCTAAATCTGGAAAATTAACAACAAGTAAGGGAACTAATAACAATTTTTACATTGTAATATCGTTGATCAGTTAATTAGTAAGTCGTTTAATTGCAGATCACTTCAAAATCTGGTTGGAAAAAATATTTTATCCCTATGTAGGCCATCACTCAATACTATTACTTGATTCTTGGAGTGGTCATTGTGACAAAGTTATAGAAGAAACAATGCCACAAAATAAAATTATTAACATAAAAAAATTCCAACTGGAACCACAGGAAAAATACAACCACTTGATGTCTATGGATTCCGTATTTGGAAAAACTTTGTCCGAACATTTTCTGATAATGTAATGTTAATGGATCATGATATGAATTTACATGTGAGAAATAATATAATTAAACTTCAATCATTGGTTCAAAACCAACTGTCTTCACCGAGATATATAGATTTGTTTAAATATTCCTGGTATAAAAGCGGTTACGTCAATGAAAAACCAGATAAATTTGATAATCCTATAGATTTCAGTTTTGGAAAGTCTTGTGCAACACATTGTGAAATAGAAGGGTGCACAAACATTGCAATTGTACGATGTGGTTGGTGCAAAAAAGCATTGTGCTTTAAACACTTTTATGAGGACTACCATTATTGTAAAAACATCGTAAAATAATATATTTTATGCTCAATACAAAAAATGCACTATGGCAAAAGATAAAAGATTGTAGATTATTATTATACTCTAATATTATAAACAAAAATACATTATAAGTTGAATTTACAAGAAAGGAATTTCAATAACATTCTGATAACAATTTCTACGGAAATTATAAAACTGCTTCACACACAGAATTTTCTTGTTTACAAATTTAGGAATTTGAGGTGGTTTGGTTAAAAAGCACAACCATTTAGCCTATTTGTTCTTTAGGGGTTTAGGGTTTAAGGCTCTTTAGTTCACATGTACAGGCTACAAAGATAACACATTTATAACAAGTTTTTATGAAAGTTAAAATTTTTTTTCGACATTTTCGTCCACCACATTGGTTCCGCCATTTTGAATTTTCAAAATCTGATATCAGATTTGCAAAGAGCGATCTCGAAAACCCTTATATACAAACCTTCTAGAAAATATTATGGATTGAAGTATACTTATAGTTATTTTGTGTTAGGGGTGGTTTACCCCCTAAAGGGTAGTATCTATGAAAAAATCGAAAAACTTAATTTGTTTATTATAGATGTTTACAAATTTTTTCCAATTTTTTTAGTCGTTTAAAACTTTTTTATTATATAAAATTTTTTTTCGATATTTCCGTCCTATTGGTTCCGCCATTTTGAATTTTCAAAATCTGATAACAGATTTGTAATCAGCGACCTCGAAAACCTCTATATACGAACTTTCTACGAAATATTATGTATTGAATTACATATTTACAGTTATTTTGTGTTAGGGGTGGTTTACCCCCTTAGGGGTAATATTTATGAAAACACCGAAAGACGTCAACTAAATTTTGTTATTAAGGATGTTTAAACATTTTTTCCAATTTTTTTTAGTCGGTTTAAACATTTTTATTATAAAATTATGCCAAAAAATATGTTTTCAACCCCTAAAAAATAGGGGATGCTACTCTTACTCTTCAAATCACCATGAAATACTTGCTCTTTTTGTAAGAAATAACCTCCAATTTGTTTCATTGAAAAATATTAATTTTAAGCCGAGATATTTAAAAAAAACGCTTTTTGGGGGTTAACTTTAGGGGAGGTTTTTACCCCTTAAAAGTGAAAATTAGCCGATAAAAAAAAATACGTGTCTCTTATTTTTTTATGTTCTACAACATATATGAAAATTATCAAAATCGGTGAGTTCGGGTTGGGTACCTTTCCTTGTTAGTACATTCTGTTTTTACATGCTGGGATTGTAAAATTTTATGTAGTCGAGGCGTGAATTCTAGCGTTCCCGATTTGTTCGGGAGGAAATTCTTGTCTAAGGCACAGTTCATGCAGTATAGGTCTTCTGTTTTTCTCATCATTACACACGGAGTGTTATAAATGCCGTTGGATACGCATTTGCTTTTTAGTAACACATCGAATCGTTCAGGATGCAATCTTGGTATCTCTCCATCTATGTGGCGGTTCGATTCGTTATGCTTTCTACCTGTTGGTGGTGCCATTCTGAAATATTTTATTAATTAATGTGTCGAATGCCTGTTCCGTCGAACTTTGTCGGTGGATGATATCATTAACACCTCTTCGGAGTCTGTGGGTGTGATTTGTGTAGCAGAGTGAATGTACGCACGGCTGTGGGGTTGGAGTTGCGTAAATGATTTCTTGCGTCGCGGGCTAGTTTTCCAACGATAAAGAGTTTGAGTTATAAGTTTTCGAGTCGAAGTTGAGTAAATTAATTTTTCGCGTGATTAAATGATAGATACATGCTTTTACTATGAAAATTATGGTTACAATGATTATCGCATTAATGCCAAAACCTAGCTTCATCATCGCAACGGTTTGTTTCCTGCTTCTGTGGTTAGATTCGATTTCCTTGATCTTGTTTTCCAATTCTTGTATTGATTCGGCATCATCAACGGCGGGCCAGACGTTTGCTGATGCATGTATTTGTTTGAAATTTGGTAACAGTTCTTTGTTTTCGTGCGCAGCAGCAAGTTTGAGGACGTGAGTTTGTACGTCTAAAAAGATTCTTGGCAGGTAGAAGAAATTTACTCCGTCTTGGATTTCGTGTACGCCGATTAACATAGTGGACTCGTGTCAACCGAAACATCTTGGTCTGAATTGAACTATGCCAATGCCGTCGATTTTTGTAGTTTCCGCTCTTTCTTGTAAACAGTATATCTGTAATAATTCAGGTTTACTGAGAGAGTATAGCCATCCATTTACTGCTGTGATTCTAGTTCAATATGCTCTGTGATTAGGCACAAATCTTATGTCGCATAGTGAGAATACGCCTTGACTTGGATTGTGTCTTCTTCGTAAATTGGTCGTTCGAAGTTGCAGAAGTAGTAATAAATTGACTCTTTACATCTACGGAAATGATCAGTAGTTAAAAAGGTGTGTTTTATCTTCGTCATCTGTCGTCGGCTAGTGCGAGGTAAGGTGCTCGAGGCATTATGTATGAGCTGGGCGTTGTATTTCTTGAGATGTTTTGGGGTATCGGTAGTGGATGTATTCGGTATAGGTTATACGAGTGTTTGTCTAGAAGGGGGATGAAACTTTCTATTATGATTCTATTTGCAATTTTTCTAATTTGGACCGTGGCGATCTCGTTTTGTCGTTCTGCTCGGATATGTTCCTTGGGGATTGGGAATTCGTATCCTGGGTTTATGTCGTGCACGTGTTGTTGGATATCTTGAAGTTGTAGTTCTGTATGTTTCCATATGCGAGTTTAATACAGCTTATACGGCGTAGAACCATTCTATGAGATGTACTGTGTAGATTAATACGGTGATTTAGTTACGAGCGTCGTACATGTTTCTTCCTAGAATTTGTGTTTTGGAAAAATACTCTTCTTGTCTGTCTTGTAGGTCCATCAAATTTTTAACTAATTTGTTAAATCTGCTTTGACTAAGGTGAGCCTGTTCCTCTACTAGATGCACTATTACTTTTTGATTCTTGAACAATTGGTCTATTTGTTCATTATAGTATACGCTGTCGTCTTCGGATAGTGTTTCGAAGAGAGTTTTGCTTAAGCTACCAATAAAACCGAATGGCACTACTCTTTTTACTATAGACGTGGGGTAGTTTGCCTTGCTGTCCAGGTTTTTATGAATTCTGCTGTGTCGTCGCGTAGTTGCCTGAACAAATTTTCTGCCTGCTCGTTTTTGTCTAGTAAACAGTTTGCCCTGGAGAAAAGTAAGGAACATTCGGCTCTTTCGGTGGGGCATGTTGTATTTAGAGCTTGTAATCGGCCTACGACGAAAGATCCGTTGTGATATAGTGAACCTATATCGATGAATGTTACTATTTTCCAATCTGCTTAAGTGAAACGGAGGTCGTCTCTTTTTTCATAATACACTCCTGGGTTGTGCTCAAAGGATGTGATTTTATAGTTTTTATACCCACAGACTGAAGAGGTTAATGATAATAAAATAGTATTTGAAAATTCCAAATTCTAAAACTAGACTACTAGACCGAGTGAACTACCTTAAACCAATTTAACAATTTCACTTTTAAAAAAGATTTAAGTTTCGAGGATGAAAGTAGAAATAATGATGATTCAAATAAGATATATAAGAAAAATATCGTATATCATGAAATATTAAATTAATAATAAACTAATAAAATATATCAGTTATTGAGAAAAGATGTGAATGGATTCACGGCACACAGATACCTTAAGTATACTTTAATATAATAGTAGAAGTAAGTATATATAAATTAATAATAAACAAATAAAATATCTCCTATTTTAGATATATATGGGCAACATGTAAATAATGCGCTATGAATTATAAATAATAATAAATAATAAAATATGCCAGTTGTTGAGAAAAGATGTAAATGGCTTTACGGCACATAGGAAAATTTAAATAGCCCAAAATTTTTAAGGCCCAAAATTATATCCGCCTCATAGATGATGTCTAGGTGTTAGGGTAACCCCTAAATGTTAAGTTATTGAGAAAAGATGTGAATGACTTCACAGCACACAGGTACATTAAGCACTTTAATATAATAGAAGAAGTAGAAGTAGATTGTTGGACTTTGTGCAAAAACAAGTAGGAAGAATGTTTTGATGCCTTTTTAGTGGAAAAATAGTATTTTTATAAAATGTCCGTACGGATGTATGTGTGTTCGCAGAGGAAAAAAACATGAAAAAAATGAAAAAAGTCGTTTTTCTGTAGCGCACAATAACTAGAGTGAAAAAGCAACTGTATAAATGAAAACTGCATCACTTGGATTTCAGTTTAATAATTATAGCAATGCGAAAGAAGGAGAGGGATAGAGAATTATATTGATATGTGTATGTAGTTGATTAGAAATAATTTTATCTATAAAACAAAAAAGTAAAAACTTTATAGAATTATACATGAAGTAAAAACAATTTTGATATCAAAGTAATACATAATGTTGAAGGAAGCTACGTGCCAAGGAATTAGCAGCGGTTTTTTTACGTTCATATACGTGAAACTGTAGTTTTATATCCTAGTTTAGTAACCTAATTACAAAGCAAGCATTTAAACAAGAGAAAAATGAAAAAACTTTATCATTTCTATCTACATAAGCAATGTATTTTCTACTTGTAAGCGCTAAGATTCTATGGTGATTAGTATACAAGACCACTCAAATTGTGTCTCAGTGCGATCGTGTGTTGAACGTTTGCTGTATGATATAATAACATTAAAATAATTTAAAACTATTAATTCCAGCTTAAAATGGTTGTTTACAGATTCTAGGTCAGAATTGTGCAAAAAATGGATCTACCAGAAAATAGAAAAAATAGTATAGTGTGTACCAAGAGCGTAAGATAGGCTATTTAGACTGAATGTAGATTGCAGTACGAGCCGCAGACGTGTACTACAATATCCACAGAAGATCAAAAAGCCTGCTTAGCCCTTGGTGTACACTATAGTTTTTGTAACGAATATATTGATTTCCGCGTTTTTTGTGCCTATAAGCGGGGCTAAGGTGACTTTTTTTTGACACGGTACCTTAAATTATTTGGTTCTTTAAATGTTATATATTGTTATGACCGGGTTCGGATAATAAAAATAACAACACGTTATTTATAGAAAATCACTCTTGAACTCGGACTCTTTATTCAAACGTAAACACAACTGTTCTCAACAGCTGACAGAACCAGATTAAACATAAACAATAACATCCGTGACGTCGTTAATCTCGTTGCTAAGGTCGCTATGCGCGATTCTTGGTGTTCGAATCGCGCAACGTTCAGGCTCGGTCACAACAATATACCTATATTTCTTTATGTGTACATGTTTTAATTATTTTTACGAATTTTTCAAAGAGCGGGCAAAATAGCTTTTTTGCCCGCTTTTTTCAGGCCGGTCAAAAAAGGCCACTTAAGGACCGCTTTTTAGGTCTAAAAAACGCTGAAATCGTGCATGTTTTACAAAAAATCTTTTTATTGCATTAATACAAAGTACGGTTGATTTAAGGACATAAATCGATGGATCATACAGCAACAGTCGTTAAATCAACAGCACAGGTCTGTTAGATCAACAGTGCCAGGGCTTTTGGATGGATGTTGTTACTCTTATTGAAGGGGATAGAGTCTGTTTTTTCATCTTGATTTTTTTCGCAGTTACAATTGTTACAAAAAAAATTATATACGTTGGTAATTAAAACTTTTGCATTTTGAAATTGCTGGCCCCAGGTTAACTAGAGTTATGTGAATCCAACGAGCATGGTGATCCATTCTTATCTAAAGCGTATGCGCATCAGCCCCAATTACCAAATAAACACATCATTTAGTACAAAAAAACTTTTAAATATCATAAAATTTACAACAAAAAACTTACCATCGGGCAATTCATAAATTTTTTTGGGTAATGAAGCAAAATAAAGATGATGTAAAGCATCCTCAGCACCAATTCTTTCTTCTGGATTTAATTTAAGAAGAGATGATGCCATATTATCAACTTCGGCAATATCGTACAATCTCGGGAATGAAAGGCCAAGTTTTCTTATAGGGTAAAATGCTAATCTATTGGGTTTATAAGCAGGTAACTGAGAGACTCCAGGCCATGTATCTTCAGTAGGTGTGCCAAGGATTTTAAAAATTTTATCCAGCTGATCATAAGTGCAACGCACACCTGGGAAAGTTGGCACTCCTGTTAGCATTTCTACAAAAATACATCCAACGCCCCACATATCTAATGAAGTAGAATATTCTGTCGAACCGAGTAAAACATCTGGAGGCCTGTACCATAAAGTGACTACTTCATGGGAATACGTATGTGATGGAACTGATTTCGCTCTAGCCAAACCAAAATCAGCTAGCTTTAATTCACCAATTTCACTTATGAGTAAGTTTTGTGGTTTCACATCTCGATGCAAGACTCGCCTAAAACGAAAATAGAGATATAAAACTTAAATAATAAAGATTGTAGTAAAAGAAAGAAACTCAAAAATAATGATTGCTTTATTTATTTTTTGGAGTAGAGTATTTATAGACTATTATTTTTAGGTGCTTATGAACATTTGCATACGTTAAAAAGATATAATTCATTGACTTCATAATCAATCGAAGTTTATCGAATTAATCATAGGGGATTTTACTATCTTCGATTGTCATAAGCTGCTTATTTCTACTTTATTATTTGTAATGTTAAAATATCGGGAAACATTTTATTTAATGGTATTTTTTAACAATATCTAGGAACTACCAAAATATTGTGCAAATAAAAATAACATAAAATATGCTCTTAATTGCTATATTCTCAAAAAGATATATTTGCAAAGCGTCCGCACTTCAATTACTAGTCATCACCAAAATAATTCAATCAAAGTCTAATTATAAAGTTGTGACACTTGACATTTTAATTTTTACACTTGTGGTTTATTCTTTTTTTTTTTTATTAAATATTTTCTGGTGAAAATATTGATGTGATATCAAAAACTCGGTAAATATTGATGGAAAAAAGTCCAGTTTTATTACTCGGGGGTTTTTGGGGTAGCTTAACACGATTTTCGCGACGGTCATACTCTCAGAAGTACCTGGTACCAGGGTAGACAGTATAAAATGTCGTCTTCTGGAATTTTGTTAGAATTTGAAACATAATTAGTCAAAACTCGTTACTCGGGGATTTTTCGAGGTCGCTGAATACGAATATCGTGACGGCAACGCTCCCCGAGGTACCTGGGGCCGAGAGTGGCCAGTATCAACGTCGTTTCCTAGAATTACACGGGAAATAAGTAACATATTTTGTTGAGACTCGTCAGTCGAGGGTTTTCGAGGTCGCTGAACACGAATATGGCGACGGCAACGCTCCGCGAAGTACCTGCTGCTCAGGGTGGCCAGTATCAACGTCATCTCCTAAAGATTCACGAGAAATTAATAACATGATTCGTCGAAACTTGTTATTCGGGGGTTTTTGAGGTCGCTGAACACAAATATAGCGACGGCAAGGGCCTTCTGCGTACCTGGTGCCTGGGGTAGACAGTATTAATGTCGTCTCCAAGGATAATGTTGAGCATAACACCATATCCATATTCAGTGACCCCTGAAATCTTTGAGTAACGTATTTCACTTAATTACTATCAAATTCCCACAAAACTCTAGGAGAAGAAGTGATACTGCCCCCCCCCCCCCCCCCCGGGAACCAGGTACCTCGGGAAGCGTTGCCGTCACGATATTCGTGTTCTGCGACCGCAAAAACCCGCGAGTAGCAAAACTGGACTCATTTCCATCAACATTTACGAAGTTTTTATTTATGATAGAATGATACGCAGATAATAAGGTATATGTTTTTCTCTCGCATTTCCGTTCCTTATTGTTAGTTATTAACAGTTTATTGCAAAAAAACGCGATTTTGGTATTTTTTTGGTTATAACTTTAAAACTAAAGGAGCTATCAGAATGCCTTACGAAGATGATTTGTAGAGAATAGAAATATCTACAAAATTAGAGGTCAAACGCTTCAATCGGTATAATAATAATTAGGTCCTGAGATAATTAGGAAAAACCGAAAAATTAGGCGTTTTTTCGAAAATTCATAGCTCCATCATTTTTTGAGCTGGAGCGCGAAAATTTTAGGGAAAAGTAGAGATTATAATGTTCTTTATATGTGCAAAAGTTGAGTGATGTCGGATTGTTAGTTTGCTCAAAATCGCGATTCAAAGTTTGCAATGAGTTTTTTTGGCAGACCTATGTGCTCTACCGTAAGTCCGATTGAAATTTCAAAAGAAGGGTCGAAAAGTTGACATCGTGGGCTACAAAACGTATATTTTAGTTTTTCGATCAAGTGCCTGGAAACATGCGAAAACCCGTTATAAAGTTCACGAAAATCGGCCGAGCACTCGCTCGCAGTCGAGTGGTCGGACGGGGCAGCGGCGGAGGAGACGCGTATGTATAGTAATAGGCGCGCGCAGCACCCACGTTGCCTATATTTGTACCAACATTTCTCAGTATCTACTACAGCTATTTGAATGATTATTTTTTTATTTTGGGGTAACGGAACCAAAGGAATCCGATTCTTCGGTCTGTTTTCTATTACTATACATAGCAAGTGCTCGGCCCTGACAGAATCTGATTTATTTAAATATCTATTTTAAGTTTTATATTTTTCGCCAATTCAGTTAAAATCTTCTTGTTTATTAATGTTATTACTATTAATATTAATAAAAATACTTTCTGAAATTATTATTTTAAAATTATTTGGTTCTTTATCTAAAATTTTAACATTTTCAAAATTGAAACTATGTGAAAAATTATTTATATAGGATGGGATGGGTGATATTTTATCTAAAGAGGTTTTTTTATGCTCATCTATTCTCTTGCTTAAATTTCTCTTGGTTTGGCCTACATAAGTAGCATTACAATTATTACAAGAAATCTCATATACGACATTAGTCTCACACCATTTATCCAGCTTATCTTTTCCTAACTTGATAATATTACTTAATTTATTCGACATTCGAGGTACAATAGTAAAACCATATTTTTTAAAAGAAGACAACTGTACAAAACAATTGTTCATGAAACGGAATCGACATAACATTTTTTATAGTAGGCACATTATTTTCAATTTTTGAATTCTAACACGATAACGAATACAACTATCAATAAATTTTTCCGGATAACTATTTTCGCTGAGAATTTTTTTAACTATCACTAAATTTTCTTTATGGAATTGTTTGTATGAGAAAAGAAGAGCTCTATATACTAGATTGTAAATAATGTTGCGTTTTAATTGGATTGTATGATTTGAATAAAAATTTAAAACTCTATTAGTGTTTGTAGGTTTTTGATACCAATTTTTAATAATACTATTGTTATTTATTGTTAAAGTAATGTCTAGAAATGGAATCATGTTCATATTTTGTAACTCATGCGTAAATTGTAAGTGTATATTATAACTATAAAATTTGTTTAGAATTAGATCTAACTCATTCTCTCTCACACATAAAATTGTATCGTCAACATATCTAAAATAAAAAAGAGGTACGCAGTTATGGTTATTTTTCAATTCACTGAGCACAGTAGTTTCTAAATCCTCCATAACTATATCTGCATACAACGGTGAAATAGGAGAGCCCATAGGTGTGCCAAAGATTCGTTTATAAATTATATTATCAAACAGAATGTATGTGTTATCAAATAAGAATTTTACTATCTCTATTATGTTTTCAAAAGGAATTTTAGAATGACTTTGAATTTTTTTAAAACGTTTGTCTAAACTGCATAAAACTAGCGCCAAAGGAATGTTTGTAAACAAAGAATTCACATCGAGGAAAACTAATATATATCCTTGAGGAATAATTATATTAGTTAATTTTTCTTTCAAAGGAAAGCTATTGTCAATGTGTGAAGCCGGATTTTTAAAACAACGTCTAAGAGTTTTATAGATGAAGTTGGCTAAAAAATGTGTGGGACTATTAACTGTTGAAATAATAGGTCTAAGAGGTACATCTTTTTTGTGGATCTTTGGCAGCCCATATGCTCTGTGTGTGCGTGTGAATAAGTGAGCTAGAGTTCCTTGGGGTATCTCCGCTGCGCAGTCTCAATACATACTTGTGATTTATACGCGTCTTCTACTGACTGAGAAACCTTTATGACTATTGAGACGTTATTGTCTCTTGTGATATTATTTTAGTTTATTAATATGGTACGACCATTTATTATTTAATTATTGTTTAACAACAAAGTTTATGATGTTCTATACTTTTTGTAAAAAATATTTTTATACACTTATAAGTTTCTTTTTCTGTTTTTCTTAATAAAGGCTTGAAGAGGTCCTCGCCCAGGACGAAACGTTGCCAAGTTTATTCATTAATATTGTTGTTTGTTTTTCTGGGAAACCAGGGGTTATCCTCCCACGTTTGACTCTACTACATTTATTTTTAAAAATAGTAATTTTAAGTTACACAGGCTATACAGGGTGAGAGACAAAGAATTTGAATCCTCATATCTTTTAAACTAAATGGTTTCATAAGCTGCACAAAGAACCTAGCCGAGGTGATCAAAAGATCGATATTTTTCCAGAATTCCAACCTAAATAAAGCATTTTTACTCCTGTAATCGTACGACATAGAAAACCCATATTTTTTAGTTTTTGATTTTTACAGCAAGTAGATATTATTATTTTATATTATCATAATTTGTTTTCAAATTTTTTGACTATTTAGTTTTAAAGATATGGATTTTTAACTAAAGAACGCCATTTTTATCATAACAATTGAACGGAACGGTCAATCTGGAAAACCTTGTGGCAAAAAGTAGGCAATTTTATGCTCTTTTTGATACACTATTGTTAGATATATTGTATAAATTATTTCATCAAAAAAAAGCAAAAATATTCTTTCAAAAATCGATAAATGGCTATAATATGGCCATAAAATGGTCAGAATCATAAAAAAATTTTTTCTCCCGAATTCAGAATCAGAAAACATATGTGCATGTCAAATTTTATTACGATTGGTCGCGTGGTTCCAGAATCATAACGGTATACGTAAATACACACACACACACATCCATCCGGACGGATATGTTCTAAAAACGCATGATTCGAACTCTAAACACCTCCAAATGCGTTTCTACAGAATTTTAGCGAAATTAAAATTTTACTTTTACAAAGCTTTCCCTAGGAGAAAGCAAAAAGTTGGCTCAAGCAAGTATGATGCGTAATATAAAGTCACTTCTTATGAACATCAGGTCCTGCGCACGGACGGGAAGTTAATTTTTGGTGAATTAGGCTTCGCTACTTGGAAAACTTTTTTCAGTTGGGTATTTAGAATTTTTAGATACTGTGAATGTGTTCAAAATTTAATTTACTTAAAAAAAGCCGGAGTAGTTTTATGAAAAAACCTAACTGTAAAAAATGGCACAGAGAGCAATACTAAAGATGATTGATAAAAATAATTTTATTGTGCTCGATAACCCTCTAAATTTAGAGCAATTATTTACTTTTGAAGGACTTAGACTGCACTACACTGATTCTAAAATACAATTCCAGATTTCTACTAGTGTTACTAGGAATAAATGTTTTATTATACACAAAAACAATATAAGAGAAAGTGATAAAAATAGTATTAATAAAGCTATCCTTACTTATAATGCGATGCCAAACAATCTGAAGGTACTAGATTTAAGCAAACGACCAGGTATTAAGTTATTCAAATACTAGATAAAACTGAATTGTTAAAGTTTTAGAATTTAACAATAGTAATAATTTGTTATAGCTAGCGAAAAATGTCTAATTTTGTTATCGTATCGCTGCACAGATTTAGGTTATGCAGAAGGAATAAAATATCAAATATACACACACACACACACACATACACACCCGCGCGGGGATGTCGATACCCCGTATGTGGCGCGTCCCCTGGGTGGCGGACAGGGGAATGCTCATCGGCGCGTCGAGGTTTCCTCAACCGGCCAAAGGGTAGAACGAAAATAAAATATGCTCCGCGGACCAAACAGGCTAGGGGAAAAAACCCCGAAGATGAATCAAACATGGATAGTGAGTTAATAACATTACTACCCCAAGCGGGTCAAGCCATAGTGCTCAGTCCCGCCGTCAATTCCGATCGGCTGAAAGCCCAAGTGGTCGAGCTGGCCCCATGGAGTTTGGGGGGAGGGGGGGCGGGGTAAACTCACTCAGTAGCCGCATAGGTTTATCACTGATGCATGTAGAGACGCAGGTGATATGGAAATGGAGGTTGATGCAGACAGGGATAAAAGAGCTGCATGCATAACGCAAAGGAATGCACACTTGGATCGCCTTGGCAGCAGAATCGATGAACTGATAGAGTATGTCAGGGACAGGCACAATGTGCACTAGTAAATTAAAGATCTTGCCCGAATCATAAGAGCGAGCTATAAGAATCTCTGCATAGCAGAAGATAACTTACAGCAATGCCAGCGCCCGGAAACTCAGGGGAGGGAAACCCAGACAACCCTAAATCTCAGATCTCGGAAGGCGGGTACAACGGAATAGGCCCCAACTACTCCACTGGATAGAAAGGGAGGAAATAAAAAAGAGGATAATCAACCTAAAAAGGCAGCATGACAGTCCTCACAAGTAAATAAAAAAAAAAGAGAAAAAGGCAAGCAAAGAGGATAAAAGTGTCGCTGGCGTTACAAACCAGAATAGGACCAGCAGGGATGGAACGAAGCGGGCAAGACCTCCCAGATCGGATGCTTTAATCATCAAGGCTGCAGAAGGAAAGAGCTATGCAGACATCTTGTCAAAAATGAAAGCGGCTCCGTCACACTGGGAAATAGCGTAAATAAAATACGCAGAACAGTTGCAGGAGATCTTCTCATAAAGCTTTAACGCACAAGAAAAGTCAAAACCTCAGACTTCCAAAAAGTAGTTAAATCGGTACTTGTGGAAAGCGCCACAATAAAAGCACTTCAAGAAGGAAAAACCATTAAAGTAAGTGATCTGGATATGCTTACCTCAAAAGAGGAGGTACTAGAAGGAATACAGAAGGAAATTGGCGAAGACAACATTATAGAAGTCTCTACGATAAGATCTCTGCGAAAGACGTATGGTGACGCGCAGATTGCAGTGATACGGGTACCAGCTCAGATAGCGGCTAAGATCACTAAGCTACAGAAGATCAGAATAAGATATGTCAACTGTAGGATCCGGGTGGATAACCGCAAAAACGAATTGCTTAGGTGTTATAAATGTCTAGGTTTTGGCCATATCGGTAGAAACTGCACAGTAACTGAAGACAGAAGTGAGCTTTGCTTTAAATGTGGCAAAGATGGGCACAAAGCAAAGGAGTGTAAGAACCAACCCAACTGTGTACTCTGCAAAGGAGGCACAGGTGGGAAGAGTGACTACGCAGCTGGTAGCTATTCATGCCCAGTCTACCGAGCTGCAGTAAAAGTCACTGACAGACAAAGAAAATGAAAATAGTGCAGTCGAATATGAATCACTGCGCGACTGCACAGAACCTACTGAGCCAGTATGTCCGTGAGAAAGGTATCAGGCGATTTCAACGCCTGGGCAGTAGAGTGGGGCAGCCAAAGGACGAACAAAAGAGGACGAGTGCTATTGGAAGCATTCGCCCTTCTTGACTTGGTCTTAGTTAATCAGGGATGTTCTTACACATTTTAAAGAAGAGACGCAGGGTCCATCATGGATCTCACGTTTCTCAGCAGCTGCCTGATTGGCTTAATTAGATCGTGGATGGTGAGCGATCATTACACAAATAGTGACCACCAAACAGTAATAATAGAGATAAGAAAATCAAAGCAGAAATCGAACGGGAAGGCAACGACAAAAAGAGTCGGTTAGAAAACGAAGGATTATGATAAGGAGACATTCCTGCTGGCTCTAGGAGAAATACAGCTGTTTAGATCTGCGAATGATAAGGTCGAGCAGGTAATGGGAAATATTACCCGAGCCTGCGACGCAACGATGCCAAGGAGGGCTTCCAACAATAGACAACCGCCAGTATACTGGTGGGATATCGAATCAGAAGGAACAGCGGGCTCAGAAGAAATACTATATGACTGGTCGTGGTAAAGAAATAGTAGACGCCCTACATAAAGAAATGAAGGATGCTAAACGGATACTTAAGAAAAAAATCCGCGAAAATAAACGACGGTGTCTGAAAGAGTTACAGGACGAGGTTGAACAGGATCCCTGGAAGCGACCGTACCAAGTGGTAATGAAGAAGATAAAGGGGGTTATTTCCCCCCTCCTGAGAGCCCGAAATTGCTGGATCGTATTGTGACCACACTGTTTCCTGTTTAACTGAAAGTAACAGCTATTTCGTAAGCGGTGGCTAATGACAAAATCATTCCAATAATCACCACAGAGGAAGTACTGGCTGCATGCAAAAAAATTGGGAACAAGACTCCAGGCCTAGATGGCATACACAATATTACATTCAAATAAGCAAGACGGGCAATTATAATACAATTCATGTCTCGAAGAAGGGACGTTTCCTAAGAATTGGAAGAAGCAACGCCTGGTGCTACTACCAAAAGGAGATAAGCCACCTGGAGAAGCTGTCTCATACAGACCACTCTGCATGCTGAACATTCCGGGCAAGATTTTAGAGCGCATAATTGGCGTTAGAATGGACCAAGTCATAAAAAAACCAGGTGGACTAGCGGAATATCAATACAGCTTCAGGAAAAAACGCTCCACTCTTCACGCCGTAAGCTTAGTAGTCGACACCGCTAGAACTGCATTAGATGGAAAAAGATAGAAAAAAGGATCCAAGAAGTACTGTGTTATTATTAAACCGGATGTTAAAAATGCGTTTAACTCAGCCAGCTGGGGAAAGATACACGAGGCACTACGGATAAAAGAGGTACCTGCATATATAAGAAGGATTATGCCTGACTACTTGAAAGACAGAACCCTTTCGTTCAATACAGAGAGCGGCAAAAAAATCTATCAAGTAACCGGAGGGGTCCCACAAGGGTCAGTGCTTAGCCCATTATTGTGGAACATCATGTACGATGGAGTACTTAGGTTAGAGCTACCCCAAGGGGCAACGGTTGTAGGGTTTGCAGATGACATTGCAGTAGTGGTAGTAGCAAAGCAAAAGGAAGCGGTGACGGAAATCGCTAAAGATGCAGTAGGTATAATCCTCGATTGGCTAAAGCAGACTGGACTTGAGCTTGCTAGCCATAAAACGAAGGCTATTCTTATATTTAGTAGAAAGAAAATAGAGACAATAACGCTGTCAGTGGACGGACACGAAATAGACTCTCAGCCGACCATTAAGTACCTGGGAATCACAATAGATGCCAGACTAACATTTAAGCAGCATCTTGAGAGGGCGAGCAATAGGGCAGCAAAAGTCAGTGTTGCACTATCGCGACTAATGTCAAATGTAGGTGGGCCAACGCAGGGTCGAAGGCTACTCCTAGCCAGTGTAACTACATCAATTATGTTATACGATGCCTGAATATGGGCGGACGCTATGTTGTTGAAATCCTATGTACGAAAGCTGTCAAAAGTTTATAGGAGAAGTGCATTGCGGGTCGCTTCTGCCTACCGATCAGTATCAGAAGATGCAGTGTGCGATACTCAAAAGAAAGTTTGGAAATCCACAAAGGAACAAACCTTAGCTAAGTGGCAAAGACGATGGAACTCCAGTGGAAAGGGTGACCCCTGAGTCAATGATGACAGCTATGCTAGCGTCGAAAGATGGCTGGTGCGCAGTAAACAACTACGTAAGGACCATTATCAAGAAGGTTAGAAAGGACGAAGAGAATAGAAGGGAAGGACAAGGCGAAGCAACTGAGTAAAACTGTTGCTAGACGAAGGCCACTAGGTAATAGATACGAAACGCTCCTCGGACTGGTGCAGAAGAACGTAGGTCACAAAGTTGAGCTCTCACTCCCCTGCCCGATGCAGAGGAATGTAGAAGCTAGGGTTGAGCACCTCTAAGTGCTCCTCAGACCGATGCGGAGGAACGTAGGTAACTGAATTGAGCCTAGACTTCCTCACCCGGTGCAGAGAAACGTAGGTGTCGGGGTTGCGTCTGTCCAGAGGATGGCCGGTCGATGCTGCTCGAAGTAGACGACCAGACGATTCGGCAGGAAGCAGACGGCTGGACGATGCAGAAGGAAGAAGACGGCAGGACGATGCAGAATGAAGAGGACGAGTTTGATCCTGAACCCCTAATCACCTTTGTGGATGGGGGATGTATGGAAATGTCAAACTTCAATGGAGAAGCCAAAAAAGGCTATTTAACGGGCTCCACGGAAGTATTGTTCAACAATAGTACCTGTGGGGATCCGGTGTCGGAGGGCCACTTGTGCAGAGCTTGCTCTGCCTACGCCACATAAAAAAACACACATGTTTTAGCAAGTTTTTCAGAAAGTAGATCTAACTGGAACGGCAAAAAACAAGGCTAGGCAGGTGACAAGGAGTCTTGTCGGAGCTTGTGACGCGATGATGCCAAGAAGATCACAAAACCATAGACGAGCACCAATATCTTGGTGTAAACAACTCGTAGATCGTGCTCATAGCAAATGTCATCAGACCCGAAGACGTGAACAGCTGGCACGGAAGAGACACCATAGAACAGGCATAGGACAGGACAAGGTTGAAGCCTGCAGCCAAAAAATGATAATAGCTAGACGTACTCTTGAAAGATTAATTAAAGAAAGCAAACAACGAAGTCTGAATGAGCTCCGAGAAGAAGTTTACAAAGATCATTAGGGCCGACTATATAAAGTGGTGATGAAAAAAATAAAGGAAAGTTATGTACCTCCACCAAGATATCCTGGGGTACTGCATGGAAATAGTAACGCCACTCATCCCTTTCCAGCAGGGTGAGCAGTGTATTATATTAAAAGAGACGAGCGAGAAAAGTATACTACCAGTCGCCAAAGAAGAGATACTTGCCGCTTGCAAGAGTGTAGAAAATAAGGATAAAGGATATTTCCGATGAAGTACAAAGTACAAAAGCTAGTGCTATCACCAAAAGATGACAAAACTTCAGGAGAAGCCTTATCACACAGCCTACTCTGCACGTTTGACTAACAGAGTAGAATCCTTGAGCGCATCACCACTGACAGGATGAAATGGTTGTCAACATAGCACGGTCAGCGATCATTGAAATCAGTATCGAAACTCTAACATAATTCGGTTAAGACGAGACTTAGACTTTAACGCGATTGTCACTATAAACTTAGAAATTTTTAATCATTCGAAGCCTAAAAGATTTGATCTTAACAGACTTAGAATCCTAACGTTTGTCATTTATCGTTTCAAGAGAGTTTATAATTCTTCAAAATACTTTAGTTTGTTGCGAGCGAACGTTAAACAAAATCTTGATACTTGGAATAAACTTGATTCAGAATTAAACCGCGAATGCACATTTAAATTCTTAACCACCTGACTCTTGGCGCGTCCATTTATACTCGAGATCTATTCGATTTGGAAGCTAAGCCGACGCCCTACTGAGAGGATGTACTGGTAACAGAGCACGTCAGACGCAGAATAAAACATTAGATAAGTGAAATACACACACATAGACCGCACGCCTCACTAAATATTCTTTTTCTCTCTTTGTCTTTATCATAATTCGTTGCACAAGTCGATCGCATCTTTCAAAAGTCTGAAATATTATTAAGGTAAAATGCCCAGTACTTGGACGGATATTGAGACAAAACCATAAAGTTATTGATTTTTTGTATGGACGAATATATTAAAAACTTTCAACACCGACATAATTATTTTTTAATTAAAACTTAACCAAACCTAAAACCATCAGTTTTAACAATAAAATTAAACTTTTAAGTGTGGCATCAAAATGCCGTACAATTGTACATCATTTGACGCGATTAGACTAGTGCAAACTTATAAATCAGCTTCTTGAATTTATTTCTGTTAAAAAAGTAATCAAAATCATAAATATATTATCCGTAATGGCGTTTACAATGCTGATTCGCTTTAGTTTTTGAGGTCAAAAGGAGTATCACAATAGCAAATATTTGAGTGTCCAAGTATAGGGCTAAATTTTCAATTTGTCCAAGTACTGGGAATTTCACCTCAGCCCGTGATTCAATGGTAACGATAGGAGTGATGTCCTACTTTATTGATTGCTAAGGGAAGCTGAGCTTAGCTTGCATTATCAATCGCAGTGTTTAATTTAGACTAAAAATACATAATGATCTGTGGCGGTTTCAAAAAACTTTCTGGCGGCTACGTAAGGCTGTTCCTTCGTAGATCGCGAAGGTAGTAAAGCAACGATGGTGCTAAGACTTTGTGTTTCGAAGCTTCGTTGTCATCCGTGCTTATAAAGCCAATGAACCCGTAGAGTTACTGTCCAATGACAACTCTCATAAGTTTAGGACATGAAAATTATAAAACTTATTTACTAAAAGGTTAAAAATTGAATCATCGTTACCTGCGATGGCAATAAGCAAGTCCACGTAAAAGTTGAAATAAAAAGAGCTTAACATTGCGTGGATCTAGTCCTCCACCACCCGTACCATACCTTTCCATATATTGTGAAAGATCGGTATGAACGTATTCAAAAACGAAGGTCAGAGTTTCTCTTGTATGAATGATATCGTGAAGCGTAACTATATTGTTGTGTTTCAACTCTTTAAGTAAGCTTGCCTCACGAATGGCAGTAAATGGAGCACCTTCCTCTTCTTGCAGTCTTATTTCCTTCAATGCAACTACTTGATTCGTTAAATGACTAAAGCCTTTAAATACTGTTGCATAAGATCCCTCACCTAACTGTTCCAATTTAACGTATGCTTCCGATTTTCCGAATGGGGAATCGCCCTGTAATGTAACGTTTTATTTTAAATAAGAAGAATATTTAAAAATTTTTTTAAATACATTATCCAAACACTATCGATAGATTTATGAAACTTAGCATAACGAAATTTCATTTAGTAACAACTAGCGTGATTTATCTCGCTCCTGACGTCACTCGGCTAAAATAATATTGTTCTCAGTAAAGTTTATTGTTATAAATAGTACATTGTGCATCAAGAGGAGAAAATAGGCTATTTCATGCAAGGGTGAGGTGTTCAGCACGAATCGGAGTCAAGGGCGCCGAAGGCTTAAAATACTGTGTGTGTATGTGTGTGTGTGTGTGTGTCTGTGTGGGTCCGTCCATATACCGTTATGATTCTAAAAGCGCGCGACCCATCATGATAAAATTAGACATGCATATTGCGCATTCCGCGCCAACTGAGACAAACCTGTACCCAAAAATCCTTAGAACCTAAAAATTTTTAAAAAATCATAAAAATTAGCGTTTTTTATCTACTTTCGATTACTGCGTGGCACTTTTTTAAATTTCGGACCTAGGAAGAGCTGCACGTCCCTTAACCTCAAAGAAAATACTGTATTACGACTGAAATGCTTATAACTTTTTACAGGAGCGGTCATTTATAATCAGCCAGGGCTTAAATGAAAGCTCTTTTATTCTACTTTTAATTTAAAAATTTATATTGAGTGCCTGTTTGTAAGTTAGCGATATATATTCTTATCAATTATGACTGTTTCTTTCCCTTCTTGATTTCCACACACACACACACACACACACACACACACACACATATATATATATATATATATATATATATATAGCTAACCAACAAACAGGGACTTAGTATAAACTTTTCAAACGAAAGTAGAACAAAAAAGCCTCAATTTAAGCCCTAAGTGGTTAAAAATGACCGCCTGGGTCGACAGTTATGAGGATTTTAAAAAAGCAAAAACGGCGCAGGCTTTTCTTTGACCTAGACGACGAATTAGTGCAATGAGACAAGCTCGAGCGAACGCGAGCATAGTGCGCATGCCTCGCGCATATACTCTAAGCGCATACTATACTGTATACTCGGCTCCGTGGAGTCAGACTATGCGATGCTGTACTATACTCTGTCTCTCTCTTGCCTGTTACACTCCGAGCTGAACGGATGTACTGCCGACTCATGGCTTATGCCACTTACATTCAACAATATATTTACAATTATTATTAACCTCACAGTGTCTTTATTTATCCACCACTCCAACATGGTAGCAGTCCATAGTTAGTATGTTTGAATTTATTCCTACACCGACCTTCGAAGAGGTATAGAAATACTTATAAACAGTGAGTTTAGAAGAGCCACGTGGAAAAGTAGTTAACGATTACTGTTAACGAAGTGAACCCACAGTGAAAATTATACAGTAAATTAAACTAGAATATTTCTCGAAAAATTTGTATACTTGTGAAGTATTGAAATTCGAATTTTCATGTCAAACGTCTGTCGACAGAAGAAAAATTTCAAGTGAAGATTAACCGGTCAGAAAGGGTTAAAGTAAAAAAAATATACGCTCAGTGACGAAGATAAAGTCCTCAGCTACTGAAAAATAAGGAGATTTTTGAAAAATAATTAAAATTTAAGTGCGATGCAAGCAGATTGAAGTCGGCAAGTAAAACACGTGGTGAAGTGCTATTACAGAGCACGTGGCAAATTTAGAGGTTAAGCACATGTTCTCGTATTCTAAGGAAAAAGTGGATCCAGAACAAGATTTAGAAGATAATGCAGCTGTTTGAAAGAAAAATATAAGAAATCCATTTAGAAGAATATTTTGTCTGATAATAAAACCAACGTCACCACAGTAGGCAATGCACGAGACCACAGCAACAGAGCAACCGGAGACTAGGTGTTCACTCCAGCCAAAATCAACGAGGTAATCAACAAGGCTACAACAAAGGCTACAACAGAGGCTTCAACAGAGTAAACTACTGAGGCCGTCAACGAGGTAGAGGACAAGGTCAACCCAGAGGCGAGTCTTCACGCCAACAACAGGGCGACTACACATCCGAAGCATGGCTGACACAAGTCTGCAATTCAGAGGTAAATCAGATAACTGCGTTAAATAATAGTAGCGAAAATTTAGGACAAATAAATTGGATTCTTGATAGTGGCTGTACAGACCACATTGTAAATTTTGTTTAAAAGAGCCTATTGAAGTAAAATTACCAGATGGTAAAAATTTGAAAGCCTCTGAAATCGGAACTGTAAAATTACTTTTCAAAAATTATTACAATGAAAAACAAGTAGAAGTAAAAAATGTTCATTATGTTCAAGGTATCAAAATATATTGAGTTTATTAAAAGTCACTGAAAATTATACAGTAGTACCCAAAAATGATAATGCCAAAGTTTACAATAAACGTAGAGAATTAATAGCAGTTGCTAATAAAAAAGACAATCTATATTTCATGAAAAGCTTCATAGTTAAAAAAAGTACTAAATTATGTATGTTAATTCGGTCAAACTGATTGATAAAGAGAAATGGCATAGGGCACTTGGCCATGTAAATTTTCAATATTTATCAAAATTAGTGAATTACATATTAGTCGAAGGCCTGCCGGAAAAGATTGAAAGAATTGAATGTGCAAATTGCATTGGAAGCAAAATGGCGAATGTACCATTTGAAAGTAATAGAACAAAAACTACCGAAATCTTAGAACTCATTCATACTGATTCGAACGGCCCACAAAACACAACTGGTTATGGTGGAGAAAAATATATTGTAGCATTTGTTGATGATTACAGTAAATGTACTAGAATCTTTTACAAATAAATCAGAAACTGCCAGTTATCTGAAAGAATTCGTAAATTTGGCAGAAAATAAATATAATAAAAAAGAAAAAAGGTTGCAATGTGATAACAGTAAAGAATATTTAAACCGTGAGATTTATGATTTTGTAAGGTCTAAGGAAATAGAACTAGTAACATGTCCACCGTACGTCTATGAACTGAATGGAGAAGCGGAAAGATACGATAGGTCAGCTATGGATATAGGTAGATGCTCGATGCGAGAAGCAAAAATACACAGGCGATATTGGCCAGAGATTATGAAAACTGTTGCTTATCTAAAAAATCGTACAATTGCCAATACAGCGGAGAACAAAACTCCTTATGAAATATTTTTTGGTAACAAACCTAACGTAGAAAATTTGAAAATTTATGGAAGTCGAGTCTTTGTAAGAGTTCCAGAAGCGCTGCGAAAGAGCAAATGGGATGATAAAGCCCAATTAGAAGTATTAATAGGTTATGTAGAAAATGGCTATAAAGTTCTAGTCAACTGCAGAGTTATTCATGCTAGACATGTACAAGTAGTTGAAGAAAATACTAAAATTATTTGCTTAGAAAAACTTAATGATGAAAAAGATAAAAATTTGAAAGATAGCGAATCTATAAATGTAGAAAATGAGATATTGGAAAATGAATCCGAAATTAATGACTATGATGTAAATTCAAATCGAACTAAATCTCATCTCTACTCAGACCTTCGGGGAAAGTAGAGATAACGAATTAAATTCTGATACTGACGAAAATGCTAATTCAAGCTTAAAAGTGCTAAGAAAATTCAATAAAAAGAAAAGTCCTGTAAACAGATATGGAAATCCAGTAACTCTTTTTATTTATGTAAATCACATTGATGCAAACGTACCGAATACATTTAAGGAGGCGTTAAACTGAAATGAATATACACAATGGATAATTGCGATGGACTTTAAAATTAATAGTCTAAAGAAAAATAATACTTGGCAAACTGTTTAAAAGACCAAAAGATAAAAAGGCCATCGATGTTAAATGGGTTTTTAAAAGAAAAAACAATAATGTATATAAAGCAAGACTAGTTGCTTTCCAACAAAAAGAATACATTGATAATGTCTATTCACCTGTAGGTAAAAAGCAAACTTGGATAATTTTATTGTCATACATCTGCAAAAATAATTTGTACATAGAACAAATGGATGTAGAAACAGCCTTTCTGAATGGCTATGTTAAAACAGAAGTATATATCAATTAACCTAAAGGTTATGAAACAGGAGACAATATATTTGCAAATTGCATAAGGTACTCTATGGACTCAGAGAAAGCCCAAGAGCTTGGTATAATTGCTTTAATAAATTCATGGAAAGTTTAAACTTTGTTAAGATACAATATACATACTAGTCTTTTTAGATGATCTTCTAATTTGCTGCAAAGATAAAAACAAAATAAAACAAGTAAAATCTAGTCTAATGAAAAGATTTGCAATAAAAGATATGGGAAAAGTTACTCAATACATTGGTATTGATATTGATTATAGTGATAATAGAGATAAATTGACCTAGAGTCAGACTAAGTATATTGAATCTTTAGTTTCTAAATATAATCTAGAAAATGCCAAACAATATGATACTCCAATGGAGACAAACTTAAAATTAGGTCAAGCTAGCGAAATAGATGAAACAATTAAGTATAGAAATTTGATTGGCGAATTATTATACAGGGTGTTTCATTTTAATCCGACCACGACAAAAAACCATGGAAAAACTAATTTTAACGAAAAATGACCTTAACAAAAGTTGAAGGGGGTAAAGGGGGCCATCGAATGACACAAACACCTATGACCTTGAACTCCATTTTCAAGGTCATTTGAGGGTAATTGTGATTTTTTTAAAATAGGAACCTCTATTTTAGACCTTGGAATCGGATAGAGCGGAAAAAATTACGTCGCAAAGGATATTTTAAGTTTACTTTGGTGATCTTGAGAAGGTCAATTCAAGGTCAAATAAGAAGCATCAGCCTAAGATTGTTTTCCTTTCAATTTTTTCGTAGAATTATCATTTTGTTATTGTAATAAACATTAAGAGAATAATTGACTTAAAATGTGATTATGCTTTGCTGACTTCAAAGCCATTTTGTAAGGTCAAAAGTGCAAAAATGCAATATCAAATGTTATGTGGAGTCCATATTTATATCCTAACTTTAGTGTTGCCCAGAAACAATGACGTGGACGTAATAGGATTGTGTTCCCTTTGGGGTGCTTGATTAAAGTGAGTCTCCTTGCCTCTCACTTTTATTATGTACAGATTTGAATGTAGGTGCCCAAAGACACCACCATTTTTTTGGATTCTATTCAGTTCTTGGGATGTTTTCGTAAGCGAATTTTTATCCTATCTTTAGCGTTACTCAGCTCAACAAGGGCAACTAGCACGGGTTAGAGAACGTCGTAATTACAACGAAGATGATCTTCGTGTAATGGTCGTTTTAGCAATGGTTCATTTGAATCCCCACGTTAGTACCCGTGAAATTCAAAGGCAAAGTGGTATACCTATGGCTACTGCTTGGAGAATACTGAGAAGTCAACGTTATCATCCATATCATATTACTTTGACTCAGGATCTCGCACCTGCTGATATGAGGTTAAGGCTACAGTTTTGCCAATGGGCACGACAAATGATTGCTAATGATCGTCACTTTTTTCAATACGTAATGTTTTCTGATGAACCAAAATTCAAAAGCAATGGAGAGCTTAACCGACACAACTGTCATTATTGGTCGAATGTTAATCCGCATTGGTACAGGCAGATAGATAACCAAAATCGTTGGAGTCTTGATGTTTGGTGTGGAATTGTTAACGGATACCTTGTAGGCCCATACTTTTTCGATGAAAATGTAAATGGCCATAATTTTTTACAGTTCCTGAGAGAACGTCTTCTAGTACTTCTTGAAGAAGTAGATTTATACACAAGAGCAAGAATGTGGATTCAATTAGATGGAGCTCCTGCGCACTATGCTCGAATAGTTAGACAATATCTTAATCAAAATTACCGTGACAGGTGCATTGGACGCACTGGACGTGGAGATTTGGGTGTTCGATGGCCACCGAGATCTCCAGATATGACATCACCCGATTTCTATTTGTGGGGGTATTTGAAAGATGTTGTTTATGAACATGAAACTACAACAAGGGAAGATATGATCCACAGAATTCAAACCGCTTGTGAAAACATCCCAAGAGCTGTATTACTCAGAACAGTAGAACATTTTCAGCAGCGAATTGAATTGTGTATCCAACAAAAAGGTGGCGTCTTTGAGCACCTGCGTTGAATTTTAAGCAAAAGTGAGAGGCAAGGGGACTCACTCTAATTAAGCACCCCGAAAAGTGAGAGGCAAGGGGACTCACTCTAATCAAGCACCCCGAAAAGTGAGAGGCAAGGGGACTCACTCTAATCAAGCACCCCGAAAAGTGAGAGGCAAGGGGACTCACTCTAATCAAGCACCCCAAAGGGAACACAATCCTATTACGTCCACGTCGTTGTTCCTGGGTAACGCTAAAGTTAGGATATAAATATGGACTTCACATAACATTTGATATTGCATTTTTGCACTTTTGACCTTACAAAATGGCTTTAAAGTCAGCAAAGCATAATCACATTTTAAGTCAATTATTCTCTTAATGTTTATTACAATAACAAAATGATAATTCTACGAAAAAATTGAAAGGAAAACAATCTTAGGCTGATACTTCTTATTTGACCTTGAATTGACCTTCTCAAGATCACCAAAGTAAACTTAAAATATCCTTTGCGACGTAATTTTTTCAGCTCTATCCGATTCTAAGGTCTAAAATAGAGGTTCCTATTTAAAAAAATCACAATTACCCTCAAATGCCCTTGAAAATCGAGTTCAAGGTCAAAGGTGTTTGTGTCATTCGATGGCCCCCTTTACCCCCTTCAACTTTTGTTAAGGTCATTTTTCGTTAAAATTAGTTTTTCCATGGTTTTTTGTCGTGGTCGGATTAAAATGAAACATCCTGTATATAAGCTCAGGCACAAGGCCAGATATATCATACAGCGTAAATTATTAAAGTCGATATCAAAGTTGCTTTGATCAAACTCACTATAAGTATGCAATGCGAGTCTTAAAATATTTGCGCAATACTAAAGACTTAAAACTAACATATTGTGATAATGTAAATAGCGAAATACTAGATTGTATGATAGATTCCGATTTCGCAAGTGACAATATAGATAGAAAATCAACGACCGGATACATAATTAGATTATTTGGAAATGTAATCTTTTGGAAAACCCACAAACAAGGTGCCGTAACAAAATGTTCGACATTTGCACAGTACGTTGCTCTATCCGAAGCAGTCTTTGAAATATTGTTTATAAGAAACTTATTAACTAAATCTTTCAATATATATTATTATGATCCTACAACTATATACGAAGATGATTCTGGAGCAATCGCGATCGTTAAATTCGTAAATTTTACTCCAAACTCATAGCACATCGAAGTGCAATATCATTATATAAACGAAAGTTACGAAATGGGCAAAATCGACATTGTAAAAGTTGACTCAAAATGTAATATAGCAGACATCTTCACAAAGAGTCTGGATAAAACAAAGTTCCTAAACAATAGAAAAGGTTTAAGACTAATCTAAAGCGTTTATACAAAATCCTAAGTTCAGTTGTAAAACCCAAGTAATAATCGCCAAGTTCAACTCTAAAACCCAAGTTCAAAATAATAATCGCCAAGTTCAGTTGTAAAACTCAAGTTCACTTGAAATGCTCTTAATTCAATTAATCTAAAATGCGATTGTATACGTAACTGAAAATCCACGTAACACAAACGTATCGAATCATAATGTAAAAATATCACGACTGCAAAATTCAGGAGGCGTATTGTAATATATGAATTTATACAGTCGTAATACATAAAGAGGTACTCGTCGCGCCATCTTTTTGTTGGCGACAATTTCGTGCAACGAGACAAGCTCGAGCGAACGCGAGCATAGTGCACACGCCTTGCGTATATACTCTAAGCGCATACTATACTGTATACTCGGCTCCGTGGAGTCAGACTGCGATACTGTACTATTCACTATACTCTCTCTCTCTCTCTCTCTCTCTCTCTCTCTCTCTCTCTCTCTCTCTCTCTCTCTCTCTCTCTCTCTCTCTCTCTCTCTCTCTCTCTCTCTCTCTCACCTGTTAGACTCCGAGCTGAACGATGTACTGTCGACGCGTGGCTTATGCCACTTACTTTCAACAATATATTTACAATTCTTATTAACCTCACAGTGTCTTTATTTATCCACTTAATGTATATTAAACAATGTTTTATCAATTGGGACTATAAGTTTTGTCGGAGGAAGCAACGTGCCAAATTTTTTAATACATCGGCACATCAGAGGAAGGCGAGCGAAAGCGAGGATAATATCTGAAGCGAAGCACTAAATTCCACTTACCCTAGGCCGCCCGAGTTAAAATAAAAGAATGTTTTTTATAATAAAGCACCGGCATATGAGGGGACGGCAAGCGTGAAAGTGGTATATAATACTACAGAAAACTTGGGACGAGAGTTGATTTTTCCTTGTATGATTACTGCCCTCGCAAGAATATTTTTTCTTGTGTGATTACTTGCAAGCGAAAAATCTACTCGCTCAGGCAGTAAATCCACCGGTAGGAAAAATCTGCTGCTTTCGCCCCTGTTACGTACTACTTTGGAAAGAAAAGAGGTCGACCACACATGCATACGTTAATTTTTTCAGATAATGTTTGAAAAAATTTCAATACATGTAGTTATCCGATTCACGGACAAAGAAATTATGGAAAAAATAAGACCGTTGTTAAAACTACGACAGACGGCTTTCTCGAGATTATCTGTCGTAAAAATACTCGAAAATCGTCATAAATGCAGGCAAATGTCGTAAAACAAATTTATAATCTTTAAAGTGAACAAAAATTATCGCTAACGGGTTAAATAAAAGCAAATTCTCCGGACCTAAAAAAATCTGTCGTAAATCTGTCGTAGAATCGTCTGCAACAGCGTGTAAACGAAAAGATGGGCAACGGTATAGCATCTTTCATGGCGGTCGCCAACGCCGCTAGGTGGCGATACACAAGGAACAGGGAATTAAACCGATTTCAATTTATAGTCGTAATAAAGTGAAATAGAATGTTCATTTGTTAAAATAGAAATTTTTATTGTAATAACTTGAAATAAAACCAAAAAAATTTATGAAAAGAGAATTTTATTAAACAGGCACATAAATATCAATGAACTTATGGTGACCACAATTGAAACATTTGAATCGGAGGATACTACTATTGATGTTGTAAATAAAATAAACTCTATTATTTTTATTCAGAATATTCTTGATAAGGTTTGTCATGCTAGTATAAAAATTAGTAAACTTTTCAATGTCAAGTATAAAATACAATCGTTTCCCTGTAGAATCTTCCTCTCTAGCAATACACATGATTTGTCTTTTATGAGCTAGCTGGGAATAATTATCCAACATAAATTTTTGACAGTAAAACTTCATATCGTACCACCAGTTTGACATGATTTTAGCTTTCAAAGATAAGATTCATATAAACTTTGATAAGAATATAAATACAAATTGCTAGTGCGTCTGCATAGAAACGAATACAAATACGTAATACATAACCTAAAACAATGGATAAGTAGAAAACCCAGCAAAATTCAAACGAACTAATATATAAACAGTTAAATTTCACTGTTGTCTATAATACGAAACCAGGTTTGGGGGGGGGGGGGGTAAAATAGCACAGTTACACGTTAATAATAGGTAATCATAGGTGTAATTGATTTTACATTTTTAGTACTACTTTAGTAATAACTAGTTATGAATAATTACAATGTTACAAAACATTTTGAAGATTTTAAACAAAAAGTAATTATCAATATGATTATTGAGCCTTGTCAATACTTTCTCAAAATAGAAATTCCATTAAAAAAAATACATATAAAAAATTATTTTATTTAATTATAATCAATTTGTGAAATTCGCGAGCGCCTTGCCCCTTTACCCAATGATGGGTTTGAGAGCGCAACGTCCGACATAGAAACGCGGAATACGGATACGGAATGGGACGAATTGGGCATGGGTCATAAAATTACCTAGAAATTTATAGCGTACAACAGATCTATCGTATGTTTAATATTGCCAAAAAAATAATCTTTAAAAATAAAAATAAGATAACATACGCAAAAAATAGACCTGTTGTTTCAGATAATCCATACTTGTTATTAAAATTTAACTGTCACATTAATATTAAAGTGTGCTCAACTATACAGTACATTAAATATTTATTCAAATAGTACATTACGATACTAGAGGCATAAGTCGTACTTTACGGCATGGCGTGTATAAGCGCCTGAGCGTACCAAGTGTGCTTAACGCCGTTTCATCAAGATCACTTCTCACACGTGTATCGTACATTATTTTATAACACTGACTCGCATAAATCCGCTGTCATACCTATACGTGGCATTAGCAGATTTTTTTGCATCGTACAGTTAGCGCCTGAACGTAATGAGGGCGATATGCACCGTGAAATAAAAAACTACTTATGCCACAAATAGACATGATATAAATGCGAATTTATGCCACGTAGTGCTACGATATTGTTTTACAGGCCACGATTGCGTGTTTTTAAAAATAACTAACATTGATGTGTCTTATATTGTTTTGGTAATAACTGTGAAGACAAAAAGAAATCATAATTATGATGAAATTAAGCAATATATAAATACCAAAATTTGTTTATCTCATGTAATGTTTGCAAGCTTATAAAAAATGTACAATACTTCGTTTTTTAATTATATCTTGAATGTTTATTGAACTCTAAATTATAATCAAAAACAATTCCAAGGTATTTCCAAGCTCTCTACACTAGTCAACAACCTATCCTTGATTTTTACTTCTATTTGTATCGGTACACTATTACAATAGCTTCCGAATGTCATGCAGACTGTCTTATTTACATTCAGTGATTATTTATTTACCGCTAGCCAGTTATCAATCACAAATAGGAATCTATTCATGTTACTTTGCACCTCTAACCAAGTCTCGCTTGTGGCTATTATAGTAGTATCGTCAGCATAAGACAGGATAGACTCCATATGGCGATGTCTTTCGAAACATCATTAATATATAGCACAAATAGCAGTGGACCCAGAACGGTACTCTGAGGGACAACTGTATTTATTACCAAGTTATTACTTTCACTATTTTTTATTTTAACTGTCTGATATCTGTTATCAAGATACCTTGAAAGAAGATCGAAAGCTTGACCCCTAATGCATATACAATGAAGTTTTTTAAACAATTGGATCTTATCCATTCTATAATTTTTCTGTTTTGAGAGTATTTTTCTATATTTAGTACTTTTAGTTGATTAGGAAGCTCATTATAAATATTTATTGCTTTCATATAGCTATTCTTATAGCTAATTATCTTATTAGTCTTAGGTATAACGATACTTCTATTTCTAGTAATACTATCTGATGCTAGGTATTTTTCTTTTAGATCATAATAATGCAGCTTTAAAAATTCAAGAGCAAAAAATTGTACTATATTTAAAGGATTGTCGTGTGATGGAAACTTATTTTTATTTATGATTTTTATAATTTTATTTTGTAGCTTTTGAACTTGGTCTCGACTATTACTATAGAAAAAAGCATAATAGATCATTCTGAGAGTTTCTGTAGGCATGGTTTTTGAAATTTTGTAAAAAATATATACAAGGTATTTTGTCTTCCCGATTATATGTTTCATGTGATTTTCCCACCTTAGGTTACTATCAAAAACAATTCCTAGATATTTAAAATTTTCTACCCTAGTTATATTCTTGTCAATAATTTTGATGTTTACTAAAGCTGGTACACTTCCGATACTGCTCCCAAAAGTCATACAAACAGTCTTTCCAACATTGGATGACAACTTATTTAATGCCAGCCACTCCGATATCACACTTAGGAAATTGTTCATGGTATCTTGGGATTCTATCCAATTATTACTACTGGCTATAATAGCAGTATCATCTGCATACGAAATTATAGCCTCGGGGGGATCTCCCTCAAGACATCATTTATGTACAGAATAAAAAGTAGCGGTCCTAAGATTGTTCCTTGTGGAACGCCTGTGTTAACCACAGGGCTATCGCTTTGAATACCTTCTATTTTGACTACTTGGTATCTGTCACTCCAATAGCTGGAAAGGATATCCAACGCTTGGTCCCTAATTCCAATGCAATAAAGTTTTGTCAGTAGTATGTTATGGTCAACAGTATCGAAAGCTTTGGCCAGGTCAAGGAAAGTTATAATCGTAGGCTTACTCTTATGAACATTATTATATAGTGCATTAGTTATGTACTTTAAAGCATCTTTCATACCAATCTTTTTCGTAATTTTATGTTTCTCACCTGATTTATAGACTGGCACTACTTCGGCCCTTTTTAAAGAATCTAGTCACATCGATTTCTCAATACACTTATTGAAAATATGGGTTGGAGGACCTGCAATGTGTTTACATAGCAGTTTCAAGGTCTTTGCATTTATCTTCTCAACTCCTCCATTTTTCAATTTCAGTGCATTGATTATACTTATTATTTCTGCTGTACTTGTTGGCTTTAAAAAAATAGCAATAGGATCCATGGCAGGCAGCTAAAGTTCAGTATTTACTGGTTTAACGATATTAGCACTTTCGATTTCTACCTATATCACAAAAGAAAGTATTCATATTTTGAGCTATCTGGAATTTATCAGTAATTTTTTTATTATTTATTTTTATGTAATTTATGGCATCATTGCATTTTTGAACTTTCCCGATTTTTGTATTTATTATTTCCTGAAGTTTTTTTGGGTTATTGGAATTATTTTGAATAAGATTTGATTCATATTTTATTTTAGCGTCGGTAATTACCTTATTTAACATTTTTGCATAAGTTTTATATTGTGTTTTTAGTTGATCGTTCTGCACATCTAGTTGCTATAAATTATTTAAAAACTCTTTAGTTTCACACGACCTCACTATTGCATCAGTTATCCAGTTTTTTCTACTAATCTGTTTTTTAGCTTTTTTCTTTGTTTTTTTTTCAATTCTACGCATAGAATTGGCAAATTCTATGCGTATATTGAATTTAGATTTGCATCTGGTTGTTTAAATTCAGCATTTTTAGGTTTCACAATATCATTACTCAATTTGCGGCCAATATCACAAAAAATTTATTTATTTTCTTCGCGCTATCTCTACTTAATCCGTAATTTTAGTATAATTAAGGGGACAGATATACATTAAATAGCCAAAAAATGAAAAATTCAATTTTTAATTCCTGGCTCAAGTAATCGAATACTAACAGGTTTACATTAAAATCACGTATTACTAGATGATTTTTTATGTTCCTTTTTTATCAGGCATTTATTCAGATTCAGTATGAGTTTAGTCTTTGGTATTCCATGAGATCTGTATATAGATGATATTTCGATATTACTGTTACCATTTATTTTAATTCTAGTATTTACAATCTTAATTCTAAGATTTTGTCTTTATTCTCCTTGATAAACTTGCAATACCCCGCACATGATCCGCGGATTAAAACTAAAATCAAATCAATATAATATAATTTATAAATTCTAAAGTCACTCGACTATTTTTCATAAACACAAGAATGCTCCGCTACCCCGCTCTGGCACGTAAACAACACTGCAGAGTATCCAACAGCAGCGAGAGAGGAGCATAACAAAGATTGCATAACAAGAGCGAACACGCAGCGGCGTAGCTCGCACGGACGAATATATGTATACGTGCTGACTAGGAGCGAGCAATGACGCGGCAGCGGCGAAGCGTGCGCAGCTTTGCTCGCTAATAAATGTATAGATGAGAGATATGCGAGGGTGTGATTAATTTCGGCGGCTCGAATCGCGCTCGCATAGAATGATATAAAAGGCCCTGCGCGGCGGCCTAGTATATTTACTAGCTTTAGCGCAATTTACGCGCACAAGTCTCTATTCAAGAGCAATTTACGCCTTGAATAGAAATATTGACTAAGAAATATTATTTCAAATTAAACTCGCTCAAAAGATAACGCAATTCCGGCGTATCATTGATACGCCAATATACATAATATATTGATTCAAACTTAATTCGAGTAGAATTAGGTGACGCAATTTATGCGCACTTAATTATAAATTGATATCACCGTAATCAACACTTACGCATTTAAAGTTAAAAGATAACGCAATTTAAGCGTATCATTTACAAACCAAATATAATTTATAGATTGTATACGACATCTATAAAAAGCACTTTAAATTAGTTAGGGATAACGCAGAATAAAGCGTATCTAATAAAACTCCATTGTAAAAATCAAAAGCGGATTTACACAATTCTTTGTTAAAAAGAATATTGCAATTTACGCAATATTCATCATATAAAACGATTCATTGAATACATTTTAGTTACTATTTAAACATATATCAAGATCTTATTATTTTGATAAAACTCCACTACCTGGTATCCCGGACCTGACCTATACTTAAATCATTAATTATATTCAACTTTCTTTCTCTTTTTTGACCTGTCGTCAGAATTACGACACAGGGCAGTAAATGTTCATAGCTCAATAATAATAATATAAATTAAATATTTTGCACCGGACCTAGAAGAGCCGTGACTGTTTCAAACTTGTATATCTCGGAAGCAACCTGCATTAAAACTGTCGTTGTATCACTACTTTTACTTTTGTACATATGCAGGGGTAGACTTTTGTTTGAAAAATTGCTAAAGTTCTTCCAGTTAATATCGCTCTCTATCTCAGCTGGACTCCAGTTCATGTAGATGTCCAAACCAACTATTTTTATTCTAAATTTAAATTTAAAGTTCTTCTTCCTTAACCTCACAAACTCCTTCTAGATTTTCTTTTAAAACAGATTCCGTTAGTTCCACATTATCACTATTTACACAATTAATAACTAGTTCTTTTTTTTTATTATAAAACATATTTTTAGTTCGAATCTTTTTCTCAAGCGTTAAACATTCTATAATTATTTTTTTTCATGTCTATAGACTTATTGCCTATGTTCTTTACTATTATTTTTGGAAGTTTTTTACGGAGTGGTTTAAATTAGTTAATCAACGCAGTATATGATACCCCAGGTGATACACTGTCATACTGCTTAGTCTCTAGTTTTTTCTTCAAGTTCCTTCCTAGTCTCTTGTTTTTTCGCCCAGTTTTTCGACTAGCTACTTTAATAGTAGATTTTCAGCTTTCAGTAGGTTGAACTTTTCAGTAATATCCCTGTCCAGTAATTCTTTTGTTGAACTTAAGACTTCCATTAACAGTTCTTTCCATACTTTCTCTGATTCCTTTAACGTTATTTGTACAATTAACAATCTTGCTGACTCACTTATGCTGTCGTTTTCGATTTTTAAGGTTACGTCTTTGTAGCTATGTTCTGGGCAGACCATGAAGTTGTTACTTACTTGCCTGCAATTTTTATCTTTCTGCGCCAAGCAGCTCGAGTGATACACTGCATCGCAGATAATACAAACGATTGTCATTGCTTTAGTTCGTTTGTGACAATGGAAACAGATGAGACAATTGTCACAGAGCGCGAGTGCGGTTGCCTCCCGACAAGTGTCGATACATAGAAAACATGAATTATCTTACTTCATGTATAGATTGACATCACATCTTATGAATAAATAATATGTTTCTTTTAAAGACGGTTGTAAAACAATGTTATTAAACAAAATTTAAATATAATGTTAACTGCGTGATTTCTATTTAATTAGAATAATACGAATGCAAGAAATTATTTATCTACGGATATACCATACATGTATAATGTGCTTCCTTCCTAAGGAAACTTTGTAATATTAATTCTTAGAGTTTCTGTACAAACATGTTGAAATTGTGTTCTGATGCATTTTAAGTCGAAAAATAGTGTTTTTAAAAAATGTCCGTATAGATGTATGTGTGTGCGCGTATGTATACAGTAAGGGGAACGAGGAGACAGAACTTCGGGAATCCAGGAGTGCGAGTGAGAAACATAGGAAACGCGTATTAGTGCGAGAGAGAAAGACTCTCCCTCCCTTAATTCTTGCTCATTCTCCACACCTCCTTTTTGAGTTGAAGGACAAGAGCAGAAGGAGTCCAAAGAAAGGGTAGAAAAAAAGGTCAGGCTCAATCGCGCTCGGCAAAGGGTCAGTTTTTTCCCTACGACAAAATATTTATTATTTCAAATTAGACAATATTGAGTACAAGTAATAAATAAAAAGTAATAATAGTTTTCAATTATTTCGTATAAATAGTTAATAACAACGAATTTGGAATTAAAAAAGTCAGTTAATAATTGCTCATTTTGCTTCCACCATTTTTCAAAATTTATAATAAGTTACTGTCATTAGCATTGTTAGTAAAACTTAAATAAATTTTAAGAAGTTTTTTTTTCATGCATGGGGGTCTTTCTTCTTCTCTTCTGATGAGATTCAGCCGCTCGATGATGTTAGTGGCGAGGGTAACCACGGCATCCCACCCACTTTGCGACTCGAGCAAGCACGCCCCTAGGCCCTCGGGTGTTAAAGGGCCGCTCCAATACTCCTGGAATTGCTGTCGTTCTTCCAGGAATCTTGGGCAATGGAATACGACGTGCTTCACGTCTTCGTTTACTCCAGGACATATTGGATACTCCGCGCTCCTGTACACTTTAATAAGATACAGGTAGCTGCGGAAGCATCCGTATCCGCTTAGCACCTGGGTGAGATGGAACGTGAGGAAGCCGTGTTTCCTTCTCGACCACCTGCTGATGTCCGGGATGATGCGGTGGGTCCAGCGACCCTCGCTGGCTGAATCCCACCGTTGCTGCCACTGCCGATATGTGTTGACGGCCCATCTTGAGTCAAAGTTGTCCTGTTCTTCTCGATCTGTACGCGACGCTTCACGATATTTTTCAGCTGTCTCGGATGCTAGGAGGTCGATGGGAGGTTGACCAGCGACTGCCGAGAGAGCGGCATCCGACACTGTGCGGTAGGCTCGGGCCACGCGTAGCGCGGCGACCGTGCAGGCCCGCCGACAGGGAGCTCCAAAGCTCGCATTCCTCATCAATGCATCAGCCCAGATTGGGGCTCCGTATAAAATAACGGAGCTCACCACCGATGCGAGGAAGGACCTTCGAGGCTGTTTTGGTCCCCCGATATTGGGCATGATGCAAGCGAGCGCACGAGCTACCTTTGTTGCCCTTAAGCCTGCGTTCTGAAGATGTTCTTTGAATGATAGTCGCGCGTCTAGCGTGACCCCAAGTTATCGGATGGAGTCTACCGATCGGACTTCCTTGTTACCAACCATGAAGGTAGCGTACATCCTCTTCTTCGTGCGAGAGATGAACACCGCTTCCGTCTTTTCTGCCGTCAAACTTAATCCATGGTCGCTCAGCCAGTCCGCTACTACCTGAATGGAGACGTCTCCGAGGTATTGCACCTCCTCAACGCTCTTCACAACGACGACAAGAGCTAAGTCGTTGGCGAAAGCCACCATTGAAACCCCCTGGGGGAGCCGCTGTCTTAACAGACCGTCGTACACGACGTTCCAGAACAGCGGCCCCAGGACCATACCCTGTGGTGCGCCTCCAGTAATGTTGTATGAGCGCACACCTGCATCGGTGTCGTAGAGCAGGATCCGGTCCCTCAGGTAGCTCGAAACGACTCTTCGTAGGTAGAGTGGCACCTTGAGATGTTCATCTAACCGAGTTGAAGGCGTTCCTGATGTCTAGGGCAATGACTGCGCACATGCGTCTGGCACTTCTACTGCCACCGATGGCGTTGGTGTCGAGCTCGACAACTCGGCTTATGGCGTCGATGGTTGAGCGACCCTTCCGAAAGCCGAACTGGTTTTCGGAAAGATCTCCTTCCGATAGGATGGCTGCCTCCAGCCTGGCACTTATTATTCGCTCAAATAGCTTCCCGGGTATATCCAGCATACAAAGTGGTCGGTAAGAGGATGGCTCCTCCGGGGGTTTACTCCCCTTCGGTAGGAGTACCAACCTTTGTACCTTCTACTGATCCGGGAAGTATCCTTCCTTTAAGCATGCGTTGAAGGTGTCTCTAAAAAGGCTAGGGACCTCCAACGCTGCGGTCTTGACTGCCAGGCCAGGTATACCATCCGGCCCTGGGGCTTTTCTGGGAATGATCTTCTGAGCAGCCATCCTCAACTCGGTTTCTGATACTTCTGGCGGCTCGGCTGCACCGTCCGCTACCATCAGGCCCGTATCTAGTGCCCTTTCCCGTTGTGGGAAAAGGTGGCGAACGACCCTGTCGAGGAAGTCGGGGCAGGTTGGCGTTGCCGCACCCCTGGCGTTGATCTTGTTCATGACCGTTTTGTACGGCCTGCCCCAGGGGTCGTTTTCTACTTTCTCACAGAAGTCGCGCAAGCACTTTCTCTTCGCAGCCTTGATGGCAGCTTTGAGTCTCTTCCGTTTAGCCTCATATTCCGCGGTCAGCTCCTCAAACCGCGGCCTATTCCTCGCTCTCTGGTGCAGCCTTCTGGCCCGCAGACACTCGCGGCGCAGCTCTGCGATTTCCTCTGACCACCAATAGACTGGTGGTCGGCCACGGGAGTTTAATTTTGTGGCCATGGACGCATCGCAGGCTGCTGTTATGGCCGTCGCGAGGTCTCGGCTCTCTCGGTAGGTGTCCCTTCCACCACTGCTCCCTCCAGGGAGCAGAGGAACAACTTCTCGGTCAAAGGAAGCTGGTGACCACCTCTTCTTCACAGCTCGCAGCTTTGCCCCGGATCTTCTGTTGGTCAGCTGGAGCCGATACACGATAGCTTGGTGGTCGCTACCCGTGTATCGACCTTAAGAAAGAAGACCGTGTAAGACTAACTTTCCAGTCATGCCCTTCCCCCACCATGATTGGATCGATGAAGGTCAGGTCAACTATGGACGACTTGCTACCCTTAGCGTAGGTAGAAGTCATCCCTCTGTTAGCGATCTCCAGCTCCAGTGAGGAGAAGGCTTCGAGGAGTGTGCGTCCGCGAACGGTGGTCTACGCGCTGCCCCATTCCGTCGCCCAGGCGTTGAAGTCCCCCCCGATTACAACAGGCAACCAGGAGGATTGGGCGCTGGTGACGATGGCGTCCAGGGACCTCGTGAAATTCTCGATGGTGTCGCCGGGCGGAAGATAGCAGCTGTAAATGCGTACCCCGGCTACCTCCACCCAGGTAAAGTTGGGGAGGGGGGCGGCCATATTGCGGGATATGTGGAGGCTTCCACATACCCAGATAGCCGCTTTGCTGGTACTGTCCCTCACCCAGCTTGGGTCCTCCAGATCCCTATACTCCTCACTGATGATGACGATGTCTGCCTTCTCCTCCCTGACCAACTGAGGCAGGAGGTCCTGAGCCATCCTGCAGTGGTTCAGGTTGATCTGGAGTACCTTAGTCATTTCTAATAGGTACTCCCAGGGTCAAACTCATCTTCTTCTTTCTGTATCATCCAGTCGTCTGCTTCTTGCAGCATCGTCCGGTCGTATACTTCTTGCAGCATCGTCCGGTCATCCTCTGGACAGACTCAACCCCGACACCTACGTTCCTCTGCATCGGGTGAGGGAGTCTGGGCTCCAACTCAGTTACCTACGTTCTAGCGACTTTTTACTCGTATATTTCGTCTTGTCTTTTCCTTCTTCCTTCTTCGTCTTTCCTGATCTTCTTAAGAATGTCCGCGGCATAACTGTTTACCGTCTTCCATCCTTCCTCTGAAGCCAGTAATGTTTCCATTATAGACTCAGGGGTAACTCTGGTTTGTACGTAGCCCTCAAGATTTTCTCGCTCCAGCTGATATCGTGGCCTCCTGTGGGGCCTTCACTATGGCCCCGCAGTCCACTACTTTATGGCCCTCTCGGCCGCATCGGTAGCATTACGCCGACCGGTCGACTGCGCTTTTGCAGTCCCTCGCGATGTGTCCAGCTTCGTGACACCTGTAACACCGCGAGGATTCTTCTCGCAGTCGAACTCTGCAGTTGACCCATCCGATCCTTATTTTCCCATTTTGTAGCAGCTTTCTAGCAGCTGCTGCCGGGAGTTGGATGGTCGCCGCTAGAGTGCCGCTATAGGACCATCTGATTTTAATGCTGTCAGGGGGCAGCACATTTGGCCCGATCTTTGCCGTAATCACCGCGGCTACCTCCAGTGCTGTTGCCGATTCGTCCATGTCCTTGATAGTGATGGACTCTTGGTGAGTCAGCAGCCCGACCTCTGCTGACCCGCTCAGGGTAGACGAGACCACTGTCTTCAGGTCTGCTGTTTCCGTACCCGGTCGCCCCAGTTCGAGGAGAAGCTCCCCAGCCCTGGTGCTCCTGATACGGGTGACCCGATCTCCTAGGGTTTTAAGCTCCGGTGCGGACTTGACCTTCCGGAGGATGTCAGCGTAGGAGGAGCCCCCGCTTGATGCCTTGATTTTGATGGTCTCACTCCGGCCTTAGACTCGGACGTGCCTTTGGCCGGTTTGCTGGCACCTCTCTGCTGTTGTTGTTGCTGCTGCGGCTGGCTGCCCTTTGTCCTCTTATTGCCCTTCTTTACTACGGTGGCCCAGTCAGGGGCCTTTGACTGGCCTTGCGTGTCGCCTTCCGCCTTCCTCTTTTTCGCCGCCGGTGGTAGTGGCGGCGATGGCAGCTCATGCTCCCCGGCGTTCTGGGGGATATTCTGGCGGAAGATGGGGGAGGTTTGGCATCCCCCATCCTTCCTCTTGACCGTCGGTGTTGCCAAGGCTGGGCTAAGATGGCGCAGTTTGGCATACTCGCCAAGCGCCTTGCTAGTAGCCCTAGCCAGCATCTTAATCTCCTTGTGGACATTGCTCCTTGGCAGAACAAAGTCCACAAGGGACTTAATCCGTTCGCTGAGGAGGGTAAAGGCTTTGTAAGCCTCCTCCTCGCGGTCCTCCTTCTTTGCTCTACTGTCACTTGTAGCATTGGATGCTGCAGGGGCCGAGTGACCAACCTCTGCAGCATTGCGGTCGCCGGATGACGACGCCTGGTAGCCCGCTTGCTCACTCCCTGTAGGCGCCGGTACTAGGGTATCCCTCCCCTACACCGTAATGGTATTCTCCTTCACTACCCTTTCCATATTTGGTTTATTTTCGGGGTTCCTTCCCCTAGCCGCTTTTTTTGTCCACCTCGTGTATTTTATTTCCACGATACCCTCCACTAGTGGCGAGCGTTCCCCTATCCGCAACCTGGGGAGGTGTCAGATGGGAGAAAACAGCAAAACTCCGCACTAGATGTATGTATGTATGTACGTATGTATGATTTTTTATGTGGCGTAGGCAGAGCAAGCTCTGCACAAGTGACCCCCCGACACCGGATCCCCACAGGTACTATCGTCAAACAATACTTCCGTGGGGCCCGTTAATTAGCCTAGTTGGCTTCTTCTTTAGGGTTTGACATTTCCATACATCCCCTATCCACCGAAGTGATTAGTGGTTCAGGGTCAAACTCATCTTCTTCTTTCTGTATCATCCAGTCGTCTGCTTCTTGCAGCATCGTCCGGTCGTATACTTCTTGCAGCATCGTCCGGTCATCCTCTGGACAGACTCAACCCCGACACCTACGTTCCTCTGCATCGGGTGAGGGAGTCTGGGCTCCAACTCAGTTACCTACGTTCTAGCGACTTTTTACTCGTATATTTCGTCTTGTCTTTTCCTTCTTCCTTCTTCGTCTTTCCTGATCTTCTTAAGAATGTCCGCGGCATAACTATTTACCGTCTTCCATCCTTCCTCTGAAGCCAGTAATGTTTCCATTATAGACTCAGGGGTAACTCTGGTTTGGAGGTAGCCCTCAAGATTTTCTCGCTCCTGCTGATATCGTGAGCATTCACAAAAGACATGCTCTACATCTTCGTCAGTGTCCAAACAGACATATATATATATGGGGCATTTTGCGTCAACTGAGACAAAGCTGTACCCAAAAATCCTTCTGACCTAAAAATTTTTAAAAAATCATAAGCGTTTTTTATTTACTTTCGATTACCGAGTGGCACTTTTTTAAATTTCGACCCTAGACAGAGCGGTACGTCCCCTAACCTCAAAGAAAATACTGTATTACGATTTAAATGCTTATAACTTTTCACAAGAACTGTCATTTTTAACCATTCAGGGCTTAAATTAAAGCTCTTTTATTCTACTTTTGTTTGAAAAGTTTATACTAAGTCCCTGTTTGTTGGTTAGCTATATATATGGAAATCAAGAAGGAAAAGAAACAGTCGTAATTGATAAGAATATATATCGCTAAAACTCTAGGAGACGACGTTAAAACGGTCCGCCCTAGACACCAGGTATCTCGGAGACCGTCGACGTCGCGATATTCGCGTTCAGTGACCCCAAAAAACCCCGAGTAGCAGAACTGGATTAATTTCCTTTAATATTTACAAAGTTGTTAACTATGCATTGCCTTTATGCAATGCACTTCTAAAATGCTTATTTTTAATGCACAAATGTATTTTTCAAAAAGTAATTTATCAATATAGGTCACAAAGTTTTTGGACGCACTCACGAATCGAATGCAAAAAACCGCATTAAGATCCAACTTACTGTTAAAAAAATCGACAGTTATCAGTGCTTTATTTCCTCGATAGAAAATATAGGTGATGGTTTCACGGGATTTTTTTTTACGTAAATATGAAGAAAATTATTATTCCTACAGTTCTAAACAATCCTTTGAATCGTTAATTATTATCATAACATATTTAAATCCATTTAAAAGGAATACAAATATATTATATTTATTACTTTTATTTGTTCTTGATATTATACCGAGAACAACGTGCAAAATTCATGTGACTAGTATAGGGTTTTCAGGTAGATCAACCAGACAGAATCTACTGATAATGTCCATTTCTAGACGAATTCTACTAGAAAACCCGGCAACGTTCATACCAGGGATGGTCCCGAGAAATTTCAAACTTTTAGAAAGTTTAAAAGTATAAATTCAAACTTTTTCTAAAGTTTAAAAACTTATTTTTAAACTTTCAACGTGTTCCCGTGAAATTTTAAACTTTCAGAAAGTTTGAAATTACAAATTTGAACTTTTCTGAAAGTTTAAAATGTTATTTTTAAACTTTTCAAACCGTCTCATTAAATTTTATACTTTTAGAAAGTTGAACATGATCAATTTCAACTTTTGGAAAGTTATTTAGAAGTTTAGATTTTCTTCTTTACACTTTTAAAATATTTTATGCGATTCCAAAGTATAAAGTCATCAATTTAAACTTTCTTAAAGTACAAATCTAAGGAGTTATTCTATTCCTAAAGTATAAACTGATTTATCTATACTTCCTAACGTCAATTTTTCTACTTTGGGGTTTAGAGTATACGTGCAGGTTATGCGATCTCATTCGGAAAATCGTGCCTGAGCAGGCCCCGACGAACATACGCGCTTATTTGCATGTCGAAAAACCCTCGGAGCATCTTTTGATCATCGAAAAATACTCGAAAGTACTTTCGATCGTCGAAACACACTCGGAGCATCTTTCGATGGTCGAAAATCATTTGGAGCATCTTTGGATCGTCGAGAAATACTCGATAGTCGAAAAACCCTCGGAGCATCTTTCAATCGTCGAAAAGCACTCGAAGCATATTTCAATCGTCGAGAAATAATCGCGAGTAATTTTTGATTGTCGAAAATCACTCGGAGCAATCTTTGATGGTCGAGAAATACTCGTGAATACTTTTCAATCGACGACGCGGTTTCCCGAAGGAGATCGCATAACTTGCACGTAGCAGACGACGCACTAACCTCGAGTCACAACAGTACGGAAGTGCGTCGCATGCCGCCATCTTCGGTTGCCCGGCGAAATATTTCCTCTTCAGAAATCGATTTTAAAAATTGATTTAATATTTAATAAACATAAGGGTAATAGTGGTTTTAAGCATTATTTGCCACGGACTATCGAATGGAAGGGCTTAGAGAACCTTACCTAACTTTTTTTATGCATCGATGCATTATACCTATTGCCGTAAAAAAACTTTACGACTCAGAGAAAAAAGGATATGGTAACTTTGTAGAGCGTGATTTGACCTTTAATTATCCCCCTCAGTTTCATTTGTGTTCACGCTATTTTTTTCTGAATCACCAAAAATGAAATGTGTCCGCTTTATCTGCGACATACTTTATATAACTATACTTTTTGTGTTAAAAAAAATTGACTTCGTATTAGTAACATTGTAACAAACTCATTTTGTGGTCACTTTACCGTGATTTACCTTTTTGAAGATTTTGACTTATAACTTGTTTTTTCGATTGAATCGGCAAAAGCCAATCGCTCCATTCATTTAATAAGTTCAGAATACATAAAAATATATGTTATTAAACAAAAATTTCCAACTTATCACTGATTATAAACCTACAAAAGTCCATTTTTACACGACTTTTTGCGATTTTTCGAGTTTTTCAACAATTTTGGCTTATATCTTTTTCATTTCACTATTACGGCGAAAACTAATAGCGCCATTCGATTCAGCGGCTTAATATAAATGGGAAAATATACTTCCAAAGTTGAAACTTTGGGTGCTTTGAGGTACGTGAAAAGTCGATGTTATGGGTTCAAAACCTATATGCGCATGGTTTTTGAGATGTATAGAAGCTATTTTTGCCTGGCCCGAGTGAAAAATGAAATAAAAAAAATTAACGCCCACCCTAGTCCACACACACGATACTCTCTCGCTCTTTCTCTCTCTCTCTCTCTCTCTCTCTCTCTCTCTCTCTCACGCACTTCTTCTCTCACGCACACAATCATACTAACTTAATAACTAAACCACTCCGGGTGTGGGACGAACCCTGCTTTCCGTTCCTCGAACACGCCGCGAAAGAAGGTCGCCTAGGATCCGCTGCTCACGGCGCTCGGGTCTGGGTCGGCAGGTCCTCTGTCGTGACTCTCTTTCTGCTTTCTTCTCTCTTCTTCTCCTCGTTAGTTCGTCCAGGCGTCGACGTCTCAGACAATGGGAACGACTCTTGTTGTCTGGGTCGGGGACGACTTTCGCAGTTCAGGACAGCTCTCAGCAGCTTCGACTCCTTGAGACTTCCTCGCATTGCTCTCTCCGGGGAAACTCCTCGAGTTCACAGCAACAATCTCTCTTCTCTTTTCTAGCTCGAGGTTTGTGCGAGCACCTCAAGATCCAGTACAAGACTCTATTTTCAGGCGAAAACGGACTCCTGTTCGCAAAAACACCACTCTACCTCTCCCTACGTCGCGCAGAAGAGAACCTCGCATTGGCCCCGCCACTCTACGCAGTCCTTCGAGACGGAGATACTGAGCAGCTGGGGCGAGTTCCTGGTTGTCATCCGACGATTTTTTTGTTAACGTAGTAGCTTTGCGCGTCGGTCCCTAAGCTTGGCGGGACATAATTAGCTCCATTACGCGTACGCAAAACCACTCTGTTGCACCCTCCTAGTACCTCCCACAAAAATAAACGAGGTTATTTCTTGGTGGGTCTAGTCGTAAAACCTTTCTTATTATTATCTTACATACTAAAACCTTGACCTAAATTTAATAAACTAAATGCTTAAAGCGAGATATATTAGATTGATATCATTGGTATTGAGTGACTTGTGACTATCTATTGAATACTTGTAAAATAATAAGTTTTTATCATTATAAACTTTGTTTAAATTACTAGATATTTTCAATTACCAATATCTTTAATTTACTTTTCTTATTTATGTTATTCAGAATCTTTAAATCATTAGGTAAATTATTGTATATTCTTTTATGTATCTATTTTTACTGCTATTGTTTTGTTCCTTGACGGAATTTGCAAATTCTTATTTCTTGTTATATTTATTGATGAAGAAAATTTCAATTTCAGTGTGTTATAGTGATAAAGTAAAGATTGTATTCTATATATTTAATAGAAGAGATATACTATTTGCGTAAGCTTCCCCCAAGCGATAATACCATAGCTTATTATACTATTAAATAATCCATAATTTATCATTCTGTTTTTTTTCATACAGAATTTTCGACAATTTGTGGAATAAGAAAATTAAATATTTGGTTTTGTTTACTAAATGTTGTATGTGCGCATCTCATTTCATATTATAATCAAATATTATGCCAAGGTATTAACATTTTTTAATTCGAGTAAGTTTTTTTATTAAATATAAAATCGAAATTATCTGGTACACTATCACGGTAGTTACCAAACGTTATATACGTTGATTTGTCTACATTGAGAGACAGTTTGTTCAGTGTAAGCCATGTGGATAATGATTTTAGTTTATTATTCATTTTTTTTTTCTACACCTTTCCAAGTATCATCTGAGACTATTATAGTAGTATCGTCTGCATAAGATATTGTATTTTCGTTATATAATAAATATACGTAAATGATATGTAAAATATCTGACCCCGACACATGACACATGTATTCCTATGTATTTTGGCTCGCTAAATCCGAATCCGGTACAAGAATGGCTTCATCACCTTCCAGTTTTATTTAAATTGCAGTTATTGATCAGAAAATTCGAGAAATAAACATTTTTGCCAATTTTTTGTTATTTACTAAGTTTACAGGATAATCTAGTATTAAAAAAAATATATTCTTTTTTGTTTATTTCGACCCGCGAAATACGAATCTGACACAGTTTTGATCCAATACCCTTCATTTTTTTTCAATCACGAAAATTAGTCAAAAAAATAGAAAAAAGCAGCTTTTTTCACGATTTCTGCGCTGTTTACTATACTTAAAGTCGAACTTTCTATTTAACAGATATTTTTTAACATTTTTTACACCAAAAAAAGATTCACTTACAATGCAGGGATTAGGAGACCCAGTATCAGCGGCTGGTCAGGGTGGGAAAGAGGGCCTGCAGTAGTCGTCATCCAGCAACCGTAGATCTCTATCGGTTGGCAACTTGGCCGCTGAAGAGTATAGGATTACAAGAAGAAGAGATAGGGCGTTTTAAATGTTTACCAAAGACAATAGTATATTGAGTACTAAGGGCGTAAAGTGGGCTTTTTTTAGGCCGAGTGTTGAGTTTGCAGTACGAGCCGTAGACGAGTACTGCAACCACACAAGGCCAAAAAGCCCGCTTAGCCCTTGGTGCACACCATATTTTTTGTAACGCATGTACTGATTTTCGCGTTTTTAGAGAAGCAGGCGAGTACTTTTGCGCCCGCTGCTACATTTTTTCGCCCGCCGGTTGGAAACCGACTACTTTTGTCCCTAATTTTAGGTCAAAAAAACGCGAAAATCGTGTATGTGTTACAAAAAGACTTTTTGTTGTTACGACTGTGGAGATTTTTAAGTATTTATAATACTAAATTATCGTGTAAACTTCGTAAATACGGAAACATTGGCGAAAATTTCCATTTCTCGAATTTACTGATCTATACCTGCAATTTGAATAAAACTGAAGGGTGATGAAGCAATTCTCTTATCGGTTCTTGCTAGTTTAGTATAAATACCTTTAACTTTACCGTGCTAAAACCTTAATTATCCTTGCTAGCCCATTGTGGCACTCGGTGCAATGTTTTGTGAATTTTTTCACTGTCCGTAGGATTCCAAATGAACGAATGGTTCTTTTGGGCTCAAATTCAAGGAGGATACTTTGTACACCTGTAGTATCGGTATGAATGCAATAATTTTAATTTAAATGTTTAGAGAATTTAGAAAATCTCTATATTCATACAAAAACTACAAGTATACAAAGTATCCTCCTTGAATTTGAGCCTAATTGAATACTACGGACAGTGAAAAAATTTACAAAACATTGCCCCGAGTGCCATAATGGGCCAGCAGGGATAATTAAGGTTTTAGCACGGTAAAGTTAAAGGTATTTATACGTAATATCACTTGGAGGTTAGGTCGAGCGGGAATAGAGAGCACATGCGTGTGAAACTGCTCTGACCAAAATTGGCTATAATAGGGAAAAAAGACGAGAAAAAAAGCTGAAAAGGTGAGAAAAGTGGGAAGCGGAAAAAAAGGAAGGCAAGGAGGGTGAAAGCCTGAGCGAAAAAAAGCGAAAGGGAGGAGAAGAGAGCAAGAAAAGATGAGACGGACAGGAGAGAGGTTAGACAAAGGAAAGATGGCGGGTGACGCGAGTGAGAAAGACAAGGACAGCAATATGGCAAAGGAAGATTTGACGACCGCGAAGGCGACAAAGAGAGGTAGAGAAAGGCCGAGAAAAGATGCCAAAGATAAGGAACAGGCAATCCAAATGAAGAACTTCCTGGAGAAAGAAAACTGCGGATTCGACGTGACCTTCGGAAGTAGGACCAAGGTAGAGCACTCGCCGATAAGAGATAGAGATAGCAGGAATAGAGATGGAAAAGAAAAGGAAGGAAAGGCAGATGAGAAAAACCAGGAGCAAGAAAACGGGACGACAGAAAGCAGCAGCGAGGGAGAAGGAAGCCTCGATGGCCAAAGCGAGGGAGACGGAGAGCTGGATGATAAGCAAGGAAATGAGAGAGAATCACAGACCCAGCAGAAGGAGAACAAAGATAATGATGGAGCTGATGGCGAAGAGTGAACGGAACTTAACCTAAACAGACTGATGGAAGAAATAAACAAACTAAGAGGGGAACTGGAAACAGTCAAAGAAGAAAACAGAAAAAAGGAAAAAGAATACGAGCAAAGCAACAGAGCATGGGAAATTTTAGTGTGAAAAATGGCAAATAAAAGGTTGGAGATGAACAAAAGATAAAAAAATGAAATAAAAATATTAAAAACTGGAGTAGAAAATCTGGAAAGCAAGGAAAGGCAGAAGCAGAACTCGAACGAAATAGCGGATAGAGAAAAGAAAAACCAAGACACGGAAAAAGAAAACGAAAATGAGGAAGGAGAAGAAGAAGGAGAAGAGGAACCAGGCAGAGAGTACCTGAACGAGATGCCGGACGATCTGGGAGAAGGAGAGTACGAGTGGGAGAAGAAGGAGCGGCTAAGCAGAAAGAAAAATATATTTATAAGAGGGCTAAGAACAGTAGAAAAGGGTATAAGAGAAGAGTTAACCAGGTTAGTAAGAGACTCAATGAATTTACCAATTTATATTAAAAAAAACGATAGGAGGGTTTGTAGTGGAATTAGAATCATTGGAAAATAAAATAGAAACCATGAAAAAAAGAATAGAATTAGCGAAAATGGGAATTAGGGTGGAAGACGATTATACAGAAAGGGAAAAGGAAGTAAGGGAATGGCTAAGAAAATTAGAGAAGCAGCATTATTTTATACATAGATTTAAAAAATTTATATAAAACAGCTTCTGCAAAACATTTATCCCATTCTTTATCATTACTAATAAGAACTCTTGTTGCACATGCTTTGTATGTATTGAACACGATTTCATCCTTTACAAAGCCAAGCGCGGTCTGTGCAAGGCACTTTTTCGTTCTCTGCGCAATGTTAAGCGCAGGAGCTTCCGCTCCAAGAGCAAGTCACACTAGCTCTAACGCAACTTAAGCCCCTAGTCTCAAGAGCAATTTACCAAAGACGATAACGCAACTTAACCCGTATATGTCAAACACCATATTGTAAAATCAAATCATTCATAATAATTTATTGAATATACTTATTCTCTTTCTCAATAAATACAACGAATTCTCATCATTGCGATGATTCTCCACTAGCTGGTATCCCGGACCTTTATTAATTATTATTAAATTAATCAACTTAAAATTATGAATTCATTTTACTCTACTTGATTTGGCGTCAAAATTACGACGCAGGTCAGAAAAGGTTCACTGCTTTTATTCGATAATAATTTGAATTAGCCTTATTATTTTTCATATAAATAAATGCACCCAGGACCAAGCAATGTGTTGACCGTTTCAAAGTAATCTCCAAATAAGGAGATATGCAGAGTCAAAGCTTTCTCATTGGTCGGGCGGTCCTCTAATAGCTGCTAATACACGCATATCAAGGGTGCTTGGAGCTAGTAAGAGACGAAGCTAGAGAGAGATAAGCGAACACTGTATAAGAAAATTACTAGTACATACGCATGAAAGAATTCACAGTGAGGGCTCTTCTGGGTATAAAAGGCCTGGGCCATAACACATCAACTTTTCACGCATAACTTTCGTCGGGACTTAGAATTTCATACGATTAAAATTGTCGGGACTAAGAAGAACTTTTGATTGGTCAGAACTTAGTATTCATTTGCACACTAAAAATCATCGCCACTCGTAAGCTTTGTCGATTCCAGTTCAGTACGCATATAAAGACTTTAACTTTTCTCGTTGAAACTATTATCAGGACTCTAATATTATTTGGTCACGATGGGACTTACAAGGAAAGGTACCCAACCCGAACTCACCGATTTTGATGATTTTCATATATGTTGTAGAACATAAAAAAATAAGAGACACGTATTTTTTTTTATCGGCTAATTTTCACTTTTAAGGGGTAAAAACCTCCCCTAAAGTTAACCCCCAAAAAGCGTTTTTTTTAAATATCTCGGCTTAAAATTAATATTTTTCAATGAAACAAATTGGAGGTTATTTCTTACAAAAAGAGCAAGTATTTCATGGTGATTTGAAGAGTAAGGGTAGCATCCCCTATTTTTTAGGGGTTGAAAACATATATTTTTTTGGATAATTTTATAATAAAAATGTTTAAACCGACTAAAAAAAATTGGAAAAAATGTTTAAACATCCTTAATAACAAAATTTAGTTGACGTCTTTCGGTGTTTTCATAAATATTACCCCTAAGGGGGTAAACCACCCCTAACACAAAATAACTGTAAATATGTAATTCAATACATAATATTTCGTAGAAAGTTTGTATATAGAGGTTTTCGAGGTCGCTGATTACAAATCTGTTATCAGATTTTGAAAATTCAAAATGGCGGAACCAATAGGACGGAAATATCGAAAAAAAATTTTATATAATAAAAAAGTTTTAAACGACTAAAAAAATTGGAAAAAATTTGTAAACATCTATAATAAACAAATTAAGTTTTTCGATTTTTTCATAGATACTACCCTTTAGGGGGTAAACCACCCCTAACACAAAATAACTATAAGTATACTTCAATCCATAATATTTTCTAGAAGGTTTGTATATAAGGGTTTTCGAGATCGCTCTTTGCAAATCTGATATCAGATTTTGAAAATTCAAAATGGCGGAACCAATGTGGTGGACGAAAATGTCGAAAAAAAATTTTAACTTTCATAAAAACTTGTTATAAATGTGTTATCTTTGTAGCCTGTACATGTGAACTAAAGAGCCTTAAACCCTAAACCCCTAAAGAACAAATAGGCTAAATGGTTGTGCATTTTAACCAAACGACTCCAAACCCCTAACCTCCAGACACGCCGAAGGCCTATGCTTTACCGTAGACACGAGTATAGACATATTACCGATATTTTATTCTATCATTTTGTATGTAACAAATAACGTCTCGTTTTATGTTTCAATCAAAGATTATTTATTTTTCTGCTTTTATAAATTAGCATAATTTCAAAAGTAATTTCATAAATTATAAAGTATTTCATAAATTGCATAATTATATAATTTTATAAATTCAAAAAGTCCACACTTTTTTGCAAATGAAAAAACATAGGTTAATAAAATTAGTTTATCAAACTCTTTTGCGTTTTGTAATAAAATTTAATGTTGTCAAACTTGGGAGTTTTTCATTGTTACAATTATTTCGTAAGCCAAACGTTTTTTAGATGAATTCTCGAAGTAATGATTATTGTATCTATAGTAAAATATTTACAGTCTGGAATTCCATAATAATACTATTTGCTACGATTTAATGAATTTATCAAAAAATCTAAATTTAATAATAAATATTATTCTAATTATTATTATTATTTTTCATTATCATTGCTATTATCAGTATTACTGTTATTATTGCTATTGCAATTATGCTTATTCTTCTTCTTATTATTATTATTATTATATTACTATGATAATTTTTGTTATTGGTAAAAATACATAAAAGAATATTAATACTCGAACTTCATTTGCAATTAAAGAACACGTTGTTATTGAAAGGGAATTTTATATGCATTCATTAGTTTAATGAATGTTATCGTACATTCAATGATAATTCCACAGATAAATGTCTTTCACTCATAAAAGTTGTTGACAATATGTGCGAATCAGTATGTTCTTTTTTTAGATTGTTTTCATCGAGTGTTTACCTCAGCTGCCTGTGTTATTTTTTAGGCAGTGAGTGAGTTTTGTGGGTATTCTAGTTCGATGCCGGAAAGTACGAATAGTACGTCTTTTTGTTTGTCAGTGGTATCATACAGTTGTAGAAAATTTTCTTTAGTGATTTTATATAGATTTACATTATTCAATTTCAAAGTGAATAAAAGTTGAATAAAACCAAAAATAGAGTTTTCCGAACATCACAAAGTGGAACGAGAATTCTTCTCCAATGCATAAATTAATGATTTGATTCAATTTACATTCACTCGTTTTATTCTGGTAGAAATGTAGCAGTCGTGCCTTACATGCAAAAACACAGCTTGTATAAATTTTACCGCTTGTTTTCATTTTAGATTGAAAAATGAAAATTAATCCGTTAAACGTTCTAAACTTATTATTAGCATACTTTCAAGCGTTAAACATACCAGATAGTGTCACGAATTATCACGAAACAGAGTTGGCCGAAAAAATAAAAGAAATTTTAATAGATGCAACACATGATTTCAACGATGTAGAAATGATTACTGATGACTCTTTGGATTTTCAAGAAGAGTATAAAGACCATAATGTGGAAATAATTGAAGATGAAGTGCAACATCATTTTCCTGATCCGGATATAGCACCAACAAATCAATGTACAGCAGATAATGAAGAAGTAGATTTTGAATACAAAAAAAGAGCTGTAGAATTTTGGAGAAGTAGCAAAACGAAGCAAAATTTAAGTCTCAAAACAGTGCAAAACAGATTAAAAAAAGTATCATCTATTAGTCAGCTACGTCGTTGGGCTCATTCAATTAATAAAGGTGGCACGTATAGAGAAAAAATAGCACAAATTTGTCAGTATACCCTGGATAATTTTCAAGCAGCTCTCGACAGTGGTTCAATTATCCATGATGAAGATATAATTCGATGGGCCTTACAAGCTAAAAAAGAAATTGGTTTTGATGATATTAGATTCAAAGCTTCTAAACATTGGTTACTCAAATTTAAGCGAGCACACCGAATAGTTTCTAGGAAAATAAATAAGTTCATAACAAGAAAAACACTAGAAAGTAGTGCAGAACTTACGGCTAAAGCTGAAGCATTTATCGATGACGTTAAATCGTGTATACCAAGGATTGGACTCGAAAATTTGTATAATACAGATCAGAGCGGATTTCAGCTAGAAATGCATTCTGGAAGAACATTAGCAGTAGAAGGAGAAAAGCAAGTGCAATGTCTGGTACAGTCAATTTCAGCAACAACGCATAGTTATACTATACAGCCACTAATATCAGCTACTGGACAACTGTTGTCACCGCTATTTCTTGTTTTAAAGGAACCAAGTGGCAAGTTTGGCCCTATTGTAGAACAAAACATATTTAGACCAGAAAACGTGTACGTGGAAGCATCCAAATCTGGAAAATTAACAACAAGTAAGGGAACTAATAACAATTTTTACATTGTAATATCGTTGATCAGTTAATTAGTAAGTCGTTTAATTGCAGATCACTTCAAAATCTGGTTGGAAAAAATATTTTATCCCTATGTAGGCCATCACTCAATACTATTACTTGATTCTTGGAGTGGTCATTGTGACAAAGTTATAGAAGAAACAATGCCACAAAATAAAATGATTAACATAAAAAAATTCCAACTGGAACCACAGGAAAAATACAACCACTTGATGTCTATGGATTCCGTATTTGGAAAAACTTTGTCCGAACATTTTCTGATAATGTAATGTTAATGGATCATGATATGAATTTACATGTGAGAAATAATATAATTAAACTTCAATCATTGGTTCACAACCAACTGTCTTCACCGAGATATATAGATTTGTTTAAATATTCCTGGTATAAAAGCGGTTACGTCAATGAAAAACCAGATAAATTTGATAATCCTATAGATTTCAGTTTTGGAAAGTCTTGTGCAACACATTGTGAAATAGAAGGGTGCACAAACATTGCAATTGTACGATGTGGTTGGTGCAAAAAAGCATTGTGCTTTAAACACTTTTATGAGGACTACCATTATTGTAAAAACATCGTAAAATAATATATTTTATGCTCAATACAAAAAATGCACTATGGCAAAAGATAAAAGATTGTAGATTATTATTATACTCTAATATTATAAACAAAAATACATTATAAGTTGAATTTACAATAAAGGAATTTCAATAACATTCTGATAACAATTTCTACGGAAATTATAAAACTGCTTCACACACATAATTTTCTTGTTTACAAATTTAGGAATTTGAGGTGGTTTGGTTAAAAAGCACAACCATTTAGCCTGTTTGTTCTTTAGGGGTTTAGGGTTTAAGGCTCTTTAGTTCACATGTACAGGCTACAAAGATAACACATTTATAACAAGTTTTTATGAAAGTTAAAATTTTTTTTCGACATTTTCGTCCACCACATTGGTTCCGCCATTTTGAATTTTCAAAATCTGATATCAGATTTGCAAAGAGCGATCTCGAAAACCCTTATATACAAACCTTCTACAAAATATTATGGATTGAAGTATACTAATAGTTATTTTGTGTTAGGGGTGGTTTACCCCCTAAAGGGTAGTATCTATGAAAAAATCGAAAAACTTAATTTTTTTATTATAGATGTTTACAAATTTTTTCCAATTTTTTTAGTCGTTTAAAACTTTTTTATTATATAAAATTTTTTTTCGATATTTCCGTCCTATTGGTTCCGCCATTTTGAATTTTCAAAATCTGATAACAGATTTGTAATCAGCGACCTCGAAAACCTCTATATACAAACTTTCTACGAAATATTATGTATTGAATTACATATTTACAGTTATTTTGTGTTAGGGGTGGTTTACCCCCTTAGGGGTAATATTTATGAAAACACCGAAAGACGTCAACTAAATTTTGTTATTAAGGATGTTTAAACATTTTTTCCAATTTTTTTTAGTCGGTTTAAACATTTTTATTATAAAATTATGCCAAAAAATATATGTTTTCAACCGCTAAAAAATAGGGGATGCTACTCTTACTCTTCAAATCACCATGAAATACTTGCTCTTTTTGTAAGAAATAACCTCCAATTTGTTTCATTGAAAAATATTAATTTTAAGCCGAGATATTTAAAAAAAACGCTTTTTGGGGGTTAACTTTAGGGGAGGTTTTTACCCCTTAAAAGTGAAAATTAGCCGATAAAAAAAAATACGTGTCTCTTATTTTTTTATGTTCTACAACATATATGAAAATCATCAAAATCGGTGAGTTCGGGTTGGGTACCTTTCCTTGTTAGATTCAAACGCGATCATCGTTGTGAAGACTTAGCATTTTTCAGTCAGTAGAGACTCTGAAGATTTTAATCATATCGGACTTGTTAAAGAATAGTTAGTGCGAGCGAGCGTCAACCAAATTTTTTCTATTTTTGAATGAGAATGAAATTGCGAGTGCACACTTTTAATCATCAAACTCCTATCTCCTGATGCGTTCATTCACACTCGAAATCTATCCGCTTTGGAAGCCAAGCCGACACCCCACTGAGAGGACGTACTGGTAGCAGAGCAGGTCAGAAGCAAAATAGACACGAGGTAAGCGAAATACTACTGGAGGCTATTCTTAGTTACATTGCGAAGGCATTCAGGCACCGACAGCGCTAAGACTTTGTACGTCGAAGCTTTGTCGTCGTCCGTGCTTATAAAGTTCATTAACCCGTAGTTAATTTTTAATATGGCCATAACTTGGAATTATGTAAAATAGATAACATTGTCCGCTATTTCAAATTATATTTATTATTGCCAAATTTTAAATATATTAGAAAATGCAAATATTTTAACGTTTATTCTACAACTGTATATTTATTTAATTCTAATAATCCCGATTATATATATGAAAATGTAACAGAATTGATTTGTATATATATACATATATATATACACACACACACACACACACATATATATTAAAGTTTTATAATCTCAAATTTTTATTTTATTACTAATAATATGTGCGATGAGCTTTGTTGATTATAAATATTAGCCAATTATTCATTACTAGGCTACTTCGGTTGGGTTATTTTCAACCAGAGAGATGCTGCTGTCCTGTCATAAATTTTCAATAGCATATGCTATTAAAAATTTAACCCTATTTCTGGGCAGAATTTCTAGTCAAAATTTTTTAAAATAAAGTACTACCAGAAATTCGTTTCAGAGTATTTTCAGTAATTTCATTCATTCTAACACTCATTGGCCATAAATTCTGCCCAGAAATAAGGTCATTTTTTTACTAGAGGCATAAATTAATATTTTGTGAATTGTAATAATCTTACTAAAATAAAAAAAATTCTTACACCAAAGGCAGAGAAACGTTTGGCTCTTCTGTGTGGTTGATTTGGGCCCAGAAAAACTTCAGATTTCGGTCGTGGAGGACGCCGAGGTCGAAGGATTACTTTAGCTTCTTCCCGGATATCTTCGTCTAACAGTTTAGAATCACTTGACACAGATAATTGCCTGTGTACTCGTTCATGCTCACCAATGTCTGACCAATCTACAAAACAAAAAATAACTTTGAGAATAATCTATTTCGTATATCTACTCAAGGAAAATGCGCCAAATATTGAATATTGCCCAATATGGACTGACCTATTTTTCTTAAAATCTTACAGCTAAATAATAATTTTGTGAAGTATTGAAAAAATAACTAGAAAAAAAGTAGCTCGGTGCATTTGCATAAGAATTCAATTTTTCATTGCTTTAATAATTTTTTATACAGTTAGATGCATTTCTACTGAATCGTACTTGCACTGTACTGTATGAAGCAAAATTTGCAGTGCGACGATGGCTCGGTGGTTAGAGCGCGCGCCTATCTCGGAGTCACGGGATCAATTTCCCGTCTCGTTTAATTTTTGTAAGGTTTCAATTGGAGAACGCCTATTTATTTAAAAAAAGGGATATCTGTTAACACGCACATAAAAAAACTATTTTTCTGGATAAATAATGTATGAAAAATCGAGTTATCCTTTATAGCTGGTATGAAAGTAACAGTAGGTGTAAAAGTACTTTTTTCTGCTGATCTTAGTCAAAATTTTTAAATTCAAAGTTTTTAGGAGGTTCATTACCGTATGTATCGGACGGAGAGGAGACGAGTCGGATTACGGCCTCGAGATTAACAAGCGGGAGCTCTAACCACTGAGCTAACGTCTACGATACAAGCGCATGCTATGCATCGTAGTACGGCTCTGTGGACTCTTATCACTGACTTGTCTCGCAGTTCGCGTTACAGACATGTGCGTCTGTGACACGTGCCAATAGTTCAGCTTGCTGCTGCGCTCTCTAAACATTGCTTCCCCCTCTCCACAGCGCAGAGAGTTTTGAACGCTTCTTATTCGTCGCACGCACACATGGTTAGGCGCACCGCGTTGGTGAGCAAAAGACTCACATGTGCACGCCAGCGGCCTGACGACAGCTTACTTCAGATTACAATGACTCGGGAACTAAACGACAAATCATTGTTCGCGAGGTCTCAAAAAATTCGTAATATCTTCCTTAACCTTACTTTAGTTTTTCAGCAAGATAATAAGAAGCGTTCGGCTACAATCAATAAAAATGTAGTAAAAAAACATTTTAATTTTAAAAATTAAAAATCTTAGAAAATTTAAAAGTCTTAAAAATTTAGTTTGTATCAACAGTAGATGTGTAGGTCCCACTATTCAAGATAACAAAGTGACTACGCAGTTAAGTCATGAACAAAGTTCTATATGCAACACGGGACTGAAGTCGATCATTCCCTTATGTGATTACTCCCACAGGAATAATCTACGACTGAACCCACCCGTGGGAATAATCTACGACTTTAGTCCCTTGTTGCATAATCTACTATTATTATAATTATATAAACAGTGAAGTTCTTGATTTTCTATTCATCTACCATGCGTAAAGAAGAGCCCACTGATGTTCTTGTTAAAAAACAGCAAAGCGCGTGTTAAGCCTTCGACTTCTACTTGTGCGCAGCCGTTATCTATTAGGGAAATTAGGTGAAGGTATACTTCTGCTGAGAGTCTGCATAAGTCCCGCTGTGTATGTACTTTTTGTCAGCATAAGTTACAGTACATAGAAATACACACACACACACACACACACACACATATATATATATATATATATATATATATATATATATATATATATATATATATGGGTTGCTCTCCGTGAAATCGAAGATATGAAAATTTTAATTTTTGCCTAAACTGTATATATATGTTCTATATGTTGTACCTGACTCCCAAAAAAAATCAGCGCAATTCCTTCATTTGGCTTCAAGTTCTAGCTAGTAAAAGTTGAGGTTTTAAGCAATTTTTGCATTTTTTGCCTATTTTCAATGATTTGTAGCTCGTAAGGGATGCATTTTTAACTACCCAAATACTGATACTTTTTTTGTGAAATTTTCTAAATTTTTCAATAATAATACTTTTAAAGCCCTATGTTTGATCCAGACTCCGACAACCTGAATACACTGACCTTCTACTAGAAGTTATGTAGAAAACAAACATGATATAATGGTTAATAAATGGTTTTACATGCAAATTTGCCACTTATAACCTAGTAAATTTCATGTTTACCGATACAAAAACATGTTGGTACATCCCTTTCTTTCAATTTCACATTTCTCCATTATTAAATTCAAATATAAATTATTTAGCTACTTCCCTAAATGCTTTTCTTCATATACAAATTTTGAATTAACATATGTAAATAAATCTAAGTTTACGCTATTTATATTGCTAATTTTATCGTTTTGAAAATGATACACATTTAAATAACTTCCCTTTTCTATGATTAGTAATTTTGGATGTTCTGTACGTATAAATTCTCTATTACAACGCATGATTTTATCATTAATAGCTAAAGCGAACGTTATACTATTCGAATTTTTTGCGTAAACAATTTCATGATTTGTATCGCTAACATATTTTGTTGCTATACGTTTGAAAAGAATATCAAAATAGTTTCTAAAACACTCCCCTTGCGGTAAAACTTCCCAAATCGTGTGTCCGCCTTCCATATCGATACAATATTTTTCTGAAAATTTGCACACCGTTCCTGAGCTTAATCTTAATTTATCGTTATTTAAACTAACCTTAGCACTATTTTGAATTAATGCTATTTTAATTAAGCCATGAACAAATACCTTTTTGCACGATCAAAAACTATCAGCGTAAGATGCACCTGAGCAAGAGTTGCCCTCTGCACTTTCGGCAAAATCTATTCGTTTTGTAATTGTTAAATTAACCTTTAAATTTGCTATTGTGTAAATATTATCTTAAAAATTCCTGTATCGTGAATAAGTTTACATTGTTCATGACTTGTTACATAAATATATTCCTGCTCTCCATTTTCTTTAGGAATAATATGTCCGAAGATTCCACAGCTTGATACTGTTCGGTGGATTTCTATTTTACATTGTATTACCGTGACTTCTCGGAATTTAGCGACTTGCAGCAGCTCGATGCTGAGGCTTGTTGAATTTACTTGTATTGTAGAAGTCGCATTCCCCTGAGTCCAGTAGAGAGAATGTTATGTTTGGTGTTGTTGTGCCATAGTCGTATCCTATTATAGCGTGGTTGTTTCGAAAAAGTGTAAAAATAATAATCATTTGAATAATCATGTTGTCCATATTCCTAGAAAAAGAAATATTTTAGTATCAAGTATGGCAACGATTTAGTTTATGTGTATGAACTGTTTTTGGTTTTCCATTGTAATTGATAGTTACATTACTATTCTGATGTACTTTCAAGATCTCGTATGGACCAAAATTATGGTTTTTCTCCAATTTTACTGTTTTTGATTCTTTTATTAACCAGACTTTTTCACCAATTTTTAAGTCGATTGGATCTCTAAAAAAAACTTTTTTTAAAGGTAAAAACCTTGGGAAGGATGAGTCGAAATGGTTATTATAAATGGAGATTAAGTTTACAAAAAGTAGTGATATCGTATAATAAAATGGCAACCATATATTCTTAATAATATCGAATCATTTCTTGTTAGAATATATTATGTCTTAATTTAGTTCTTACCTGTGATATTTCAACCTTATAATCAAATTTATTTTGTTTGTATAATATTAAGTTTTTTGTATAAAAATAGTCTTCATTGATACTAAATTTGGAGATCAGGACTAGGTCAGTTACAATTACAAATTTATTTCCGTAAGTATAATTTTTAAATGTTTTTATAGCATACATAATACCAAGAGCTTCTTTTTCATAGGTGGCATATTTAAGTTCTGCAAGCTGCAGTACTCTTGATGCATAAGCTATTGTTGTGTCTTTGCCTATCTCAATTTGGAAAATTACACAATCTAACGCGTATTGACTTGCGTCTGTCGTTATTATAAACGGTTTATCGAATTGCGGATATTGTAAGACCGGTGCTGAACATAATGATTCTGTGAGTTTGTCAAATGCAGTTTGTTGCTCCAATCTCCACGTAAATGGCCTATCCTTTTATAGTAATATGGTTAGTGGCTTGGTAATTTCTGCTAAATTTTTAATCAACCTTCTATAATAATTTACAAAACCTAAAAACTGTCTAACTTTTTTTACGTTATTGGGAATTGGGAATTTCTTTGCTGCTTGAATTTTGTTTTCATCTGGTTTTATACCTGCTTCACTAATAAGATGCCCTAAGAAACACACGTTTGTCTTGCCAAATTCACATTTTTCCGGCTCTAATTTGAGCCCTGCTCCTATTAATGCTTGAGCTATTAAGACCGAATCTTTCCTCTAATTCTTTAATCGTGTCACCAAAAAGAATGATGCCATCAATATAATTAAAACATATTTTATCAATATATTTGGCTAAAACTTTATTTATAACCCGCTGAAAAGTCCGGGCTGAGTTTTTAAGACCGAACGGTAGGACGACAAATTCAAATCTTCCTAATGGATGTAGACTAAATGCAGTTTTGTGAATATCCGAAGGTCTCATCTTTACTTGATGAAAGCCAGATTTTAAATCTAATACATCAAAATATTTTCTCTTTCCAATTAAGTCTAAAAATATTTCATTAATATTCGGAAGTAAATATGGATCGGCTATAGTCACCTCATTCAAGGCTTTATAATCTATTACCAATCTATATATTTTCTCTTTCATTTCAAAATTCAGTTTCTATATTTAGAATTAATTTCTCATCAATATTAAGTTCTTCTACTACTTGAGCGCCTTCTGGTATAATCGATGTCTATTGAAACGTATTAATATTTTTTTTCTTCAAAAATTCTTTTTTTATCCGCTTTTGATAGGTTTACATTATTTTCCATCATAATAGTTAATATCTCCTTATAATTCAGCTTTTTGGTTTTGGTTGGCGCTTTTTCATGCGTTTCTTGCTCTTGTAATACTGTATTTACGTTAAGTATAAAATTTTCCATATGTTTATCATCATTTTTCAAAAAATTTTCCAAGTTCTTAGGCTAGTTTTCATTTATCTTTTTTTGTTATGAACTTTGTAATTCTAATTTGTCATTAATTTCGTGGATTTCCAATATTGTGTTTAAAATGGCGAAAACATCATTATTAAATGTGTTTTCTGTGACACTATATTTTTTAATAATTGTTCCGCCTCATTTATCTCAGTATTCTGTTTTTTATGTGATTGTTCAGTTTGCTTTAACTGATCCTCTATGTTACTGATTTTGCTAGTCCTACTCTCTTCAAAAATCTCTTAATTTGCTTCATCTTGCATTCTGATTTTATCTATATTATTCTCATGATCCGTTTCTTTTAAAATATTTTGTTGTTCGATATCATATGCATCATTGTCGCGAATAATTTCTTTTAAAATTATATTTAGTGTTTCTTTTTGGCTCAACTTCATTCCGGTTTTTGTACTCGAACCTCTCTGTAATTTTAATTTTACATTATTAACCTCTAAGTATTCTTCATCTAAACGTAGTTTACTTCCTCTTAACAATTAAAATTCCCAATATTCCGTCATATGGAATCACAAAATCATTAGGTGCTACTTGAAAATCGAAATATTTGCCATTTAACGGTTCTTAGTTCTACTATACCTAATGTTTTTATAGAACTATTTGCGATACCAGATAATAATATTTTTTTATTTAGCAGTTGTGTTCCTATAGGAATTTGATTTTATTTTATTATATTTATTTGTGCTCCACTATCGACAAGTAAATTACATAAATTTTTAGAATAGGGATTTATTATTTTAACATATTCTAATAAATCATCCAATTTTAAATGATATATTTCTAGTTTGATTTCTTTTTCATCGAGTGATTGAACCTCCTGCTGATCGTGATCTTCATAATTTGCTCTGTTCTGATTCTGAGACGCTATTACGACATTTGTTTTAACAGTGTTTTCTGTATTGCAATGTATCGCAAAAGATATTCGAATAATAATAATAATAACAACACAGTTTAATGTTTGAAATTGATTTTTAATTAATTCTTGAATAATTATAACATTAAACCTTTTAAATTATTAATCATAGTAAACATGCAAACAACATAATAAATCAGAACTATTATGTCCAAATCTTTTTGTTGTCAATATTCTTTTTTATGATTTTAAATTTTATTAGTATTCCATATTTCTTTTTTTTTTCTTCAAACGAGCACATTATAATAATTAAGTATTTTATTTAATTATTTATCGATTAATAATGCTTTAAAATACAATTTAACCCATTAACGTCCAAAACAGAGAAATCGTAACTCTGTTTTCAACCGTAAATCTATCACATATTCCACGGATATATTCAAAGCAAACATACTTTTTCTGAAGTATTTTTTTCTCTACTTTTCATTTCTGGTATCAGCATTGCGTATTTTTCACTCAAAAATCCAATATGGCGACGTTTAAAAGAAAAAATGCAAAATTTCGATACTTTTTTTTTTTAAATCCAATTTCTTGTTGTGTTAACGTTGAGGACGGAACTTTATTTTTCAACTATGAGTGCATAAATGAGTTGTACTTTAAATTCAGTTTGGTCCCGAATCCAGAAATTCAATATGGCGGCTAGAAAATGGTGCCTGAAGCGCAAAATTTTGCCCAAACTTTCACGAATTTTTTTCACGAATATAATGCATTCGACGAAAAAATCAATAAGAATAAAAAGTGCTTAGAATCAATCAAGGAATATGTCTAAATTTTTTCACTGAGTTTTGAGCAACTTTTTTATTTTTGCCAATTGGCAATTTATGACAAATTGGAAAATTTCATCGAATCGTCTCGAAAAAATTCAGATATACTTCTTGGTCAATTCTAAGTACTTTTTATTCTCTAACTTTTTCTTATATATCGCTTTGTTTTGTAAAAAATCAAAAACCTTAAAATTCTTAAGATTTTTTGAAATTCAAAAAAAAAAATCAAAAACTTTAAAATGTTTTGTTCCATATTCACTTTTTGGTCAATTATGAGCAAATTTACTTCAAATTTGTGCCCGAGTATCTGTCACATTCCAGATGATATGATTTTTGCATTGAAAAATTCTCATTTCTTAGCCGTTGATGTACAACGTTTCCCGACACTTTTTGGCAAAATTCGGCAAATTGAATATAGTAATTAAATTCAGACTTTTTCGATTGAGAATTCAATATAGTTTATGAAACAATTCCAAAAGTTGCATAACTCAAATTTTTTAAGGTTTTTGATTTTTTACTCAAAAACAAAGTGTTATATAAGAAAAAGTTAGAGAATAAAAAGTACTTAGAATTGACCAAGAAGTATATCTGAATTTTTTCAAGACGATTCGATGAATTTTTCCAATTTGTCATAAATTGCCAGTTGGCAAAAATAAAAAAGTTGCTCAAAACTTAGTGAAAAAATTTAGACATATTCCTTGATTGATTCTAAGCACTTTTTATTCTTATTGATTTTTTCGTCGAATGCATTATATTCGAGAAAAAAATTCGTGAAAGTTTGGGCAAAATTTTGCGCTTCAGGCGCCATTTTGTGGCCGCCATATTGAATTTCTGGATTCGGGACCAAACTGAATTTAAAGTACAACTCATTTATGCACTCATAGTTGAAAAATAAAGTTCCGTCCTCAACGTTAACACAACAAGAAATTGCATTTAAAAAAAAAAGTATCGAAATTTTGCATTTTTTCTTTTAAACGTCGCCATATTGGATTTTTGAGTGAAAAATACGCAATTCTGATACCAGATATGGAAAGTAGAGAAAAAAATACTTCAGAAAAAGTATGTTTGCTTTGAATATATTCGTGGAATATGTGATAGATTTACGGTTGAAAACAGAGTTACGATTTCTCTGTTTTGGACGTTAATGGGTTAAGCGTGGTTTTATAAACTTATACGAATTCTGATAAAATTCCTATCGTTTTGGTATTTCCTTGTTCCGGTCTATCCGCTTGTTTCACTTGCCGTCAAGGAACGTGAAACAACCTTTATGTGGCTACATTCGCGATGTTCTCGCTCGCAGGCGATAACACCAAAGAAGAAAGATCTTAATAGAAGCGCAAAGCCCCATCCTAAAGTGAGGCACCCCGAGCGCAAGTACGCACCCTGACCACCGCAGCGCATCAGTCTAGTTTCTTGCGTTCTGACGGTAACCCCCTTCGCCTTGATTCAGCACTGAGAACAAATGATAAATAGCATGTTTGCAATATCTCTTTTTAGCACTTTGAATATGAAAACTAAGTTGAAGCATGACCGATATGTTACCGACTAAGCTGCACTCTGTTACCGTCAGAACGCAAGAAACTAGACTGACACGCCGCGGTGGTCAGGGTGCGTACTTACGCTCAGGGTGCCTCACTTTTAGATAGGGCTTTGCGCTTCTATTAAGATCTATCTTCTTTGGTGTTATGGCCGGCGAGCGAGAACATCGCGAACGTAGCCACATAAAGGTTGGTTCACGTTCCTTGATGGCAAGTGAAACAAGCGGATAGACCGGATCGGAACAAGGAAATAGACCAGAACGATAGGAATTTTATCAGAATTCGTATAAGTTCATAAAACCACGCTTAAATTGTATTTTAAAGCATTATTAATCGATAAATAATTAAATAAAACACTTAATTATTATAATATGCTCATTTGAAGAAAAAAAAAGAAGTATGGAATTTTAATAAAATTGAAAATTACCAAGAACAATATTTACAACAAATAAATAGTTCCGATTTATTATGTTGTTTGGGTGTTAACTGTGATTAATAAATTAAAAGGTTTAATGTTATAATTATTCAAAAATTAATTAAAAATCAATTTCAAACATTAAACTGTGTTGTTGTTATTATTATTATTATTATTATTAAAATTTCTCTTGCGCTTTAGCGCTTAATAGAACAAGCGAATCTCACGCTCCCTTCGAACCCAGAAGAACAAAACGGACTTCGAGCGTTTTATTATAATTAACGGTCTAATTTTCATTTATGTATGGGAAAAAGAAAATTTTTTAAATAAAGCGCGATTTCCCGGCTTCAAAAAATTTGTTTTTAAATTGTAACAATATATTTAGATTCTACGTTAAAATTTGCATAACAAAAATCTATATCAAACTCATTTCAAGCATTTGACAAAGATGAGTAAAAAGCTACTTTCCCTTTTGCACAAAAAATCGGGAGTTTTTCCACGTAAAACGAGATTTTTCGGCTTCAGAATTTATTTGTTGATAAATCTAACTATAAATTCGGATTCTTCGTCGAATTTTACATAAGAAATGATACATTAGAACCCTGAATTTTTTTCGTTAGGTAGATGCTTAAACTAACGCAATTTCGCAAGATATTTCGCAAATAACAATATTTGTGAAAAAAGATGACCATACAGGCACGGTTACAATATTTTTTTTCTTCATACCTCGGTCGAAAGTACGCATATCCCACATCGATTTCAATGTAGAAAGCCTAAGATTTGTGACGACCGCGCGTACTATAACCTCAATTTCTCAAAGCTACGTACCATCAGTGTGCAGTGTGCATCGAACGCCATAATTAAATTTCAATGAGTGCTACAGTTGTTAGGTTATGTTCCCTGATAGGAAATGTTGTGCTGGCATGATATTGAGCTTGATTTAATAAATATTGAATATTAACTTTTCATATTAAAATTAGTACGCGAATGTTTTGAACCGAAATCACTGTGAGTTTAAAGTGCTATAAAGTAGCAGTGTACAATTATTCAAACTGCGTGCTTCGTCTGGTCGCTCGATAAATCTAGCTATTTCACTTTTCGATGGCAAATTTCGCTCCCCGCATGTAATCGACCCCAAAATGCGAGCTCTTCCGCGATGTCGTCTGCTGATCCGTACTATAGGTAGTGTATATAACCTTAAAGCCACTATGGATTTATCGGTGTGGCGAGTCAGTGTTTATTTCTTTATATTTGACTTTTGCATGTGTTTTCGATGCCTGCCCCCGACCAGCAGCACAAGCTTCGCTCGTGCTGGCAAATGTCGGGGCAGGCATCGAATCCATGCAGAAAAGTAAGTAGCAGAAAGAAAGAAAGAAAGAGAGAGAGAGAGAGAGAGAGAGAGAGAGAAGTTTCGCGAGTGCCCGAAAGAGGGCGCTCGCGATCGAGGCCCGTCCAAAAGAGCAGTCGGCTTAAACGTGATTGCATTGTTTTTGATAATTGGAGTTAATTAGTAAATGGGCAGAAAGTTGAAAGCCCTGTACTGCGCGATATGATGTTCTCGGCTTCGCCTCGGGCATCATGTCGCGCAGTGCAGGAATTCCAGCCTTTCTGCCCTTGTAGCGTAATATACTATTAAAATCCCGGACCTGTTTCTCTCTCATTTTTTTGTACAAACGAAGTGATTCAAGGCTGGGGAGCGAAGATTCCTGCAACTTGGGAAATAAGAAACATCACACACACACACACACACACACACACACACACACACACACACACACACACATATATATATATATATATATATATATATATATATATATATATATATATATATATATATATATATAATGTGAAACAAAATTGACGGCAGCATTCGTATACTATAATAAAAAAACAGAGGAGTCTGCAAACTTTTGGACAATGAAGTATCCAAAACTTATATATTACATTATGTATCGAGAACCGCCTCGTACATTAGCAGGCAGATTATACTGTATATTAAAACAATATTTTATTTATTAGACCTATAAATTTAGTTGGAGGAAGCTACGTACCAATGAATTGGCAGCGGTTTTTACTATTTGCATTATTAAAACTTTGCTGTTTATTACCTATTTGAGGACAGTTTTTAGCTTAGTGGCTTTTTCTATCACAGAGTTGACATTGAATATTCGTTTGAAAAGATTTTGTCTTGTGTTGCGCTACTAATATTTTGACTTCTTCACATTCTGTGGCTTTATGGCCTTCTGCATTACAAATTTGAGAACATTATAAATCTGTTATTTGCAATCGGACTTCATACTAACGGGCAGTACTTTACTAGATGTCCAAGTTGATTACATCTTTTGCATATAAACTCTGGGCATGCTTTTATCATATGGCCCGCGCTATTGCAAAATTCACATAAACTGCAAATATCTGCCTTTTTTGTACAGGCAGTTAGATCATGACCACTTTCCTTACACTTCCAACACAATTCATATTCTATGATAAATGGGCATTGAGCCACTGTATGGCCCATTCAGTTTACACGCGTCTAATATATTATTTATTTTATTGCATAAAATTCCTCTTTTATTCAATTTCGATTCTATTTCTACCGCTTTTGTAATGGCTTCTGTTAAATCGGTTACTGCTCCCAATTCCATTCTGATTTCTTGCTTTAATCCTTCCTTAAAACCTTGAAAAGCATCAGTACTTATTTTAGTTTCAAACGCGGCCATTTCTGTTGCTGAGAAACCTTGTACTTCTTTGCTGTCTTTAATCTTCAGCACAAACTCTTGCAATCTATTGGCAAAACTGAGAACAGATCTGTCTGGTTTTTGCAAAATTTCTTCGATTTGCCCATACAGAGAGTGCACATTCTCAGTGGATGGGTATATTTGTCGTATTGCTTTTATGAAATCTTCATTAGTATTGATTGTTACATTTAACATTGCCTTGTATGTTTCCCCTTTTAATTTAATTTTTAAAACAGGAATTAACTTAGCTTGATCTGCTTGTGATGGCATGTTTCAAATTTTGGATGTCTTCATTTACCGAAATATTTTTTCCATCAAATTCTGGTACCAAATTAGCTACATATTTTAACGATAAGCGTAACGGATTCTCCGCCATGTTGATATCGTTAGCCCGATTTCTGCCAAGAAGATTCTCAAAATCAAAAGTAAAATTAAACTTTGAATTACTTGGGTTTTTAATTAAGCTAGGCTGGTCACTAATACCTTCTATATCTATTAACGATGTCTCCTTAACTCCTTGTAGAAATTTGATATTATTAACTGTTCTGTCTAGGCCTATTGGAATCGCTGTGGCTGGTGTTATAGGTGAAAATATTGAATGATCTGGCTTTTCTAGTGTCTCGAATTCTTCTTGTTTTGCAGGTGTTAGCGGTATATTTAAGCTTAGATGGTTTTTATTAAGCTGCTTGATTTGCTTTTTAATTATTCCCGTAGTACGCCCTGGTGTTGTATCTTCCTGCATTAATTCCTTATTTTCTTTCGAAATTTCTTAAATTTCTAGATTCAGTTTACTTTGTTGATTTGTATCAAGTGTTACTATTTGTTGGCTATTTTCTAGCTTTTTATTATTTATATCAGATAATAGTACTTGCTGACTATCTTTTATCCATCCACTGTTTGTCGGTGGCGATCGAATAACTTTCTTACGTTTTGTGAATGGGTTTTGATAAGAGATTACTATGTCCTTTATTAATGCTGGAAATTCACGAACAGCGTTTCTAGTTAATCTTGGCCTCTGTGTCTTGCTTTTATTTACTTCTTCCGTATTATCACTCATTTGATGATCTCATTTTTGTTACCTTTTTATTTATTACAAAATCTTATTCAGCCCAAATTTTAGATTTTCAAATTACATACAAACAATTCAAACAAAATTTTACTGTCCTACTTATATTTCAATGCTTGACTTACTTTCCACGTTTTTGCAGACTATACAAATTTCAGTCAGTTCGATTACCGCGGCTATACGCGTAACACCGAAATTTTAGTCGACTCTGCGATATAAGTAGTCTTTAAACGGTTTTAGGATTATGCATGATTCTATGATTTAAAATTTATTTATTTTTAGTCAATTCAATCATAGCAAAATTAAACAACTCCTCAAGTTTGTTGCCTATTTCTATTTGAAACTCTGATCGTTCTACTTGTTTGTTTACTATTTTTGGCTGCCTAACTCGAATAACTGAATCTATTTTTTTATTTAATTGTCTCAATTTTTCTATTAATTTAGATTTTTTATTTAATAGTTTCCGTAAAAATATCTTTTTACCGCCTCTTTTATGATTATTCTTTTTTACCGTACCTCTTACACTAATATTATATTTTATTGAATAAAATAACGCGCTTTTATATCGATTAATGAATTACTAATTACACGTTAGATTAGACATGCGCAAAATTAATTTCTTCACATATGTTTTGAATATTCTCGATTGACCTAGTGACACAAGCGCTACCAATTTGAAGCGCTTCGTTCAATCGCCTTGCTGACACTGCAACGTAAGGTGAGCGCGATCGCCGATGAGCGCAAGCAGGTCAATCACCTAATATTTCTTTGAATTCGCGATTTTATTATTTTGTTTTATTGATTGATTTTCCAATCTAACTATAGTTTTATTTGCAAATTTTATATTTTATCTATCTCTATTTATTCAGATATAATTTTATAGTTGTCTAACTGACTTTCCCGAGTTATATGGTTTTCGTTAGGATATTGCTTTTATGGAAAAGAGTAATCGCTAATTAAGCGATCAAAGAATAAGTCGCTTTTCAGCGTATTTAGAATAGGTTTTTGCACAAAATCGGTATGGATATTTATATATGTAATTAATATTTGTTTCAATTTACAAATTCAACTGTAATTTGATTAATTTGTTTTAATTTTTTTTTCTTTTTATGTAACTTTTCTTTAAAGACTCTATAATTCGATTCGTATCGGAACCAATGTTAACAATTCCGATGTATAATTATTTATTAATTTTACTTACGCGGTGGTCTAAAATCGTGAAAAGGAGGTTTTGCTAAGTCGAAAGAACCGGGCTTCGGGGCGAGTCCAAGCTGTTGCTATCCGCGTATTTGGCAATCTATGCATCGCTTGCACTTCAAAAATTAATCAGTAGGAATGTTCTTCGATGTTAGGACTCATATAACAGTTTCAATTCAAATTAGAGGAATTTGACTGAATCGAACTGGAAATGATATATTGAACGTGATATAATAAGCCAATTAATATTATGGAGATTTCCTAATCTAATCTCTAATCGCAATACCCCACGTGTAACAGGATTCCAGTGCTCGCTTAACTATTATGGGCAGTTTCTATAAGAAAACTTAATCTAAAAAGAGTGTTACATCTTGAAACAAAAACTGACAAGAAAACCTACTAAATTCTTAGATCGAGAACCTAAAAACTTGTTAGATTTCGTTTCTACCAGGGGTGCATACAAGCGACAATTGCGAAAAATTATTTATTTAACCATGTTTTAATAAGTTGCTAAGTTTAAAACATCGCTAGGTGTCGAGGTTCTTTGCTAATTCCTTAAAAATATGTAGACGAAAAACCATATAAAATAACTAAATAGTTATGTAAGAATTGGTTAACGTTTTCACCAGGGATAATCATATTTTTTTGAAATTGCTTCCTTCCTAAGGAAGCCTTGCAATAGTAATTTATGGAGTTTGTGTAAAAACATGTAGGAAGTGTGTTTTGATGTATTCTTAGTCGAAAAATAGTGTTTTTAGAAAATGTCCATACGGATGCGCGCGCGCACGTGTGTGTGTGTGTGTCGTATAACCTGTATCTCAGCTTCTACTCGGTGGATTCTAACCCACTAAGTCTCATTTTCTTTGTTTTTACTAGTATACATAATGGAAAAAAGTCCGTTTTTACATTTTGTTGATGCGTTTTTTTTCTGTGGTGATTTTATAGTTTTTCATTTAATTTTTTCTAATAAACTTATTGGAAAAGTTAATAAAAGTAAATTGCTTAATATCTACCTGAAAGAGAATAAAACTACCTATCTTTTTACTGCCGCTGTTACAATGCCGCTACCCTAAGCGGGTCTTGGGCGTTGTCGTCCAGATCGTCCTCAGGTTGCGGATAGAGGAACAGCCCCCTGAGAAGGAGGTTAGCTGCGAATAAATTGAATAAGCAGCCGCGGACAGCCGATAGGAACAGACGTGGGTGTGATGAACCCACACTGTCGAACGCATTCATATAGAAACACTACGCACGCACCACAATAAAAAACACTTTACATTATCTCTTGTTTCTTAAATCAAAAATTGCAAAAATCCTGCTGCCGAGGAGGATGCGGGAGCGATGACAACTGCCCCAAAAGGGGATGTGTAGAATGATTCATCATCTGGTCTTACGCGGTAACGATGCCAGCGAAGGCGCGCTGCCTTGCAGGGGGGCGTTAGGATGCGAGAATGAAACCGTAGTGTGTCTGACGACGAATTGACACTGTCCTCGTCAAAGTCGGAAAGCTCTCATACTTAGTTCTAGAGAGGTATGGGGGTTATCACCTCTAGAACGGTGGACTCACCTGCGATCGGAACAGGATCCGAAGCGCGCGGGTTTAACATAACATCATGGCTCAAAAAAATCAAATCCGAACCAAAAGGGACTTAAGGGTCGGAACTTGGAATGTTCGCAGTCTATACAGAGCAGGTGCGTTTAAAGAACTCGTAAAGGAAGCTGATAGGTACAATCTAGATTTGGTAGCAATACAGGAATCGCGGTGGCCAGATGGCGGAGTACTAGCATCGGGTAACTTCACGTATCTGTATGGGGCCGGGAGTGGGGGATCTCTAGGCACCGGATTTCTCGTAAGCAAAAGCATCATACATTCGGTTAAAAGTTTCAAATCCGTCAATGATAGGCTCTCGTACATCATTATCGAAGGTGAATGGTATAGATATGTATTTATTAATGTACACTGTCCTACGGAGGACAAAGAAGAAGAAGCTAAGGATCTCTATTACGAAACTTTAGAGCAGGTAATCGACCAGTTCGCGTCTTACGACACAAGAATAGTATTAGGCGATTTCAATGCTAAAATAGGTAGGGGGGAAATGTTTAGGCCTACTATAGGTAAGGAAAGCCTGCACGAAGCCAGCAATGATAACGGTATTAGGGTCATAAATTTCGCGGCGGCAAAAGATCTTATAATCAAAACTACGTGTTTTAAGCACAAGAACATACACAAGGCAACGTGGACATCGCCGGACGGGGCCACACAGAAGCAAATTGATCATTTCCTCATTGAAAAAAGACGTCATACTAATGTTCTTGACGTAAGGGCTTACAGAGGGGCAGATAGCGACTCGGACCACTTCCTAGTAGTAGCCAAATTAAGAGCTAGACTAGTAGCGAATCAAAATAGTAAGCGAGTAAACAAGGTAGAAAGCTTCGATATTGAGAAACTACGAGATAGAACAGAGCGAATTAGGTACCAGATAGAAATTAATAACAGGTTTCAGGCACTTGAAGAAGCAAACACATCGCCGGAGGGGAATGACGAACCGAATAGCTTATGGGGGGACATCGAAAAAACGGTAAAAGAGGCAGCGAACAAAGTACTGGGTAAAAAGAAAAAGCCAAAGAGCAAACCATGGTTTGACGAAGAGTGCGAACTCTGGTTTGAAAGACGCAAAAAGGCTAAATTAGATAGCTTACACAATAGAAGCGATAGGACCGTAGAAGAGTATTCTAACGTAAGGAAAAAGGCGGGCGCGATCTACAGAAATAAGAAGCGGGAGTATCAAAAGAATCTTATTAGGAGAATACAAACAAACAGTAAGGAAAATAACTCCCGCGAAATGTACAGAGGGATTAACGCCATCAGAAAGGGTTTTAGGAGTAGAGCGCAATTGATGAAGGACGAAAACGGGGACCTCGTAACAAATGACAACGAATTACTGTCGCTGTGGAAAAACTATTTCGATAAATTATTAAACGTGCACGAAAATAGCAAAGAATTAGGGGACAAAATTTACACTGCTGAACTCTACGTGGAGGAACCGAGCTACCAAGAAGTAGAGGCCACGATTAAACATCGCTAAAAGCGAAACGCTTTGCTTTTCACATAAGGCACTCGCCGATGTTTAAAGGTTAGCCGATGAATACACACATACACACACGCACGCGCGCATACACACACACACATAAAGTATGCAGATATTCAAATATTATTGATAAACTGTAATGGGGTAAGAGTTAACGATGAAAGAAGACGGGTGCGTTTGATTTAGGAACGTACGTTCGTTTTTAACATGTGTAGTATATCTATATATACTGATGTATATAGATGGGAGGACAACGTAAAAGCGGATCTAGTAGAAATAGGACGGGTGGGTGTCGATCGGAGGGGTGCATCTTGGGTGGGGTTGACACAAGACAGGGCAGCGTGTAAAGCTTGCGTAGAAGAGGCAATGAACTTTCGAGTTCCAAATGCCACCTAAAAAAAAAAATCCTTTTACTGTCGAAAATGTATACTATCATTCGTCGTTCTTTTGTCACCATGAAGCGCAATTTTTTGAAATTTTTTTAACTCGAAAACTAAATGTCGAACCTTTCTAAAGAAAACATGATTATTAAAGGTTATTAGGACTATACAACACTTTAATTCATAGTGATTTCATGGGGCAGATCCTGAGAAAAATATGAAAAACTGAAAAGTTGTTTTCCTATGTGACGCGATAACTGAAGTAACAAGGCAATAATCAAGTTCAAATTTTAGATTTAGTCAGCATTATATAGTACCTTGATCCCTTTCTTTGAGCTGTTTATGAAACCAGTTAGTTTCAAAGATATTAGGCTTAAAAATTTTGTTTTTTCACCCTGTATACTCCATACAACTGAAAACTGCATCATTTAGATCTCAGCTTCTATTTAATGGATTTTAATATATACCTAGGCTCGTTTTTTCTATTTTTTGTTTACCAATTCGTAAAAAACAAGATTTTTAGTTATGCATGTGCGTTTTTTTTTCGTGGCGATGTTTCGATTACTAGTGATTTTGGACACATTCCGCAAACTATCCTAACCATTATAACTCGGAAACAAAAGGTTGAACTTTTCTGGAAAAATCATTATTATTGAAGGTTATTATAACTATATAGACTGCTTTAATTCCAAGTCTTTTCATGAAGCAGATCTGGAGTCCTTCTGTTTGTTTCTCTTTGGCAAATGTCGGGCGTTATCGTAACGAATGTTAAAAAGCACAAAAACTTTAAATAATTATATATAAAGTAAAAACAATTCTGATATTAAAGCAATACATAATCTTGAAGAAAGCTACGGGCCAAAGAATTAGCAGCGGTTTTTTTTGTAGAGTCTAAAAATAACAATTTTATGACCTATATACCAGGACGTGTACCACAAAAAATAATAGTGCGGTTATGCACCACCTCTTAAAGATTTAAAAAAAGACTACTTTCCTTAGCATAAAACCTTTAAATCTAGACGAGGTAGAATTTAAGGTTAAGCATTACACATTTTTCATCATAAAAAGAGGTAGTACGTCGATTCTTTATGACTAAAAATGTGACCGTCAAACTCGCTTTAATGTGAGTAGAAAGATTTTCCTTTTTTTTATTGATAGAACCCTCGAATAGTCAAATTACTTTTTTGTCAAAGTACAATAACATCGAAAGTTAAAAAGAAAATATTTGTACATACCATACCGCCTATCTCTTTTAGAAGGCAAATTTCCATTCTGTTCTAATCGATCTAGGAACTCTTCAGAATAACCATTATAAGGCAACTGATTTCGAGTTACAGTATCATCAGCTTCCTCTTTTGAAATTGCTGCAAAAAAAATGTTTCATTGATTACTTGAATAACAAAGATTTAATTTTATATAAAATAATAATATACCACTGTTTCAAAAATAGCTCTCCCTCAATTTGGCTCAGTGAGGTAGAATTAAGACCTTTCACACGTTATTTTTAACCCAACTTCAGTTATTGGGTTAGTAATAAATGATTTCAAAGTAATTTCACTGTTTTTCGGGCGTCTCTTTATTTAGGGTTATTGGGCACCCCGTTAATTTGGACTAAGAATTCATTATTACTAACGTTATTTTTAACGTAACTTGTGTTATTGGGTTAAGAACAAGTAGTTTTGACGTAATTTCACCGGTTTTTGGCTCATCCTTATTTCGGATTATAGGGCACTTCCTTAATTTTGGTTTCTGGGATATTAATTGAGGTTTAAAACTGAATTTATTAAAAAATTAGTAAAAAGTCCGGAAAATCAAGGAGTGGAAGTTATCATGATAAGATTTTGTCAAATTCTTTCAAAATAGTGATAGATACATTAAAAAAATTATTGTCAAGGTGAATCTTATAGAATTTTGCAATATTACGTGTAGCAAAATTTAGTCGTGAATTCGAAATACGTCTTCAATCGCGTTATTTTATCTCCGAAAAGAATTTTTGTAAGTATGAAATATATTAAAATTTTCACCTTCATCATTTCCGCCCTCGTTCCTTTTTCATTTCCGCCTTCAGTCGAAATAAGTATATTTCGACTGAAGGCGGTAAGTTGCTCTTGAGCCATGACTAAAACGTTTAAGTTGCGCTGGAGCTAGTGCGACTTGCTTTCGGAGCAAGAGCTCCTGCGCTGACCATTGTGCAGGGAGCAACTGCACACACACACACGCGCGCACACGCGCGCGCCTTTCAACGCCTGGGTAGTAGAGTAAGGCAGCCAAAGGACGAACGAAAGAGGACAAGCGCTATTGGAAGCATTCGCTCTTCTTGACTTGGTCTTAGTTATACAGGGATGTTCTTACACATTTCAAAGAGGAGACGTAGGGTAGATCATAGATCTCACGTTTGTCAGCAGCTACCTGATCGGCTCAGTTAGATCTTGGATGGTGAGCGATCATTACACAAACAGTGACCATCAAGCGATAATAATATAGATAAGAATATCAAAACAGAGATCCAACGGGAGGGCAACGACAAAAAGAGTCGACTGGAAAACAAAAGATTATGATGAGAAGACTTTCCTGCTAGCTCTAGAAGAAATACGGCTGTCTGGATCTGCGAATGATAAGGTCGAGCAGGCAATGGGAAATATTACACGAGCCTGCGACGCAACAATGCCAAGGAGAACTCCTAACAATAAACGACCGCCAGTATACTGGTGGGATAAAAAAATCACACATTTTGCTAATATATATCTAAAAAAACTAAACCATACATTGTGAATTACGATTAATAAACGAACGCATTTACCGATAATAATCTATTGTACTCATTTCATCGCCCCGATATTTTCGCAGCAATCGTGAACTTAACACCTCACGGAGAACAAAACCATCGACTCTCACATGTAACATTTGTACGATAATATTCATATATTACAATAGCAGTCCGCGCATGCGTACAAATATTTTATAAGATAATATTTGTAGATTTTTCTAGTTTTTGCGACAATATGTGCGTGTGTATATATATATATATATATATATATATATACAGGGTGAGTCATTTTAATCTTTAATCTCAATTATCTCGGTGGCAAAGCATGCCAGCGAAAAAAGTTTCGGATACAAGTTTTAGGATTTTTCCCTGGCTATCTGATGATGACCTTGACAATGTCATTGAGCGTGACCTTCAAGGTCATTTGAAGGTCAAGTTGATTTTTTCAAATAGAAACCCCTACTTTTGGCACCAGAAATGGAAAGAGCGGGAAATTTTACGTTTGAATATGACCTTGCCTTGACCTTGAATTCAATGGTCAAGGTGATTGGTCATGCCGATAACAGTACAACTGGTTAGCTGAACTCGAATGCATTCAAGGAGAAAATGTTACCGACAAAAGGTTTCAGTTTTCTCCCCGGCTGACGAATGGTCATCTTGACCCTGTCGTTAAACAGGATCTTCAAGGGCATTTCAAGGTCAATTTGATTTTTTGAAATGGAAACCCCTACTTTTAGCCCCATAAATGAAAAGAAAGTGACATGCGTTCAAAAATGAAAAAATTTTCAATATTTTCAAAAATTTTCGTAATTTTTTCAGTTTTCAAAAATTTTCAAAGTCATTCCATTATTTTGTATTAGTGTCAATTTTCAAAATTCTTGATGTAGTTAAGTCATTCCATTATTTTGTATTAGTGTCAATTTTTGAGAGTGAACTACTCTTAACAGTTATGTAATAGCAAATTAGTGCAGAAAAGCTTAATCGTGTTTTTTACTTCTTGTAAATCGATAATTATTATTGAAAAAAATCTGTTTCCCTGTTTACTGGTCTGTAACAAATTATTTTGATTTTGATCATGGCTGATTATGGTCCCAACGAAATCGTTGGTATGATCATGATTTTGGGAGAAAGTCGAAATAATTATGCAGCAGCTGCCAGACTTTATGCTGAACGCTATCCCAATAGGAGACACCCAAGTAATGTTACTATTCAAACCTTAACTCAGAGAGCTCGAAATGGAGCTTTTTCATCTTGATCCTCACATTAGTACTCGACAAATAGAAAGAGAAATAGGTATACCTCAATCAACAGCATCCCGAATATTGAGAGCGAGAAGATATCGTCCTTATCACATAACATTAACACAACAGTTAACTCCAAATGATATGATTTTGCGAGTACGTTTTTGTCGATGGGCAATACGAATGATTCAACAAGATCAAGACTTTTTCAGGCACGTTCTTTTTTCAGATGAATCAACATTCAGAAACACTGGAGAATTGAATAGACATAATTGCCATTATTGGTCAGATGAAAATCCTCATTGGTTCAGGCCCATAGACAATCAACACCGCTGGAGTGTTATGGTCTGGTGTGGAATCATCAATGGCTATTTGATTGGTCCTTATTTCTTTGAAGAGAACGTGAATGGGGTAAACTTTTTGAGATTACTTCGAGACATTTTACCTGAATTACTAGAAAATGTAGACCTAGCCACAAGGCTAAGAATGTGGATCCAATTAGATGGAGCACCACCACATCATTACCACGATTTTTACTTATGGGGATATCTTAAGAATGTTGTTTATGCTCAACGGCCAACAACGCGAGATAATATGATCGAACGCATTCGTACAGCTTGTGCAGCAATCCCTCGAGATGTTCTACTTAGAACCATAAGACAATTCAGAGCTCGACTTGATCTTTGCATCCAACAAAACGGCGTTAATTTCGAACAATTAATCAATGGTTAACTCCAGTTAACATTCCATAAAAATACCAAAAAAATAACAAAAAGGGAAAAAACAAAAAAAAAACAAATAAAAAAAAATAAAACAAAAAATGGGATCTAAATCCTTTTGACAACCTCCTCGATGGTGCATCCTGGGTTCGGCTGATGTCAAAGGTAATTTCCGCACAAAAGATGATTTGTTTCCAAAATCACATGTTCGAACGTAAAATTTCCCGCTCTTTCCATTTCTGGTGCCAAAAGTAGGGGTTTCTATTTGAAAAAATCGACTTGACCTTCAAATGATCTTGAAGGTCATGCTCAATGACATTGTCAAGGTCATCATCAGATAGCCAGGGAAAAATCCTAAAACTTTTACCCGAAACTTTTTTCGCTGGCATACTTTGCCAACGAGATAATTGAGATTAAAGATTAAAATGACTCACCCTGTATATATATAAGATTCGAGCAGACTGATCAATGAAACAACTTTCACGCATATATATATATATATATATATATATATATATATATATATATATATATATATATATATATACACACACACATATATATATACACATATATATGCGTGAAAGTTGTTTCATTGATCAGTCTGCTCGAATCTTTCGATATAGTATGATCAGTAAATCATAAACATTTTGTACGATAATATTCCTATAAATTTATGTGTAATATTTTTCTAATATAGTATTTGACGCAGAAAATCATAGTGTCAAAGCCGACTAAACTTTGGAAGGCAGTGTAAGTTAAATATATATATTCATATAGATTTCTGATATTCACAAATGCAATCTGCGCGTTCGTATCAATATGTATAAATAGCCTGGAAAGTGGTAGTGAAAAAGTGACCAGAAGTGGCCAGTTCGGAAAAATTATAATAATTTTTTACGATAATATTCGTATACATATCCGATATTTATCAATTCAGTCTGCACATGCGTACCAATATGTATAGATAGCCGGGGAAATTGTTTTGATTGCTCAGTCTGCTCTGGCCTTTGAAATTTGCAGATCTTCAATTTTTATTTTGCTTTGTATTGTCATATTAGCTTTGGTCTTGTATACAGTTTTTTATTGGAACTTTTTGTGCTTCAAACTTGTTGTGACTGTCGACTTTATGGGTTTCAGTGGACGGGCGCCGTTCGCTTCGGCGATCATTGAGACGGGTTTGAAATTGTTACCCTTAAGTCTATTTTGTTACACAGTTTATAGGACTTCAAAAATGTCAAATGAGATAAGAATTATACTAATAGATATAAATATGTCTGTTGTTCAAAAAGATATGAATGGCTTCACGGCACACAGGAATATTTAAATAACCCGAAATTATTAAAGCCCAAAAATTGTAATGCCGAAAAATATTTGAGGCCCAAAATTATATGCTAGATGTTAAGTTATTGGGAAAAGATGTAAAAGGCTTCACGGTACACGGGGACATTAAGTACTTTAATATAATAGTAGAAGTAGATTTTGCCAATTTTCTATTGAGTGAACGCAGGTTGATGTTCAATTTTAAAATATGGAAGTGTAACCAAAGGTATAATGTTTTTATAGTTTCTGCTATTATAATAGCTCTACTACTATTCTTTACAACAGGTAGAATTTGCCAAAAGTCTCCTCCTAAAACTATTAATTTTTTCTCGAAAGGAATGTTAGTAATACATAGATCACATAAAGTTAAATCGATTATTTCTAGAGCCTTTTTAGGAATCATAGAAGCTTCATCCTAAATAATTAAATCTGTTTTTCGTAACTTTTCTTTATCAGATTCAAATTGTAAACATGCAAATTTAAAATTTGTCAAATCTAAAGGTAAGCAAAAAGTTCTATGATTCGTCATTCCTTTTGGGAATAATATTGAAGCTATACCAGTTGATGCCATTGATACAATTTTTTTATTCTGTGAACCTCGTTTTTCAAACTCAACTGTATAAACATAAATTAATACTTTACCAAAAATATTTTTTTGTTTAAAACAGTCTAACGGTAATGTGAGGCATATTATTTGGAGTTGTATTTTTTGGAAATTGTTTTAAAATTGATTTTAATTCTTTCCATTTTGGATTGCATGTTACATATCATAACTTGCAAGTTTCCAGCTACATCTGTTGGAGATCATATGAATAATTGATAGATGGCGGCAGCTACAAATTAGGAGTCGGAAAAGGAAAAATTGAAATTAATTTTGAAAAAAAATTCTGAACCACCTATCATTTAGATTTATATTTTTCAAAGATTCACATAGAAACTTAAATGGGAGGTTAGCGAACGAAGCCCCACTAGTATGTATATATGTATGTGTGGGTATGTTTATACGCATATATACACACAAAAACACTAAATAGGCCTTTCGCTTTAGGCTTGAAAAACTCTACTTTCGCTCCACTTTTTCGTAGGTGAAAAGCGCGTTGTCGATGCACGTGTTATGAAAAATGTTTTATGCACAAAAAGGTGGCATAATAAGCGGAAAAAAGGAAAAACATTTTCTAATCATTCAAATTCAAATCCCTGCATTATTACTGTTGTAATATTAAGTATTATAATCTTGATGAGATACCATAACGATACTCGTCGCGCCATCTATTGGCAGACAACGATTTTGTGCAGTGAGACGAGATCAAGTCAGAGCGAGCATATCGCGCATGCTTCGCAACTATACTCTAAGCGCCGACTACACTGTTATACTCTGTTCTCTTTCTTCCCTTGCCTGTAAGACTCCGATGTGATCGGACGTGCCGACTACTGGGCTCTCAAGCCTAACTACTTTGTCAATATACATTATTATTATTAACCTCAGTGTTTATTATTTATTCCACCACTCCAACAATTACCAAAACTACAAGTGTACAAAGTATCCTAAAATTTTAGCCTAAAAGAGCCACTCGTTCTCTTGGAATCCTACGGATAGTGAACAAATTTATAAAACTTTCTTTACTTTTGGTCAACTATTTTTGAATGTATCTTTATACACTAGTTTTTTATGAAATGTCACAGGTCTTATTTCTAAGAACTCTCTACAACTGGGATGTCATAATATACAGGGTGAGTCATTTTAATCTTTAATCTCAATTATCTCGTTGGCAAAGCATGCCAGCGAAAAAAGTTTCGGGTAAAAGTTTTAGGATTTTTCCCTGGCTATCTGATGATGACTTTGACAATGTCATTGAGCGTGACCTTCAAGGTCATTTGAAGGTCAAGTCGATTTTTTCAAATAGAAACCCCTACTTTTGGCACCGGAAATGGAAAGAGCGGGAAATTTTACGTTTGAATATGACCTTGCCTTGACCTTGAATTCAATGGTCAAGGTCATTGGTCATGCCGATAACAGTACAACTGGTTAGCTGAACTCGAATGCATTCAAGGAGAAAATGTTACCCACAAAAGTTTTCAGTTTTCTCCCCGGCTGACGAATGGTCATCTTGACCCTGTCGTTAAACAGGATCTTCAAGGGCATTTCAAGGTCAAGTTGATTTTTTGAAATGGAAACCCCTACTTTTAGCCCCATAAATGAAAAGAGAGTGACATGCGTTCAAAAATGAAAAAATTTTCAATATTTCCAGAAATTGTATATCCAGTATCTGTATGACCTACCATGAGTACTTTTACCGATACATTACTGAATTTAGTCTGTTTTTGGTAGTTTGATGTAAGCAATGCACCCAAATCTTCTAATTTGTTCTATCTTTTGAATTTTAATAAAAATTTTAAAATTAGTACCTCTTTATAAATTGAGTTGAGAGGGATGATATAATAAAAATGAATAGCTTTTTCTGTTGCTAATTCTTACATACTTGCCATTTGGATAATTTAACCATCAGTGTACTAAGTATCTCTATCCAATATAACGTGACATACTTTTGCATTTGTACCTAGAAGATTTCGAGAAAATATTAAATAATTGATCTTAGACAAAATATTCAATAGAGAATAATAATCTACAAATGTCATAATTTACTTATTTTCTCCAGGGCGTGTACTAGGTTAAATTGGATTTATTAAATGAGGATGAATAATCTGCAATGGCCTTTCTGCATTACTTATATTTTGTTTAATTGGTAAGTTTTCTATTTTTGACAGTATACATATTTACTAGGGTTGTGCGAGTTCCCGAAAAACTCGAGTCTGGTCGGGTCGAGTTTTTTTGTCGAGTTCGAGCCGAATTCCCGAATTTTCCGAGCTGCGGGAAATTGTCGATCGGCTCGAAATTTTTGATCAGCTCGTCAACTTCGAGCGGCTCGAAAAGTTCGATCGACTCGAAGTTATTATCGAGCAGATTAAAAAAAATTAATTTTTAAAACATTTGTTTTTAAAAATTTTTATTTTAGCGGCTCGAAAAAGTCGAGCGGATCGAAATTTTTGAGCAGCTCGAGAAATTTGAGCAGATTGAAATATTTGAGTGGCTCGAACAGTTCGAGCAACTCGACTCGACTCGAGACTTGACCCGAGCTCGTCGAGTCGAGTTTTCGGGCGGGAAACTTGACTTTTCTGGAACTCGCACAACCCTAAAATTTACAATCTCATTGAGTCTTCGTAATTTACATGCTGTAAACTATTTTCTTTCTTTTGTAACATTTTAAAGCAGTGCAAAGATGCATGACCTAATCAGAAGTGCCGTACAATCACTTTATTTTATTTGACTTCTGAAATTAACATATCGGGTGGATTTTCCACGAGTATCTCTTCTAATTTTTCATTTTTATGTAGTACTTACGTCTTCTACTTTAAAATCCTTGGGTACGCAAACCATGTAAGTATTTCAACGGTTCCAGGGATTTCAACTCCAGCTCATATAAGTGAATATTTTTATAAATGCATTGAAAAGGCGAAATAATGGCAAGTTTCTTGATGTAAAAATAAACTAGAAATCAAAAATATAACTTACCTGCGTTGATAGATCCTATGTACCAGTCTGTCTAAGAAATATCAGTTGCTGTATACAAAAAAGGTTCATAATAGGACTCGACTAACAATCAAACTGCGACATTCATGTAAAATCTGACATAATAACTTAAATCTACATAATTAAAGAGTAATAATGCATGTTTGTAATAATAATAATAATAATTATTATTACTAGGAAGGTACACCGGCCGGTAATTGAAACTTTGAATTCCGGAAACGGGCGCCATGACACTGCCAACTCCGGTCCGATTGTTAACTGGGGTTACGGACGCGCATGCGCCACGCGAATCGTTTGGGCTCGTTCGCAGAGCGCGTAAATATATTTTAACCGTGTAATTCGTAATTCGCGCAAGTCTCGTTTGTTTGAAATTGTCAGCCTCATTTTTAATAAAGTTTTTGCAATATTCAAATAATAGCGTCTGCGTTAAACTTGCTGACTCCTTGGTTGCTAGCATCTTACCCATCACCTTAGATACTCCTATGAATCGCAAATGGATGCCAAAAGCTGATACTACAACTTGGACTCCTTTGGAATTCATTTCCGAGTAAGAATAATTCATAAAATAATAAGACTTCTAAATGTAATTCGTCCAATAACGCTTTATGAAATTTTTCAGACTCTTCTGGAAATGGTCACAAAAACAAGAAAGACCCATCAATGGCAGTCTCTTACAGTTAGTAACCAAAGATAACAAGACAGAAGTTATTCCTGCCTAATTGACAAATTAAGATGCTTCAATGAAATCTCATGAAATGAAAGTAAAAGTGCGCATGACAATACTTATTTTTTATATTTTTTTTTTCCAAAAATCTGTAGCAATACTTATGTAAACAAAGTCGATGAAAAGTTGCATTTAATGTTCTTATTTATATCAGACTAGTAACTTAAGTAGTCAAAATGATGGGTGTCTAAAAACGACACTTGAATTAATGCATTTCCAGAATTTAATTGTTATAAAAATATCTTCTATAATTGTATAAATGTTCTGATGCATAAGTTCAAATACAAAAACATTTTTGATTACAATAAATCTATGTTATTTGTATAGCATATCAAACCTTATTTACACGTTTAAATAGTAAACTTATAAATAATACTAAATAAATGATGATACTAATATAATAAAAAGTATTAAGTAGCAACTGTGCATATTTTATTTATTTCAAAGATGTAGAATTTGTATTCGTGGCGTAGAAAGAAATTTATACTCGCACAGGTTTTACGATATGATTTTAGTTTAAATAGATAGTGTATAAAAAACTAGTTAGAAATAGCAGATAGGTTATAATAGTAATAATATTAATTTCAAATAATAATAAAATATTGTAATGGAGATTTTAAATTTTAAAATATCAAGTTATATTAAGTTTAAATTGATTGCAATAGTAAAATAAAATCATAATTGATAATTATTATATTACATGAGCAAAAATGTAAAATGTACAAATTATTATCAAATAACAAATAGAAAAGTTGAAAATGGTACAGGGAGGGCCATCTCGCGAAAAATCGGCAAGGCTAGGAAAATAGCGTGGGTGAGACCGAAGGTGGAGTGGAAGAAGATGGGAAGAGGCGGTAGCTAAGCTGAAAGCAGTGATGCTACAGGTCTATGACCGATATAGAGGGCGCAGATGCGGACCCAAAGGGATGGGCCTATGGAAAAGATGCGATGCGGGGGCAAAAGGAAGAAAAGTGTGCGAAGAAAAGTTCAGTCTGTATGAGAGTCTCGTCGAGGAGTTCAGCCGAGGTGGCTGCTCCTAAGTAACATCTAAGTTTAAAATTTTGTATTACAAGCCGTGGTGGCTGGAGAGTGGACAACAATTTTCAAAGATTTCAAAATATACATTAGTAAAACATACTTGTAGTAAAGTTCATTTAATTATTTTTTTGGGACATGCATCAATCACTAAAAATTTTATCATTTATCAAAAACAAGAAGGAAGGAGTTTACAATCCAGTAAACTCTGAATTTGCTGCAATCTTCTAAAAGAAAAGTAAGTGAAAATTATATAAGTTAATTAATAAATATTTAAAGGTTTGGGAATTTGTAAAGTGTGCAGGCTTTGAACGATGCCGCTTATTTTACAAATATATTTTAAGAGAACTTGTCAAGTTGCCTGGAGGGTTGGCTGGACTTCGCTTGTCGGAGGCCTTTTGACCTACAGTTCAACGAGACCTGTTCGTTAGTTTGGGAAGGGTTTTGAATAAATTCACCCGGGATATTAAAATAAATAAGGGAGCGACTCCATCCAGAGTTCAGTGGAAGGTGACTCAAAACGGAGAATATTACATTGTGCGCCGACGTTCGGACGTAACATCAGAAATTTAAAAAGTAAAGTAAAGGTAGAAAAGAAAAGCAAGCTATGCTATACAACTGAATTATAATATATACTACATATTATTATAATACGGCAAATGAATTGAAGTTACTATAAAGTCTTCTAAAAATTCTTGTATGTTTTCCAAACAGTTTGTGCTAATGGTCATTTATTTACGATTAAAAAGCAAAAAACAAACTTAATTGCTTTGGTTACTGCTGTTTCAGTAAACGTTGAATACGTTTTATTTTCTAAGTTTTTTAAATCATCAAATGAGGTTGCCCCTTTAACTCTGTGTAATATTAATTTTAAGTAAAATGACTCTTGTTTGTTAGGAATCACACAGATTAATCTTCCTAAAGTATTTGAATAGTTTTTACGTCTAATCCACTTCTTTTCCGTAAAAACATTATGTTATAAAAATAAGTGGCTAAATCACTTGAAATTTCTACATATTTCTTTCGACCTATTTCTTTTGGGGGAAGGGGTTTCAGATAAACATAAAGATCATAATAATTAGGTTTATACAGGCGCAGGAGAAGGTAAAAGGGTTAAACACACTTGGACGTGCGCACTTAACTTTCGAAGCCACTGGAGAAAATTAAGGGGGAGAATTAGGGGGGGGGGGGAATTAGGGGGAGAAATGTCAACCGGCGGCGAAACTTCTTTTATAATATAGAGAGATTAAACTATATTCTTTTCTTTATAAAAAATATATACAATATTTAGCAATTTATCAACATTCTTTCGAACTTCCAACTTTCTTCTAATCTTTTTTTTTTTATGTGGCGTACGCAGAGCAACCTCTGCACAAGTGGCCCTCCGAACACCGGATCCTCACAGGTAGTATCGTTAAACAATACTTCCGTGGGGCCCGTTAACTAGTCTGGTTGGCTTCTCCTTTGAAGTTTGACATTTCCATACATCTCCCATCCATCAAGGTGATTAGGGGTTCAGGATCAAACTCGTCTTCTTCATTCTGCATCATCCAGCCGTCTGCTTTCTGCAGCATCGTCTGGTCGTCTACTTCGGGCAGCATCGAACGGTTATCCTCTGGGCAGATTCAACCCAGACAACTTGCTTCTGATCTGCGTGTACCTGTGTGTGCATGCGTGCGAGCGTGTATGTGTGCGTGTATGTACGTGTGTGTACGAGCGTATGTATATGTGTGCGTGCGAATGTGTATGTGCGAGTGTCTGACTATGCTGTGTACTAGTGGTTGTGCTATCGCGTGCGCGCGTCTGCTTGACTCTATGTCGTGTGCATTTTTGGCAGCCGTAGTCCGACCCTTACTCCATTCTCACCAGCCTGTCCTACTCCTCGTTCCATCTGTATCTCTCACCTTCCACCTCTGCGACTATTATGACCTTTATAATTAGGCCTCCCTCTTCCTCTTCCTTTTCTTCTCTCCTGCTTTTTTCTCTCATGATGAGAGCCTTTGCTTCTCTCCTCTTTCTACAACACTGCTCTATTCTGCTTCTATCTTACCTTTGCATTTAGTTCCGCCGTCTTCTCGCATAGCATCTTCATGTCTGCCTTGGACTGAGAAATTATTTTTTTTTTATTCCTTCGTTTCTGGTGTCCTTCATCTCACATTCAAGTTCTTCCATAATCTCATTCAGCCATCCTTCTACTTCACTCTTCTCTTTCCGTTGGTTAATGTTCGCGATAAATTCTCTCTCCCACACCTTGCATCTTTCTTGTTTCCTCTTCTTCGCAATTCTGCATCCTTTTACCTTTCTTTCACCGCTTCTTTCCTTTCTTAACCTCTGAATCTTTGCGCTCCTCGCGAACGGATTCTCTGTTACCTTCTCTTTCACTTTTTCTTTCTTTACCTTATTCCCCGCTTCCTCTGGGCTTTTCACCTACCTTCTGTTCGCTTCCCTCAGTCTGCTTGAAACACTCTTCTAAAATCCTCTGCCTTAAACCTCTTGTCCTATACCGCCTATATCTCCTCTCTTTCTACCCCCTCCTTCCTCCTATGAATCCTATCGATGTTTCTTTTCTAATTCCCGCCACTGCCGCTAGGTTGTCTTTTAGTTCCCCCGGTGTTTCAAAGGTTTGTTTTTCTTCCCCCGCTTCTAGTCCTGTTCCAATAATATCCCAGATCTCCCTATTGCTTAGGCTCATACTCCAATAACTTCACTCCTATAGCTATCCTTGTCTCTCTCTTCCTTAATTCCCTGTTCAATCCTCTCGTTCACCCCCTTTTTACTGCCCAACCCTGTATCTATCCCTTATTACCTAGTCTGGCCTTATTCTTTACGCTACCTCTCACTCCACTTCAACACACTTCTCTCGCTTCCTCTCTGCTCTAAACGTCTCCTAAAATATGCGCCACCGTGCACTCCCGACTACTCTATCATCCACCAATTTAAACTCGTAATAATAATTACTTTAACCAACAATAGTCCCGACATTCAAATTTAGGTTATGTTGAAATCATTTTTTAGGGCGGATCGTATAAGCTTATTTTAGGCGAAAATAAGCTGATTAACAGTTTATTTTTAGCTTCTGCTATAAACTCATCATTGTTAAGCTAGCGATGCTAAAGCTTATTTTCCTACTAGGGTTCGAGATTGACATTATTTGACCTCATTTATCTCTGATTGCTTTAAAAATGTATTAAACACGAAATTTAATTATAGTTATAGCAAATTCTTAAAAATTTCTTTTGCTGTAATTACATATGTTAATTTAATAAGATTTTTATTGAAAATGTTGTTTTTTATTTTTTATTGATAATCTTAAATCTCTCTTTTCATATATCCTAAAATTACTCCGAACAAAACCATTATTTGCGATATGTTTGGCTACTCCCAAATCTGCTATAAATCTGCTATAATTAACAACGCTTTTGGGACAACCTCTGCCTTGACCTAAATTATCTCTAACGTTGGCCGGGCCTTTGCTATAAGGTATGTTCATTTAAGCAGAATGTCCGTACCATTCACTGTCTTTGTTGGCATTTCTTTTATTTTGTCCTTGAGATAAGGAAACGATCGCAATCATCACTTTTATGGTTAGCTTTGTTGTTGCATACGTAACAGAACCAGCGATTGGATTTTATCACTAGGCACTCTTGTTGCTAATGTTGTATCTAAAACATTTATTTTTATCTGTTCTGAATGTTAGTGAGCTTACTAATCTGGATGCTATTGGTTCTTTGTACTCAGGCTTCTTTAAATTAGCATCGTTGTCTTCTTGGATGCAGATAATAACCTTCCTTAGAGCACTTATATTTATTTTTTTTTTGTCTGTAGTTGTAATAACAGTAGAATCGTATTTCAGGCATGACTCCAATGTCTGCTGGATAGAATGTATTTTAGATCGTTTCTTCTACTCTGTTTTTCTGTCTCATTTGTTCATTCAGATTGTAGTTTTGTTCTTATTAAAGTTTACGTAGAGCTAACTTTACCTTTTCTGCTTACTTTAAAACTAAAAGTTTTCCATGGGCTCTGTTAAACCCGGGACCTTCTTATGATGATTTGAACTTTGAATTTTTTTCAGGGTAGTTTTAATCTCTGACACTCCAGTCAGCTGTGGTGTTTAAGGATCTATCCGATAAAGTAACATTCTTCTTGTCAACTTTGTTTTAAAGCAATCTAAGCATACTTCAAAACTCGCTTTTGTGGGTGTCTTGAATTTTCGCTCTCATATTCATGATGTTATTTGTGCAAATCCTCCATGCACATTTGAAGTCGATTTCAAACTAGGCTTTTTTGATTCAAGAACTTTGTTGTAAATCAGTGCTAGTTTGTCTACTGAGTCTTAGACCAAGCCTCGAGTAGCTTAATCTATAGATAAATTTAATGACCCACTTTGATCCTACATTCGAGCTGGTAAAATGACACTCTTCAATTCCCCAGTATTCTTGTCAGGAATCATTACCGTTATCCAACTCTCAGATTATCGTTGGTTAATACTCAATGGTACGCAAGCTCTCAATGGTGTACAGGCAAAGCAAACTCAGGACCGTTTGCTTACCGAACAATATTAGACGAGGCGGTCGGTGTTGTTGCAGGATTACTGCCCATAGACCTGCCGACAATAGAAAAAAAGGGATCAACGAGTGGCTGCAACGATAAAGAAATATAGGATGCAGCTAAAAAACAGACAATGACTCAGTGGCAAAATAGATAAAGTAGTACGACAAGGGACGACAGACCCCTTATACCGCCAAATATCAAAGTCTGGACAGGAAGAAAATACGGAAAACTAAATTACTATCTCACGCAGTTCTTAGCTGAGCATGTATGCTTCAGGACCTACTTGCATAGATTATAGACTCAAAGACTGCTCCAACTGCCTGGTATGCACAGACGCTGTCGAGGATGTCAAGCATGTCTTTTGTAAATGCTCACGCTATCGCAAAGAACGAAAAAAACTTGAACGCGACCTTCGGATCAGGTTAACACCCGAGTCGATTATAATAGCTATGTTGACTTCGTCTGAGAGATAGAGTACGGTAAACAATTATGCTGCGGCCATCCTGAAGAAGGTAAGATAAAGACGGAAATATAAAGAAGAAAGAAGAAAGAGGCAAAGCTGAAATGCCGCTTATGAATGTTGTTATACTGATGAAGAGGAACGTAGAAGATAAGGTTGAGGATTTGTGAGTACTTCTCGGACCGATGCTGAGGAGCGTAGGTAACTGAGTCAAGCCCATACCCCCCACCCGATACAAAGGAACATAGATGCCGGGGTTAAGTATGTCCAGAGGTTGAGGCAGGTTAAGATGACGGCAGGATAATGCTGCAAGAAACGAACAACCAGACGATGCAAAAAAAGCAGGCGAGTTTAATCCTGAAGCCCTAATCACTTTGGTGAACAGGAAGTGTACTGAAAAGTAAAACTTCAAACGAGAAGCCAACTAGGCTTATAAACGGGACCCACAGACGTATTGTTCAACGATAGTGCCTGTGGGGATCCAGTGTCTAAGGGCCACTTGCACATATCTTGCACCTCCCATGCGACATACCCCCCCCCCCCCCCCCCGCCCCGCACACACACACTGAAAAAGCAGTACTTTCTCACCACAGCGTGATTCCACAAAAATAGAAATGATAATATAGAAACAGTATCAAGTGCTCATGTGCGCGGATTACCCGTAAAAATGACAGTTTTCAGAAAAAGTGGACATAATAAATATTAAAAATTGGACATGAAGAAAATAAGTCGACAAGCATTTAAAATAATGATCTCGTAAATATCGCAACCCCAATCAACAGCAGCAGATTATAAAAACAAAGTATGAGGAAGCATATAATAGCAACCACATCATAAAAATCACAGTGATAAATTAAAGCAAGGCGGAAGATTTGGGATTCATACGCAAACAATGCTAGAGGACTAGAATAAAAACAAAGCACAAGCAAGGCGTTATTGGACAACTGTTCGAATTTAAATTGAACACCTGTTTACATCGTCGCAAAAAAGTGTGTGTGTGTGAGAGAGAGAGAGAGAGAGAGAGACGCAAAACAGCGCTAACACCTTCGTCATATTCGAACTAGCAATCGCCGTGCTCGGGCAACTTTCGAAAGAGCTGGCTAGCGGCACGCACATATATGACCAAGCACACTACTACCAAATAACGCGCGTGCACGAGATCCAAAATTCTCGCACGCTCGTATTTCATTATCGCTCTCTCGCGATAATCTGAGTGACCGTATCACTCTTCTTTCTCTCGTCGTAAGCGACCACGCAGCTAGTAGGACAACTGACACGGCTGCATGTAATCGTAGCTAATTATAGTACATTACGATACTAGTGGCATACGTCTTACTTTACGGTACGGCGTGTGTAAGCGCCCGAGCTCGCTATGCTCGGGCGCTTATCTCACGGTGCAAGAAAGGACTGCTAATGCCACGGATAGGTGTGACATAAATGCGGATTTATACCACGCAGTTATAAACAAACATTAACTCGCTTCTGATTTTGTATCACGAATAGTTACTTTCCACTATTCTTACCGCAAAACTAATTTGATGACTTGTGCCTTGTTACTAACGAAAATAAGGATAAGAGTTATAAATTGCTTTTTAAACAATTTCGGAAAACTTTGAACATAATATTGAATTTTTGCATTTATGGACGATTTAAGGTGTATCCACCCTTTTAATATTACACAATTTTTTCTCTTCCATTAAACAGTATCAAGCAGTAATATTGCATTAATCGGTTCAAGACATCTATTAAATAAGTAACTAACTACACTTTAAGTATCCTTACTCTATCTATTGAAATAAAATTATCTTAGTAGTAACGAAAATTGAAACTTAATAATTATGTTTATATATCTTTATATTTTGCATGCTTTGATGCATGCGTTTACCGTGAAATTTTGCTTATAACTACAGCAAGCATAATTTTAAAACGTACAAATACTTACAAAGTCGACCAAAACTATGGCTTAACCGCTTCTTCAATTTTTGAACGCGGCTGAGAGCACCGTTTTTTTTCTCTCTCATTGTTACATGTCCTGTAAAATAATAATAGCGAGTATTATAAAACTTAAGTATAACACAAATGATAGTATATTATAATTTTTTTAACTGTATTTTTGACATGATGATTGATCTATCATGCAATTCTCACACAACTAGGAAATCTTAGTGCGCTTCGCATACTTTTTATTATGTAATCCATTATATCTTTACAAAAATATTCTAAATTTCACCGCCTGCTGAGCACTAACAGTTTGAATTATTTGTAGGTTACGTAATAAAATTCGCGTTCCTAAATTCTTGTACCAGGCGACCAATCATCAATTAAGTGCTTTACAACGAAACCCATAACTTTTTAAAGATGAGATATCTTAAAACAATTATCAAAATTAAGTTTATTGATTTTAACGAACTTTAGTTAAATACATCTCTACAGTTTAGGGCGTTCAATGACAACATGCTTCAAAAATCAAAACTGCAACGAAATTTTGAATTCTTGGAATAAAAAACTGCTTTTTAAGTATAAGCTAGTAAACGCCTTATGCACTAACATATTTAAGGGTTTTGATAAAATCAATCATGCTAGGCTACTATAAAATTTTAGTGTGCGTATAGTCCTACACGCGCTTTTGGCGTCGTACTTAACTAAACAAACAGAGGCAGTTCGTTTCGGTTCGAGAACAGAACTGAAACTTGTTGACAATTGTTGCTATGCGAGAGAAAGAGGGAAAATCATAATTGATTATGAATATATAATTTATTAAAAATAATTTGTTGTAACACATGCACGATTTCCGAGTTTATTAGACCTAAAATGCGGCCCTAAAGTGGCCATTTTTTGATCGGCCTGAAAAAAACAGACAAAAATCTACTTCTACTATTATATTAAAGTGCTTAATATCCCCGTGTGCCGTGAAGCCTTACACATCTTTTCCCAATAACTTATCATCTAGGATATAATTTTGGGCCTTACAATTTTCGGGCCTCAAATATTTTTGGGCCTTAAGATTTTTGGGCCTCAAATATTTTTGGGCATTAAAATGTTTGGGCCTTAATAATTTCAGGTTATTTAAATATTCCTGTGTGCCGTAAAGCCATTCATATATTTTCTCAATAACAGACATATTTATATCTATTAGTATAATTCTTATCTCATTTGAATTTTTTGAAGTCCTATAAACTGTGTAACAATATAGACTTAAGGGTAACAATTTCAGACCCGTCTTAACGATCGCCGAAGCGAACAGCGCTCCTCCACTGAAACCCATTAAAGTCAACAGTCCTAACAAGTTTGTAGCACAAAAAGTTCAAATGAAAAACTATATGCAAGACCAAAGCTAATATGACAATACAAAGCAAAATAAAAATTGAAGATCTTCAAATTTCAAAGGCCAGAGCAGACTGAGCAATCAAAACAATTTCCCCGGCTATCTATACATATTGGTACGCATAAATATTAGATGAATATTATATGAATATTATCGTACAAAATTATTATAATTGTTCCGAACTGGCCACTTCTGGTCACTTCTTCACTACCACTTTCCAGGCTATTTATACATATTGATACGAACGCGCAGATTGCATTTGTGAATATCAGAAATATGTATGAATATATATATTGAACATACACTGCCTTCCAAAGTTTAGTCGGCTTTGACACTATGATTTTCTGCGTCAAATACTATATTAGAAAAATATTACACATAAACTTATAGGAATATTATCGTACAAAATGTTTATGATTTACTGATCATACTATATCGAAAGATTCGAGCAGACTGATCAATGAAACAACTTTCACGCATATATGTATATATATATATATATATATATATATATATATATATATATATATATATATATATATATATATATATATATATATATATATATATATATATACACACACACACACACGCACATATTGTCGCAAAAACTAGAAAAATCTACAAATATTATCTTATAAAATATTTGTACGCATGCGCGGACTGCTATTGATATATATGAATATTATCGTACAAATGTTACATGTGAGAGTCGATGGTTTTGTTCTTCGTGAGGTGTTAAGTTCACGATTGCTGCGAAAATATCGGGGCGATGAAATGAGTATAATAGATTATCGGTAAATGCGTTCGTTTATTAATCGTAATTCACAATGTATGGTTTAGTTTTTTTAGATATATATTAGCAAAATGTGAAGCCTCTCATATCTTTTTCGTGCAAATAATATAATAGTGCGTATTAATCTAATCACGCGCCGCTAGCTTACGTCACTGACGTAACCGATTTAGGCGGAGCCCGCTAACTGAAAATTTAAGAATTTTCTGCAGTTGCAATATATAAAAAATAACTTAATAAGAAACTTCAATTAATGTAATTTTTTTTTCATTAATCGAACTATGTTTTTTACATAGTTCTATCACATAAAATCAATTATGATTCAAAAATTGTCAATGTCGAGTCCATTAACTGTGTTTTGTTTGTAATTTAAACTGTTTATAAAACATACATTTTATTTCTAGACCATATTTCAGATATTTCTAATAAGTTTGATTGAAAAAAAAAAAAATGTAATGTATCAAAAATATTAACTTTCAACAAAAGTAAACGGTTAGCCGAGTTTGATTTATTCTATATTACAGTACATATCAATTATAGTATGTAACATAATAATTTCGATTGAAACAAAATTACAGATCTAAAAAGAAATATGATCAATCAAATAAAGTAAATTATAGTATATTAAATTATACAATATTATAGTAATATTATTTTATTCATAATATAACAAAACACAGAATTTTTGGGATCTATTAAGTTCTGAATCAAATAATTGCTAAATATAAAAACTTAAATAATATATTAATCAGATACAAACCATTCTTGTGTACTTACTACGTATCTTACCATGCCTGTTTCATAAATATTAAACTAAGCCCATCATTAAACATAATAATTTTGAGTTTGTGTTATAATACGTTTGTAAAAATATTGGTCTAAAATCGACTTACTTTGATTAATCTCACTTTATTTTTAATATGTAATTTCGTTTTAATTGACATACATACATACTCTTATATTAAATTTGTAACTCATTACACATTATGTTATTAACATGCTCAGAAAAATAATCAAACTCGCGCAACCTTTTAATTTTTTGTGTATATCATTACAATATCATTTTATTTAAATTTTCCTTGGAGATATAAACATTTATACCTAACATCAACCGAGCGACGTTAGTACATTATACAACAAGGGACTAAAGTCGTAGATTATCCCCGCGGGTGGGATAACTGCCCGAGCGAAGCGAGAGCAGTAATCATCTGAGGGATTGACTTTAATCCCGTGTTGCATATAGTGCTTTATTTACGACTCTGTTAAAAATCACGGATTGAAATCTATTGAATTCGATTAAAATTTAATCGACTTTGAACTTTTTCAATACAACCAATAGACTGCTCCATACATAGTTTGCATTTTTTGTCCTCAAATTAACTCCTGGACATCGTCTACAAGAATACCGGGTCACTCGATCATCATCTTCGAGCATAACTTACACCTACACGTACATCATTATAAATTACAATTTCAATTAACACTTGTTTAAAAAAAGTCTCGTGTAATTAATAAGGACGATTCGAATTATCACGCAAAATGCGGGAATAAAGTAAATTTGCGGAAATAAAGTGAATTTGCGGGAATAAAGTAAATTTGCGGGAATACAATGCTACTTTTGTGCCGCTTTACAGGGAATAAAGTGGCTATTATAGTTCAGTCGTGAATAATAGTATATTATGCGACATAGGAGTAAAGTCGTTGATTGTTCGTGCGGGTGAGAGTTTACTAGTTATAAAGAATTTATTAGTAAATCACCCGAAGGGAATAATCGACTTTACTCTCGTGTTGCATATAGTGCTTTATTTATAACTGAACTGTGTAGCCACTTTATTTCTTAAAAAGTGGGACCTACACTGAGAAAAAAAGTTAGGGTTACCGGAGAGTCCGGTAGCCAGTACCGGACAAAATCCATAGGCCAGAGTAGATAAATTTTCGAACTCGTGCTAGCGCATCTACATTGTTCGTAAATAAGAAAATTATCAATAATAGATAATATGATCGATTAATGCAGTATATCCAGAAGCAAAATGCTATTTATGAGCAAAACAGCGTAGGTACATTTAGAGGTTATGTTGGACTCCGGCTCTGGCTACCGGACTTTCCGGTTGTAGCTACCGGAGACTCTCCGGTTGGTGCTACTTTGTGCTATCAAGTAACCCTAACTTTATTTTTTTCTCAGTGTACTCTAGTGGAAATAAAATTTTTGAAATTTTGAAAATGTTCAATATATCACTTTGAAAAGTCCTCGAATTTCCCATTCCTTTCATATGCATGATAAGTGGCCTATTCGTGCACTTATCATAAAAAGTACAGTGTGCAACAATGGGGAGACTACGGCGCCCTCGACTCCCACTCGTGCTCAAAACATCCCCCCCGCTAGAAAAAGCCAATTTCCCCCCCCTAATTGCACAATATACTATTATTACATTTTTTTCCACTAGGGTACTCAGCTATCGGCATTTTAATGAAAATATACGTTTGTTATTATTATCTATTTATTCTATTATACTTATTTCATATATAATAAAACAAAATAACAATCATTTTGTTAATTTATACAAAATAAATAAATTTTTCTATTTTCTAACATTTTTTCAAAAATTCCCAAAATTTTGTGGGAATAAAGAGTTTATTTCCCGCTATTTACGAGAATAAAGAGTTCGTTTCTCTCAAATTTACTTTACTCCCGCATTTTGCGACATTTTACAGACAAGTACTGCAACCACACGAGGCCAAAAAGCCCGCTTAGCCCTTGGTGCACACAGGCCTGTGCCTAGAACCATTTCAACATGGCGTCGATGGCCAAAACCGACATACCAACCTCCAAAAAGTTCACTAGCAGCATGGCTCACTACTACACTCCCAGCGCGACCGTGTCGGTGTGAGCGCTCGGCCGAGTGATGGCCTGCAAGCATGCGCAGTAAGTTCGGCCGAGCCAAGGCGCGGATAAAAATTTTTGAATTTTGCTGGTTATGTGTATGGGTTGCAAGATATGCAGAAAGAATAACTTTCTGTTTAACAACTGAGCTGAATATCTTGTTCTTTTATTTAAAATTGCAGCTGTTATAAGACTTTGATTGAATATCGAGTCTTGATGATGCACAAGATTTGACCAACGCAATTTTTAGTCGAAGAAACTTTAAAAAACTTAATTTATGTGAAAGTGATGTATCGTATAAACTTGAAACTTGTCGTTCAAGCCATTTGCATGTAATTAAACATATTTATAAAGTAAAACCAGAATATCCAGTTCGTACCAAGTAGACGCTTTTGGCGAAGGTTTTTTCAGACCAACTGAATCTTCTAGTCATCGCTCATTCATCAAACTTTGGAAATATTTAGAGACACATTACAAGGGCTGGTGTATGAAATTTAAAGTGTAAAACATGCACCATTATTGAGATTTGTTATATTCAGTGATAAAAAAATTTTAAGACCGTACTTATTTTTTTATTGAAACGCAGAACTCCAAAACGGTAACCCTTGAAACTAGCTACCCCACGCTCCGAAATCCATAATATCAGTATTTTTTTAATATACTGATACGACCTCAAAACGAAGGAAGGAGAGCGTGAACAAGCAAAAGAACTACAAAACAAAAAACCTCAAAACTAGCTACCCCACGCTATAAGATTTCTAATAAAAAAGTATTTTTTAAAAAGCAAGTACGTCGGCAAATCGAAGGAAGGCGATCAAGAGCGAGAATCAGAGCTCCAAAACGAAAACCCTCAAATCTAGCTACCCCACGCTCCGAGATTCCATATAGGAGAATTTTTAAAAAGAGAGTACGTCGGAAACCCAGAGGAAGTCGAGTGGAGCGAGAACTTAAGCTCCAAAACGAAAAACCTTTAAGCTAACTACCCGACACTTCAAGGCTCCTTGAAATAAACTATTTTTAAAAGCAAGTACGTCGGCAAATCGGAGGAAGGTGAGCGAGAGCAAGAATTGTACTCCAAAACGGAATCACTTTAAACTAACTACCCCACGCTCTGATACTCCAAACACGAGAATCTTTTTAAACAAGACTTATAATTTGGCAAATCGATTTTTTATATATTATTTATTTTCAATAAAATACGGTATTAATATTTTTTAATTTTTTTCAATAAAAATAAAATAATATTTTCAATAAAATACAAATCGCAGGGAGGCGAGCGACAGGCGAGAAACCAAGCACCAAATAGAAATTCTAAAATCTAGCTACGTTACGCGCCAAGATTCTTTATTAGAGAGTATATTTCGAAAAAACGTATATAATAACACATCGAAGAGAGGTGAGCAAGAGCGGGAGACCAAGCTTTAAAACGTTTTGGAGCTTTGATTCTTGCTGTCACTCGCTTTCCTCCAGTTTGCCGACGTACTCTTTATTTAAGAATATTCGTATAAGGAGTCTCGGAGCGTGGGGTAGCTGGTTTTAAGGGTTTCCGTTTTGGAGCTTTGAATCTCGCTCTCGCTCGCTTTTCTCCGATTTGCCAACGTATAAATTATTTTTCAAAATAGTTTTTTGTAAGGAGCCTTGAAGTGTGGGGTAGCTAGATTTAAGAATTTCAATTAACGAAGAGTACGGTCTTTAAAGTTTCTAGTCACAGGCCTGGGTACATACCATATTCTTCGTAACGTATGTACTGATTTCCGCATTTACACACGCATACACACACATTTATGTATGTACATAATCACACACACACATACACACACACACACACAAAAGTATATTTGATGTGAACTATTGACCATTTTTTTAAATATTTTAGCGGGCATTTTTAATTTTTTTTTGCCCAGGGGCGTTTTTTATTTTTTTTATGCCCGCAATTGCGGGTAAAAAAAATGAAAAACACTCGCTAAAATTTTGTTTTGCCCGCCGGTAAAAAAACTCATCCTTTACCGCATAATAGGTACGAAAAACGCGAAAATCGTGCTTGTGTGAAGAATGAAACTTTGCATAGTTTTGTAATGGTTTTTTCTATACGCAACTAAAATTTCAGATCGATCTGAGGTCCGGAAGCTGAGATATTAGACCTCAGTTTCACCTTTAACACGCATTTCTTAGGCTGGGCTCGCGCGAAACGTACTATTTTGTTGATAGCAGCTAAACGCTTCTTACGATCTTGTTGAAAAACTAAAGTAAGATTAGGGACAATATTAGGAATCTTTTAATTCTTTTCTCTTGATCTCCTCCTTTTCCAACTTCAGATCTGCTACGTCAACCCCTACTGAAATAAATCGCGCGATTAATCGTGCGATTATTCGCGTGATTAATTGCGGAAATAATCGCGTTAATTTATCGAACTTTTTTCAACGCGATTAGTCGCACGATCGTTACCATCCGGATGGTAAAACCCAAATTGGCCACCCCGCTTAATAATTTTGCATTTTAAACAATTTCATTTTATAAAAAAGTTTATTTTAAACGAATCACGCGATTACTCAAGCGATTAATCGTGCGACTAATCGCGTCGAAAAAAGTTTGATAAATTTAAGCGATTAATAGCGCGATTTTTTTAGTAGGGATATGATCGAGTCTAATCGGTTCTTATAGTACTCAAACTGTAATCGTATTTTGAAGATAAGCGTTGAAGTTGGTAATAATCGGTTGTAATCGGAATCGGTTGAAACAGGTAGCGTCCGATTTTTCTCCCTCGCAAGCACAAAGAATCTACGATGTTTAGTATTGGGAGTTTAAAGTTGCAATGCGATACTAGCGGCAGCTTCGGGAATTAAGAAGCATGGCGTCAACAAAGTCTCTGTTTACATTGGTGGTATATGGGAGTACAGTATTTTCAGTCAATTTTTGAATAACAATTATTTTAAATTGTATGTAAACTCATTAAATCAACTTCTAGAGTTGACTATTATCTAGGGCAAAACGTATTTTTGTACCGAATACAGAAAACTTACTAAAAAAAGAGTCTGCTGCACTAATTCGTTCCTTAAGTACTGTAATTCCAAAATGCAGAAACTCTGTCATTGAGTTTTTACTAAATACTCAGCAAAGGAACGATATTTACCACAAATTGACTTAAAAAAATGTATTTTGAGTATCTGACGAAGAGTACGAATAGTCCATTTTTCAACTACCACTTCTACGTCATTTTTATTGTTTTCAATTTAGTAACAATATTCCTGTGACCAAATAAGGCTTAGATTTTAAAGAACTTGTTTGTAAAACCAATGAATATAGCTCAATTTTTTCTGCAGCTTTTACGGAGCACCACACATGTTAATCATGCCAGAATTTATAACGTTCTGGCCTTCTATCATGTATCTTGACGACGGTATAGCCTCACTCTATTCACACGGAGTGTGTAACGACACTGACAAGATTTTTTATCATGTAAAAGTTTATATTTCTACTTTTTTTTAATAAAGCTCCATAAGAGTCCTGTGTAATTCCCAAACCGAGCGCTCGAACCAAGTTTAAACTCCCAATATTAGGCCGTTCAAATTACCATATACTAACAAATTAATCATAAGATACGTGCGATTATAACTCATTGGAACCGATTAAAATCAATTTGTACAAATTTCGATCGATTAATACCAATTACTACAATAAATACCTATTTTAACTAATTAAAAAACCATAACATACTCTCTGGTAGAAATTCGAATATTTAAAATGGGCTGGAAACTATGAAATAGCTATGAGAAATAGATAGCCTAGTCATAACTTGTAATGAAACGCTTTTTCTCCCATTTCTTGAGCATTTGTTGGAATGAGCATATCCTTAAATCTTTCGTATTGATATTAGTCCTTGTGTCGTACACTAATTTCAAAGAGGCTTACGGATTTTAATCGATTTTCAAACGGCTTACACAATTAACAGTCAATTAGAGTATATCACTGAGAGAAAAGAGTCCTTGACACAAAGAAGAATTCTTAACTGCTAAGAAAATTGGATTAAAATATGGAGAAATCCAAATTAACAGTTAGGTTTTCAGATTTTTGAATTTTCGTAACTTTCTTTCCATCGACGTAAAATCACTAGCACTTTATAATTACTTGTTTTCACTTCTTATTATCATTTAGTATCGCTCTGAGACTATTCGATGTTGAAAGATTCTTTGTTTTTGCATAATATATTCGAATGATAGCACGATAAGTATCATACGGATATAACCTTACACATAACCCCGCTTTTCTGTGTGCATGAAACTATCACAAAAGTATTTATGCATACAGAATCTTGGACTACATCGAACAAGCCCTACGATATTTTAAATGTTGTGCATCAATATGCTTTCTTCCAGGTACGTAAAAAAAGCATATCACGCGTGAAATAGTATAAACGCATGTACGGGTCTCCGATTGCAGCCGACACGTTTCGACGCCTCGCGTAGTCGCGTGCCGACGAGTCGCGCTGTTGCTGCACTCGGTCGATAAGCTTTAGGCATAAGGTCGACTGAAATCAATTAAAATTTAATCGACTTTAATCGTTTTGAATTCATTCAATCGATCTATAAGAATTCGTTAATTAAACCCCTTACGAAAATAACCTGCACACAAACCTACAGAACTTTCTACAAAAATTGTTGTATGCCAACATACAGGTAATGTGCAGGATTATGTGTAAGATAATGTACATGACAGTCTGTAGGTAGACCAGTTGATAGTATATCAGGATGACATATAGAAATAAAACCTAAATGCAGTATGCAAGTTGGTTTACAGACAACCTGCAAGAAATTCTGCGAAAAATTCGCGACACAAAAATTTGTTGTTAAAATTAAATTAATGAAAAATAAAATTTTGGAGTTCAGGCCCACAGTTTTAGTGTTATTATCCGGATGGTAGTACCTAAATAGACACGTATATTATATTAAAGTTATTTATTATCAAGAATTATTATAGAACCTAGAGTTTTCTCCACATTGCTTGCGAGTCCAAATTTCCTGCAGATATTTATGCAGAGAGGTCAGCAGAAAGTTCTGCTCAAATTTCTGAACATTTGTTTTGAAAGCGAATGTCAAATATTTCGCGAATTTTTTGCAGAATTTCTTGCAGGTTGACTGTAAACTAACGTGCATACTGGATGTAGGTTTTCTTTAGGATTTTATGTACGATATTTTCTGCATGTTACCCTGCTGAACTATCTACTGGTCTACCTACAGACTGTCATGTACATTATCTTATACATAATTCTGCACATTTTCAAAGATTGGTTTCAATGTTACTTTAATCGACTCTAACAACCAGAACAATAACTATATTTCTTTAGCCATATTTCTTTCAACATCTTTTATTTGTAATTTTGCCAATAAATTTGGATCTGTTTGAATGCCAAATTATTTGAATATAATTGAATCGGTTTTAATGACTATTCAATTCTAAAATGGCTATAATAAAAATATTAAACTGATATCACCCATTAATTAGCAGACGATTTAGCACGATTATCAGCTGATTGTCATCTACCTTTTTTCAGTAGGGATTTATAATTACTCAAACTCTGTTTCTTATAGATCGGTGAATACAGAATCTGTAGCTGTATGTTCCCTAATTTTCATATAGAATTTCAATGATATTATTAACATTTAAAAGTATTATATTTTTAACTGCAATAGAAATTCAATTGTTTTTTTTTAAATTACATCTTTTTCCAGGTATCAGAGGAAGAAAAGATTAATACGATTGTCAGCAAGTTTACAAACCTTATGTATTCGCTTCCTAAACATAAAGTAAATGAAGGTATCATCTTTGCTGAAAATATATTAGAGAATTTAGAAGTAAAAGTACAACATGAGCAAATTAATACATCTTATGAGAATGTTAGAATGACAGACAGCATTAAATCAATTGGTCATCCAAAAAAAAACTAACTTATTATTGAAACGTCAAATACAATAACCAAATCATTTAATTTGTAAAAACTAAGTAGGCGAATATTTTCAATGCTTGACTGATTGCAATTAAAGTCTAATATTTTGCAAAATACTCTACAAAAATGAATATTTATTGAAAATGAAAGATTTAAAGAATTTTGATACAATTGTGCAGCTTTCTTAAATGATAAAGTTAATGTAAATTATTTAACAAGTTATATGAATGCAAATGATTTTAAGTTGCATAAGACAAAAATTAAACAATATATTACAAAAATAATTATTAATGTAAACATTGCTTTAAAGAAGTTTCGTGATCAAGCATTGAATGTGACCATATTGCATGAATTGGATTCATCTAAAATTTGCTGGGTTTTCTTCTGAACCCGATGTTAATATTTAGTATTGCCAACTTTGTGAGGAAAAGTTTAAAAAAATAGTAAATATGTATAAAATGATATAATATTGTAATCAAAAAAATTTTGCACACACTCATCATAAGTAAAGAGTTATTTATATCGGAAAAACAATTTCTATCAATTTGTATTCAAGTGTGTGTTTAAGTTTTGTTTGCAAAAATACGGTATTGAACCAAACCATTTACCATGTGCACACTTTAACATATACGTACACAGGTTAAATATATACAATAATATATACTCTCCAAGAAAAATGCGGTGTACCGTGTACCATTTGTTGTCTACCCCGGATGCAAAAGTCTAATAAAACCTAATAAGTCTGAGTGCAAATACCTAATAGGGAAGCGATTCTATACAGTATTTGCACCTGGACTTATGAGGTTTTATTAGATCTTTGCAACTAGGCTGTACACGGGTGGCCTTATAATTAAGCATTCAAGGGGCAAGAGCTTCAAGGATATCAGCAATAATTACCAAATTGTCGATTACTCTACAAGCAAGTAATGCATTGTGAAAGTTATATAAAGAGTATATTGGACTAATTTTTAAGATATAATCATGATTATATATATGAAAAACCAAATTGCTGGCATGTGCAGCAAGTCTAAGACAACATATTAGTAAATATAGTAAAATTCAAGTTTTATACAGGGTTAACACAGTTTGCACATTTCTTAAATCATTAGAGAATCTTGAAATAAAAACTACTAACTTTGGATGCTTTGTTAACAACATAATCAGTGTACTGTTAAAATGTTAGGTCAGAGTCTGGGAATAAGCTAGGTCCTTTCTCTTAGTTACTTAAATTCAATTTAATGTTGCTCATGCAATAGTTAAAGATTCAAGGCTGCTTGGATTAATTAAAGGAGATAACATTGCACTTTGCTATATTCAACTTAAGACCATTAGCCAAGGACTATTCGAAAATTCTATTCAAGCCATCTTGTATCTTGCTATAGTTCCTTGGAAAATTTACTATATTGAAAATCTTTATATTGTCCGCATAAGATGGCCAGTAATTTTATATGATAGCAAATTTTTAACTTTTACAATTTACTACTAATAAAATCAATAATTTAGTAGAATTTATAACTCGTAGTTAATTACAAGGAAGGTTGAATGAATTTATGTCTACGAGTTAAATAATCAAATATTGAACTTTATTAGTCAACGTTTCGGAGGCTTAAGATTTGTAAAGGTTTACCTTCTACTCTCTAGGTACCTTTACCTTCCTTCTCAAGACACAATTGCATTGTGTAAAGATGCATACAGTCAAGTAACTAACTAGCTTAGTCAGTGTTATTTATATATACTGGAAATTGGCTTACACTGTAAAAAACTTTTTCGTAATATTACTAACCCAGTAGTAAACCAAATGGTCCTACGCCCAGCACAGTAAATTTACAACGGTATATAGTAATTTTACTATTTTGCATGCTATAATTTTACAATGGCGGTAGTATTTTCACACTGAACGCGAGAATCTGACCCCTGTAAAATTACTATGCTAAGAGTAGTAAAATAATCCGACCTATGCTGGGCGAAGCAATTTTACAACAAGGATAGTAAAATTGCTAGATTTTTATAATTTTACGTAGCTGATCGTAGTAAAATTGCTATACAAAGGGTTGGAACCTCATGTAATTTCATTACTTTTTAGTGATTTTAAAAAATAATTTTTTACAGTGTAACGTGTGTGCTGCACGCGTTGATTTTGTTGTTGTTGAACTCTCTGAAATTGCTCCCTATTTCCACTGTACTCACCAATGAAATTTTTTGATAACAGTCTGAATTGGCTCTGCAAGAGCTTTAATTAGATATTATCGCAATCTCTCTTTTAGAAATGGAATATCTGAGTGGCCAAAGGGAGTGGAGGAGGAGAAAAGGGAGGCTTAAGCCTCCAAAACGTCAATTAATAAAGTTCAGTATTTGATTATTTAACTCTTAGAGATGGATTCATTCGACCCTTCTCGTTACTAGTGTTATTTAAAAAAAAAAGTTATACTACTCTAACCTCAAAATCACAACTTTAATGTGAATTTTCAGCTCTCGTAGTATAAACTATCGTATGTAACTTGTACATAAATACAGTATTTTCAAAACTCGTTACAGCACGTGCCTTTGGCTCGAAAATACAGTCTTTCTGTACCCGTTGCAAAATATACTATAAAAGTAGACTTTGATTCAAGTACCAAAACTATATATGAGTGTGACAATCTCAAAAATGTAGAATCAACTTTTAGCACATATATTCTACGTTTTTTTTTATAAAAGGGATGAAAAATGCAATTCAACGCACATCGTATTAAAAATTATTTATTATAAATGTTCTAACCCACAGACATCACAGCTTGCATTTGTACACGAATTGTACATCAAACAAAATCATATATTTGTTTCTAAGCCCTAGGTATAGCAGTTTTTTTAAACTTTGTGGCAAAAGAAACATACATTTTTTTGTATATTATGTACATGATGTATCAATATATTCTAAGGCCCTTAAGCATTTTCTTAATCAAACCTATCAATTATGAGGAAAAAAATACATATATTCCTTACACACATGCATGTGTGTGTGTTTATTTCTTGTGCAAAGATAAGAAATGCTTCTATAACAATACAAAAAATATTACCCAAAACATTAGATAGCATAAAAAATCCCATCATTTTTACTTCAGTTAATTTATTTCAGTTATGATATTTTTATAAATGCTTACATCAAATCTAATAATAAACACAATAATAATATCAATGATATTTATTTTAATCCTCACTATTGCAAACAAAATTTCACATAATTATATCAAACTACAATTTACAAGGTTATTATACCAAACTGATGTATACAATGCATTGTAAATATTCTTTTTGAATACCTTTACGCAGTGATAGTAACAAAAATAGTGATTTGCATCGTTCAGTTTCCAAATTAACAATTAAAAATATTATTAAGATATTCATCAAATCAAATACCATCTTTGCTTCTTGTCGCAGCAGAAGTTTTGTCTTGGCAGTACATGGCTATTTATCCACAACGCACATGACATAAGTGCTTATGCAGGATACATAAAACTTAACTCAAGTTATATCGCCAAAAATTTAGATTTTTACTAAAATCTATATTATGCTTTCTATAAATACTGTTCAACTGGATTCCTTTTATTTTTATTTTTATACTTCATAAAAAGCAGATTCATATTTAATATTTTCCATCAAACAATTGAATACATCAAGAATTTATAACAACCATTAAATACACGCGCATTCAAAGAACTAGAATTATTTATTTATTCTTGTAAACTAACGGATACGCTCCACCGCTTTTCAGCCTCGGTTCGGTTTCTTGGGCTGCGTCCACAATAAATAACCGTATACGTTTACGTACTGTCAGCAATGCTACCAATCTACTGGAGCAGACAGCTATAAAAATAAGGAACAGACTTGTTAAAGAGTATAACCTACCCTACTGAAAAAAATCAGATGACAATCAACTGATGATAGTCTAGTACATTTCAAATTTATCAATTTTTCCGGAGAGCATATTTCAAATACTTGAAAAAGTGGTAAATTTGAAATGTACACATAGTAGTCTTCGTTAGGAACAACAATATAATGAAAGTATACAATTTTTGTGAAAAAGAACCCGCGATAAATACATTTTTGCAGTTTTTTGGGGCTGCTGAGTGCTGACGCAATGGAGTTGCTGAGAAATGAACAGTCTGACTTAGAGGATTGTCATTGATCTGTTAAATTTTGCCGAAGAGTTAAATCATTGGTTATGGCAATGAATAGTCGGACGCCTATAGATAATTTAAAACCTGGAAATGCAATGTACAAGGTGCATACTTTACTATTGTCACGGAAAGATGGGGGTGCAGTTGACACCGAATAAACTGTATACATAAATACCCTACACAAACACATTTTTCTATACTAATAAATTCTATACAATCATTCTCTACACCTATTTTTTATTATTTTACTACACTGCAAAACTCTACACAAGCGTATAACCTTTTATTGCAAAAATGATGTAACAATAGGTTGTAACGGGGCGATTCGACCCGACTGAAAATAATCATATGATACTTCCGACCGAATTAATCCTCATATGAGAATCATATGAGTGTCGTATGATATATTGTGAACACGTGGCACTCACTAAGCACTTGAGCGGTGTGCTCTTTTAATTATTAAAGGTATGTGTTACAGGTGTGAGTGTTTTAAATGTAAATTTAACAATAATAATTTAATCGTGTAGTGTGGATTTCGTTGTGTGTGTGTAAAAGAACTAAGCGCGCGACAATTCGAATGGCGCGAACAAACCAAGACAATCTAGAGGTATGTACATTTGCGTCATAAGTATGATATAAAATTATCCATTTCGCAACCTCTTTGAGCTTTAAAAGCTTTGCAAGCTCTATAGCGAACAAATTTTTAATTAATGATGATTATAATTAAAAATACTTTGTCTCCATTCTATATTCCTGGCCGTAGTACTTACGCGATTTTACGTGCCCAAGCAATCGAAAAGTGACATTTATCTGTCCGAGCAGCGGACGGGAAATGACACTTTCCAGCCGCTGGCCCGTAAAAAATATTCATTATCCGCGTCGTTGATTGTTATTAAAAAAAATATTTTTTTAGCGATTTTTGGAATGATGCGACATTGTTGTGGGTCAAATGATCACCCTGACTCAGCACTTTTTATACAGATGTATAATATATACACATATTCCTTGATTAAACCACCCAAGAGCTCCAATTTTTCTGGAGGGGAAATCGTTGATGTCTTGTTAAGCACCCTGGTAGAAAAGCACCTATTTAAAATGGCCGTAAAGGCAAAAACTGGCTAAGTAAAATATAGAATTTTATCGACTTATATCGATGTTATCGCGTTTTATCAAGTTCTAATGCAAAAAATAGTATTAAAAATTAAACTCAAAGTCGATAAAAAATCTTATTGATTTCTATCAACTTCTATTAACTTTTTTTACCAGGGAATTCAAACATATGGCGAAGCTCGTAAGGCTTATGTGGAATAACGTCTGCGTGGCTCAGTCGGCTAAGGTGCATGGCCGTACTTTTTTGGCCTCGTGTAGGTTCAAGTCCCCGGTCAGACAGAATTTTTTCTGATGCAACAAACTATTCAATACTTTCCTTTAAACTGAAAACTCGAATTCAAGCCTGCTAGCTACCATTTTCTAATTCCAACCTCAAACCGTGATAAGCCACGTGTAACCCAGCCGTGTTAATCGATCAGCTATAATGGGCAGTTTGTACTTAAAAACAAGCTAAGCAGATTGAATCCAAGAACTGTCCATTAAGTTGGAGAAATGCGTTACATTCTGCCTAAAAAAACTGCTTAGTTCTTAGATTCCATGCCAAGAACTACCCTACTAAGCTGAAGATTAAAAGCAATAAAATTTGATTAATTTTAATTACATTTTAATCGTTCTTAATACTTCTAAACCTCGTGATCATTTTAGAAGAATCAATTTTAATACATTTTAATCGTATAGCAATTAATGCTTATTTTTAGCATTAATTTTAATCGTTTTCGATCCGCATTATCACTAACAATTCCATTTAATCAGCTATTTTAATCTATTTTAATGTCCTTGAAATCGCTGAAAATAATGAGGCAACGTCAGGTTTAATCCAAAGTAATCGTATAGTTTTTAAAAGACTATATTATAACTAACTGTTACAATGCCGCTACCCTAAGCGGGTCTTGGGCGTTGTCGTCCAGATCGGACGGGTGGGTGCCTATCACCACTACACAGCGCGTCCTTAGGTTGCGGATAGAGGAACAGCCCCTGAGAAAGAGGTTAGCTGCGAATAAATTGAATAAGCAGCCGCGGACAGCCGATAGGAACAGGCGTGGGTGTGATGAGCCCACACTGTCGAACGCATTCATCTAGAAACACTACGCAAGCACCACAACAACAAAAACACTTCACATTATCTCTTATCTCTTTCATCACACATTACAAAAATGGGCAAAAATCCTGCTGCCGAGGAGGATGCGGGAGCGATGACAACTGCCCCGAAAGGGGATGTGTAGAATGATTCATCATCTGGTCTTACGCGGTAACGATGCCAGCGAAGGCGCGCTGCCTTGCAGGGGGGCGTTAGGATGCGAGAATGAAACCGTAGTGAGTCTGACGACGAATTGACACTGTCCTCGTCAAAGTCGGAAAGCTCTCATACTTAGTTCTAGAGAGGTATGGGGGTTATCACCTCTAGAACGGTGGACTCACCTGCGATCGGAACAGGATCCGAAGCGCGCGGGTTTAACATAACATCATGGCTCAAAAAAATCAAATCCGAACCAAAAGGGACTTAAGGGTCGGAACTTGGAATGTTCGCAGTCTATACAGAGCAGGTGCGTTTAAAGAACTCGTAAAGGAAGCTGATAGGTACAATCTAGATTTGGTAGCAATACAGGAATCGCGGTGGCCAGATGGCGGAGTACTAGCATCGGGTAACTTCACGTACCTGTATGGGGCCGGGAGTGGGGGATCTCTAGGCACCGGATTTCTCGTAAGCAAAAGCATCATACATTCGGTTAAAAGTTTCAAATCCGTCAATGATAGGCTCTCGTACATCATTATCGAAGGTGAATGGTATAGATATGTATTTATTAATGTACACTGTCCTACGGAGGACAAAGAAGAAGAAGCTAAGGATCTCTATTACGAAACTTTAGAGCAGGTAATCGACCAGTTCGCGTCTTACGACACAAGAATAGTATTAGGCGATTTCAATGCTAAAATAGGTAGGGAGGAAATGTTTAGGCCTACTATAGGTAAGGAAAGCCTGCACGAAGCCAGCAATGATAACGGTATTAGGGTCATAAATTTCGCGGCGGCAAAAGATCTTATAATCAAAACTACGTGTTTTAAGCACAAGAACATACACAAGGCAACGTGGACATCGCCGGACGGGGCCACACAGAAGCAAATTGATCATTTCCTCATTGAAAAAAGACGTCATACTAATGTTCTTGACGTAAGGGCTTACAGAGGGGCAGATAGCGACTCGGACCACTTCCTAGTAGTAGCCAAATTAAGAGCTAGACTAGTAGCGAATCAAAATAGTAAGCGAGCAAACAAGGTAGAAAGCTTCGATATTGAGAAACTACGAGATAGAACAGAGCGAATTAGGTACCAGATAGAAATTAATAACAGGTTTCAGGCACTTGAAGCAAACACATCGCCGGAGGGGAATGACGAACCGAATAGCTTATGGGGGACATCGAAAAAACGATAAAAGAGGCCGCGAACAAAGTACTGGGTAAAAAGAAAAAGCCAAAGAGCAAACCATGGTTTGACGAAGAGTGCGAACTCTGGTTTGAAAGGCGCAAAAAGGCTAAATTAGATAGCTTACAAAATAGAAGCGATAGGACCGTAGAAGAGTATTCTAACGTAAGGAAACGGACGAGCGCGATCTACAGAAATAAGAAGCGGGAGTATCAAAAGAATCTTATTAGGAGAATAGAAACTAACAGTAAGGAAAATAACCCCCGCGAAATGTACAGAGGGATTAACGCCATCAGAAAGGGTTTTAGGAGTAGAGCGCAATTGATGAAGGACGAAAACGGGGACCTCGTAACAAATGACAACGAATTACTGTCGCTGTGGAAAAATTATTTGGATAAATTATTAAACGTGCACGAAAATAGCGAAGAATTAGGGGACGAAATTCACACTGCTGAACCCCACGTGGAGGAACCGAGCTACCAAGAAGTAGAGGCCGCGATTAAAAAACTAAAAAACAACAAAGCCGCGGGAAATGACTCTATACCAGCTGAGTTACTCAAATATGGGGGCGTCGAGCTCACTTTCAAAATCTATAAACTAGTATGTGCCATCTGGAAAAATGAAACAATACCCGAAAATTGGAAGGAATCTATCATTATACCGATTTTTAAAAAGGGGGATAAGACAGACTGCAATAACTATAGGGGTATTTCACTTTTAGCAACGTGCTACAAAGTTCTGTCAAACGTAATACAAGCTAGACTCACTCCATTCGCGGAAGATATAGTAGGGGATTATCAGTGCGGATTTCGGCGCAACAGATCGACGAGCGATCAAATGTTTACCATAAGACAGTTGTTAGAGAAAAAGTGGGAATTTTGCGAAACCATACACCAACTATTTATAGATTTTAAAAAAGCGTACGACTCTATTAAGCGAAGCAAAATGTATCAAATTCTAGTACTTCTCGGTGTACCGAAAAAACTCGTGAGATTAATTCAAATATGTCTGAACGGAAGCACGGGAAAGGTCCGAGTAGGCGGTAATGTATCAGAACCCTTCATGATACGCGATGGTTTAAAACAAGGGGATGGACTCTCTACGGTGCTGTTCAACTTAACGTTAGAATATGCCGTTAGAAAAATTCAGGTTAGCCAGATGGGCGCAACGCTTAATGGAACAACGCAGATACTAGGCTACGCAGATGATTTGGATATACTGGGGGATTGTAGGGAAACGGTAGCAAGAAACGCGGAAATCCTCATAAAAGCGGTGGAGTATACAGGGTTAGAAGTGAGTGAATCAAAAACAAAGTACATGATTGTGGATAAGCTAGGGATCTGCAGAGGGGAGGAAGATCTCAGAGTTGGGAATTTTACTTTTGAAAAGGTTAGCGAATTCAGGTATCTGGGTACGACCATAAATGATAGAAACGAGATTAATGTCGAAATAAATAAGAGACTCCATTCGGGTAATGCTTGCTTCTACGCCGTGAGTAATTTACTTAAGTCGAGGCTGTTGTCTAAAAACGTTAAAATAAGAATATACAGGACAATAATACTGCCGGTGGTTCTGTACGGGTGCGAAACGTGGGCCCTCACTAAGCAGGCGGACAACCGTTTTAGGGTATTTGAAAATAAAGTCTTGCGAAAAATATACGGGCCGCAGAAAGATGAGGAAACCGGGGAATGGAGGAGACTACACAATGATGAGCTACACAATCTGTACGCGTCACCAAATATTAACAGAATAATAAAATCGCGCAGATTGGGATGGGCAGGGCACGTAGCGAGAATGGGAGACGACCGAACGGCAGCGCGTGTCATGAAGGGCAGGCCGATGGTAACGCGACCTCTAGGTAGACCTAGACGTAGATGGGAGGACAACGTAAAAGCGGATCTAGTAGAAATATGACGGGTGGGTGTCGATCGGAGAGGTGCATCTTGGGTGGGGTTGACACAAGATAGGGCAGCGTGGAAGGCTTGCGTAGATGAGGCGATGAACTTTCGAGTTCCAAATGCCATGTAAAAAAAAAAAAATATTATAACTAAAAGCAATAAATTTTAATTATATTTGATTGTTTGTTAGTTAATCGTAATTAATGATGAGCCAAATGAAATTGTTTCTAATATAGCATATAATTGAAATCATTTTAATCATTTTTAATATTGGGAGTTTAAACTTGGTTCGCGCGCTCAGTTCGCGCGCTTGAAGGTTAACGATGATGGCGGCCAAAAAGTCTTCGAAATACACAGGGCTCTTATGGAGCTTCATTAATAAATGTAGAAATATAAACTTTTACACGATAAAAAATCTTGTCAGCGTCCTTACATACTCCGTGTGAATAGAGTGAGGCTACACCGTCGTCAAGATACATGATAGAAGGTCAGAACGTTATAAATTCTGGCATGATTAACATGTGTGATGCTCCGTAAATACTCCAGAAAAAATTGAGCTAGATTCATTAGTTGTACAAACAAGTTCTGTGAAATCTAAACTTTATCTGGTCACAGGTATATTGTTACTAAAATAAAAACGATAAAAATGACGTAGAAGTGGTGGTTGAAAAATGGACTATTCGTACTCTTGCTCAGATACTCAAAATACATTTTTTAATGTCAATTTGTAGTAAATATCGTTCCTTTGCTAAGTACTGAGTAAAAACTCAATAACAGAGATTTTGCATTTTGGAATTACAGTACTTAAGGAACGAATTAGTGCAGCAGACTCTTTTTTTAGTAAGTTTTCTGTATTCGGTACAAAAATACGTTTCGCCCTAGATAATAGTCAACTCTAGAAGTTGATTTAATAAGTTTACATACAATTTACAATAATTGTTATTCAAAAATTGACTGAAAATACTGAACTCCCATATACCACCAATGTAAACAGAGACTTTGTTGACGCCATGTTTCTTAATTCACGAAGCTGCCGCTAGTATCGCATTGCAACTTTAAACTCCCAATACAGTATTAAAATCGCAAATAATACATAATTCTATCGTTTTTGATCGTAAATGCAAATCATTGAAATTATTTCCCTACTGAAAAAAATCAGATGACAATAAACTGATAATCAGCTGATAATCAGCTGATAATCATGCCAAAACGTCAGCTGATTATCAGGTGATTTCAGCTCAGTATTTTTAATAAAGCTGATAGTTATAAATATGCGTTTATGTGAGATAAAATGTTGATGATAATCAGGTGATAATCATTCAAAATTTGTAACCTTTAATACATTTATTATAAGTTGTTTAAAATAAGTAAAATTTATAAATTTCAAATAATGAGGGCCAATACTGGTGTTACCATCAGGATGATAACACGAAAACTCTAGCTGTGAGCTCCAACATTTTTATTTTTTAACAATTAAAAAGAAATTGTTTAAATTAAATTATTGAAAAACAAAAATATTGGAGCTCACAGCCAGAGTTTTCGTGTTATCATCCTGATGGTAACACCAGTACTGGCTCTCATTATTTGATACTGAGCCGAAATCACCTGATAATCAGCTGACGTTTTGGCATGATTATCAGTTGATTGTCATCTGATTTTTTTCAGTAGGGTTTTAACTACTTATAACGCAATTAAAAGTGATGAATTTTAATTCTTTGTGATTGTTAGTTGATAAATCCGAATTACACCAATATAAAATTCGGCGCGCACTCCCTGTGACCCATCATGGCTGACCCGAAACACCGATACCGTTTGAAAGCATTCTTATAACTACGGAGCGTTCTTACTAGACTCAGTGATCGGCGATCTGGAGCTCCTAGATAGAAGTTGCATTACTCCACTCTCAAAAATTTGAGTGCATTAAAACTGTGCATCTTAGTTTTTATATTTAATAATATTTTGTAAATGTGAGATAATACATCATCGCTCCCTACGAAGAGTAGTACATTTCAGATCTCGCACCGAAGACTAGTACATTTGGTTATTCGCACCGAAGACTAGCACTTTTCACTTTTCGCCGCGAAATAGCACGTTTTACGGCTCAAATTAATGCTTTTGTAGTATGAGAAATACTTATGATAATTTAATAATTTTTGTATTAGCTGACTCTTTGCATGTGAATATTACTATGTACAACATCATCATATCGTAAACATCATCTATTGTTTAAGCATAAAGCCCCGCAGCCACTAGTGTTTTCGTGAAATGTGCTAGTCTTCGGAGCAAGGACGCAAAACGTGCGAGCCTTCTTAGGCAGCGAAGATATTATACTCTCTCCATGTAAAATAGTGAAATTTCACTGATTGATAGTGCATATGCGCTAATTTATACAGTGAAAAGTATGCAACTGCCAAATAGTGACTATTCACTGAATGAATTAGTGAAATGGTCACTGCTTAAATCAGTGAAAATGTCGGATTATAAATCGATTAGAAATGTACACTGAGGAACAAAAAAATTAATTTCTTTTTTTGTGTATTTATTTTAGACTTACTTTAGATTTGTAAAGCGTCACGAAGCAAGTTTCCGATTTGAGAGTAGTCATGTCCATCCGTTTTCCACCTGATGCCATGATAATTATGTTTGAGCCATTTGTTTTCCCTTTGCCTTTTGTCTGAGAGTTTTTTCCATGAGAAGGGATTTTTGAATGTTAGAACAATAGGATCTGCACTATTTTCCTTGAGAGGTATGATTGCTAATTCCTTTAGAATATAATCTTCTTCGGTTTGCTTGAAACCAGTCATGTCTACTGCATACTCCATTTTCCGGTGCAGCTTAGACGAGCTTCTTAACATCTCCACTAATAGGATTGTACTGAACGATGCGATCGTGTAAGATCAGACAGTAGGCTGAAGTGTTAGCAGGAAAATCTTTTTTAGCCTCAAACTCCAGACGTACATCGACAGGAGCGCTCTTGAGAGATTCGTTTTGTCGTGAACAGTCAATAACTACGAGTGGTGCAAAGTTGAGAAACGAAGACTTTGTCAGCAGCGGTGGCGGATCTCTTCCATAGTAGGATTTTTGAAAATTAGCGTACATATCATAGAGAATGGCAAACTGGTTTTTAGCTATGTCGAGGTTCATATTGTTGTATGGATAATATTGTGAATTCAAGAAAAGTTTCACATTACTCAACTCACAATGGTCAAATCGACTGGCGTTTGCAGTTCTCAATGATTTTCTCTTTGTTTGCAGTCCAAGAATCACAAAACGAAGTTTTTCCAATTGATTTGATGTTTTCACCGTCCAGGCGTGTTTAGTAGTGCTTGGGAGAAGAGGATATTCAGATAATTCCCAAGAACAGAAACACATGAAGATAGGATTATCTTTACCAATGAAATTCAATAGCTGGATTTTTTGTTTATCAGATGCAACAACATATGGCATCAACCACTCTATCTTTGATACTTTTACTTCGTAATCTTCATAAGTAGTTACACCAGATGCTACAGTACCTTCCTGGATTATTACGTTCAAGTCGCTTCTCGATCTTGTGAGAATGAGCTCATGCTTCATATTAACTATAATCTTTTTATAGTCTTCTGCAAAACCCAAGATCATACTCAGTGGAATCGCAACGTCAAAATTTCCCTTGTCATCTACGACCGATTTGATATTGTCTTGAATACCAAGCCAGCCTGCATTTTCCAGCATATCATTCTGATTCAAATTAAATGAAATCAATCCTTTCATAACACTGCTCAGACCAACATTTTTACTTTTATCTATCTCCACAGCATTAATCTCATAACGAATTTCATCAAACAGATGACAAATGCCATTGTTGACAAATTTAGTTTTAGCAAGTGCTGCTGATCCACCTTTTACTTGCAACTTTCCACATATATGGATAGAGCTGCGCGATGGTAAGAGACATAGATTTTGATGTTGGATAGAAATACGAATTTCATCACTGTTGTCAAAGCTTAATGATGAGTATGGTTGATGTGCGTGTACTTCGTAATGAGCAATAGACTCATCGAATACGACACCTGATCGAATGCTTAGAATTTCGTCCATTTTTCTGGAAGCAGCAAAGAATTATACACGTGAATTTTTTCCACGAACTTTTAGTCCTAAACTTTTCAGAAATTGAATGCTCTTGCGTGTTAACGGTTTGAGTTTCTTCGGTCGACTGATGACTGGTTGCCATGATGACTGATTTATATATGATCCAGAATTGTAAACGATGCCCATTATACAGATTTGATGTGAAGTCTAATAGTTATTTCCTCTCCTCGAAAATTCACTAAATTTCCATCCTGATCAACAATTTGAATTTGTAGATGATCTATGCACTTGACACTGACCGGTAGATATATGACGTGTGACAGAACTTCTATGATTTTATATCCCGGAGGCACTCTGGGAAAGAACTCATGGATTGTATGAACTTTCTTATTATTGATATAAGCACCTCCAGTAATATTGCACTCAACTCTGAGTGCATTGATTCTCAATATTTTCACTGGTAAATCAGAGCTTTGTTGAATGTTTTCTTCGAGAGTGCGAGGAGCAAAGCCAAGGAGACGGCCTATGGAATCGTGAGGTGTGAGATCTATCGGATGACTGCAGAGAATTTCACTTCTAAGAGTATTGTTGTTAGCTTTCAACGAGAATTCGATTCCTTTGGATTTCAAATTTGCTTGTAAAAATTTATTAATAGCATCAATCTCATAACTGCCAGTAGGAATATTAATAATAATATCTCCGTTTAAATGCAGTTTATTATTTGAATAGTCAACATTTGGAATAGAGTTAAATGATAAAAGTTCAACTAAACCCAAGACAAAATTTGTATGCTTCGGTAGTTCAATCGAAGGAAAATATTGCGCTTCTAAGACAGATGAGTTTTCTGAGAGACTCAGAGTGAAGCTATCTTCCATGACTGATCGGAAGATAATGATTCTATTCGTCAGTGAGCATCTCTTTTATAGTCTCCCAGCTAAGAAAAAGAGACAAAGATGACCACATATAAATGAGTCAAAATTTTGATATCTTTTATAGTTGTATTTCACTTCTTTCACGTTAAAATACAACATGAGATCTTTAGGAGGTTTAAGATCGCCAAAACTATCAAAATAAATCACTTCAGGACCACGTTTGCGATAGCAAACCCAGTGAGTGCCTCTATTTTGGAAGTCGTCCAAGTTTACCACTGCTGTTTCATTATGCCATGGACCATCGGGTGGTAGATTATTTCTCATGAAAACACTTCTGAAATCTGAGATTTTCATCGTATGAGCATATTTTTTTAGATCGTAATCAGTCAGTGCACGATTTGGCAAAGCTAAATCGAAGTTTTTTTTTCTACTGACTTGATGACCACGACCGATATGAGGTTTCATAAATAATCCCATTCCAGTTTTATAGGGCTTAAGATGAAGACCTTTGTCTAAAGCAATAGCTTCCATGGCCTTATTATGCCTCTTACTTTCTTCATGACTTTTTTGCGCAGCTTTAGCATCATTAACTGCTTTAGCTATTCCAGCAGCGCCTCCTGCTAGAGCACCGGTTGCACTTAGTCCTGCGAACAATGGAATGAGAAAAGGAAGAACTCCACCAATGTTTGATGGAAGCGGCAGAACACGTGGAATGATAACTTTTTTCTTTCCACCTACACTTTTAACAGCTTGACGTGCACCCTTCAAGGCTGATTGAATAACCTTGCGAGAACTTTTACTTGTTGACATTGATTTTTTAGCCGCAGTCACTAACTTATTAAATTTCAGTCCCATTCCAGTTTTTCCTTTTAATTTCATAGCATTGCTAACAGCAAAAGCAAAAGCTTTTTCGCCAAGACTAGCATCCTTAGCTCTGACACGTTGCATAGCTTCCTCAGCAAGCATCTTGTCAGCAGCTTTACGATCTCCGTTTTTATCGGAGTAAGCTATGTCGTGTTTTTTACAAGCCTGATCAAGCGGATTAATACCAGGATCTCCTCTTTTCATTCGCTTTTACAATTTAGTTCCTGGATCGCAGTATTGATATCCAGGAAGATGCATTTCAACAGGTAAGTTATTGATAACTTTATCAAGCAATCCATAGCCTTTCGGCTGTTTCTGAGATTTGTGTATGATCATCTCTCTTCGAGTGTTGATTCACAACTGACGTTCATGGTATAAAACGAGCGTTTATATTTCGAGAGCTCAATGTTATATTTTACTCTGTTGAGTGAACATGGATTTTACCGAGCAGAACGTCAAACTCCCTGTCACGAATTTTGATTTTGGAAAAGAGAAGAGAAAGAAGCGTCATGGGGAATTACTACCAGATAGTATACGAGCAGTATTCTGTGGTCCATCAAACTGTGGAAAAACAAATAGTTTATTGGCTTTAATTACACACCCCAATGGTCTTAGGTTTGAGAATTTGTATGTATACTCTAAATCCTTGAATTAGCCAAAGTATCAATTTCTCAAAAATGTCTTGGATCCGATTGAAGGAGTGTCATATCTTCCGTTCAGTGAGCATGAATCTGTAGTATCTCCAGATGAAGCCCTTCCAAATTCAATAATGATTTTTGATGATGTGGCATGTGAGAAGCAGGATAACGTCAGAGCATTCTTCTGTATGGGTTGACATAAGAGTGTAGATAGCTTCTATCTATGTCAATCTTATGCTCATATAGGAAAACATCTCATTAGAGATAATGTCAATTTGTTAGTAATTTATCGACAAGATGATGTAAATCTTAAACATATCTATGAAGATCATGTGAATACCGATTTAACTTTCAACGAATTTCGAAATCTTTGTTCTGAATGTTGGAAGAATGATAGATATGGATTCATCGTTATTGACAAAGATAGGCCGATGAATGAGGGTAGATACAGAAAAGGATTTGACTGTTTTGCAATAAAAAAGGAATTATGAGTTTCAAACTTACAGTTCAGTTGTAGACATCGCCACGTCAGCATGTCAGACTTCGAGAAAGAGAAGAATGTTCTTAGTGAGCTCTTGCGAGCTCGTGAGGGTATTAAAAAAAATACACTTTATTAAAACAGGAGAAAGATGATTTTGAAAAAGTCATCGGTGATAGTCTAAAACCAGTCATCACACCACTTGAGAAACTTGTTGAGATGAAAAGTGAAAGCCCACTACAGCAACCATCCAATCACATTTTGGATCAAAACAGCAGTAAAAAAATGAAAAAACGAATGAGAATCGATCGATCGAGTTTGCTCAACGATCAAAATAAGAACAATAAATCAAGTTTATTGGATTATACTGTTTATGATTATGATGATGATGATGATGATGATGATGATGATGATGATGATGATGATGATGATGATGATGATGTTTATGACACAATAATCAATTCTACATTTAGATCTGCGAGTGAAAAAAATGAATCAGCTGAAGACTTTTTATCATTGCTAGATAAAAGCAGTAGTGTATATGATTGATGATAAATATGTCAAAGTCAGAAATGAAAGTTATCCTAAAACGAGTGGACTGATGGAATTGCTATTTAAAAAATATCCGGATGATCTTCTTCTGAGCTCATCAGATCGTACAAATTATCGCAAGATTCTGGAAGCAACAAATGCTCATCGGAAAAAATTCAGCAAAGATGAATCTATACGAATGTCGAGAAGTAATAAATATAAGAATATTTTAGCACCAATGTTCCGCAGCACTCCACGTAAAAAGAACAGTAGCAGCGGAGGAGGACTCATACCTAAATATAAAATAGCTAAGAAAAATTCTTCCATTGATCTCGTCTACTGGGATGATCCAAACGAGCTTACTGAGAGACTTCGACTATTGATTGCCGAACGATCATCTGGAAATAATAATCACGACAATGAAATCCAGTCGATTATTGAGGAATTACGTGAAGCTGGGCATATATATTGATACGCAACTTTCTTCTTTGCATCAGTACTACCATGAGTTTCGATGTGTTTGGAAGAAAACTTGAGGGCTCGCAAGTGAGTGGTGGTCCTCCAGGCATTGGTTTCAATTTTACACCGGACGGTGATTTTGATCTAGAAAACAAGCGACTTTGCAACCTAGGACCGCCCAATCATTCACACGATGCAATCACATTGCATTCACTGAAAGTTATTCTACAAACTGAAATAAATTATATAGCTGCTAAAATTGCTGGAATCGGTGAAGTTATAGAAGAATACAAGCAGCAAGTTGAAAAACATCAATTGGAAGTGAATGCAAAATTGCGTTATCTTTATAGTACAACTCTTCGCAATTACTCTGGTGTAGATTATATCATTGAAGAAGTGAATAAACAATTAAAAGTTCGTATAGATGAATTTCCAGATAGATTTTCATCTACTGTAAAGGAAGATGGAACGTCATAGAGTAGCTGAAGAGCTGCACAAACCAGCACGTCGGCGATACAAGAGAAGAAAATATGACATACGTGATATATTTTCAAAGTATGCATGGGCCGTGCCAGTCAAGTCAAAGAGTGGTAATGATGTTACTACAGCTATGAAGTTAATACTAAAAGAAGGACGAGTACCGAAGAATCTACAAACTGACCAAGGAAAAGAATTTTACAATTCAATTTTTCAAAAACTTATGAAGAAGCACAATATACACTTATACTCTTCACATAGTACTCTTCATGCAAGCATATGCGAACGATTCAATAGAACATTAAAAAATGCAATGTGGACAGAATTCAGCAAACAAGGAAGCTATAAATGGTTGGATATTCTACCTAACTTCCTCAAAGCATACAATTTGAGAAAACATCGGACAACAGGAATCGAGCCTGAAAATGTTACACTGGCAAATGAGCGAGAAGTCAAGAGACGTTTTCCAAATGAAAAGTCGCCAGTGAAAAAACCGAAATTTAAAGTAGGAGATAAAGTACGAATAAGTAGGATAAAAAATGTTTTTGAAGAAGGTTACACGCCAAACTGGTCAACGGAAATTTTCACAATAACGCGAGTTGTAAAAACAGATCCAGTAACTTACCATCTCAAAGATTATTATGATAAACCCGTCTCTGGCGGCTTTTATGAAACGGAAATTCATAAAACTATGTATTCGGAAATTTATTTAGTAGAAAAAGTTTTAAAGAAAAGTGGTAAACGCGTATATGTTAAATGGTTAGGATTTAGTGACAAGCATAATAGTTGGATAGATAAAAATTAGATTGTATGAATTATTCAAGGTTCAAATAAATAAGAAAGCAATTGTTATTATATTTAATAATGTATTTATTCATGTAAATTGCACACAAGTTTGAACAAATAAATAAATAGTATTTAACAATTATCAGTCTTTGTATTTCATTATTTTAGCATGTGGTGAACTTAAAAGAAGTTCCACCCTGATATGTTATAAATAAACTAAGTTTATTTGCTGTGTTAGAGAGATTATTGAAAAGTTCTTGACCTTTCAAGATTGCTGATGAGATCTTTTCTGGAAGAAATATTTGAAAGCTGTCATCGATCTCGGCCACGATCTTCGTGCCGAATCTCGTCTTTACTTCCTTGAGCGCAGTCACCATGTATGCGTGATCTTTTTCTAAGTCCGTGGCTTTCTCCTTGGGCAAGAACTCGCGCTCAGCAATTTTGTTAAGTGCAGATAGATCCATTCTGAAAAGTAAAAATATAAGAATTTGTATTAGAGAAAATACTTTCTTTGAGAAGAAAAATAGTGAGAATCAGCTATGAACTTACTTGGAAATGTTAAGTGAGTCTTGGTTTCTTCTCCAAAGGCAGGTAATTTTCAAGCTCGACTGCTCGAATGTGCTCTTCACCGTGCTGCGTCGGTTGATATAGCCCATTCCCCACCATGATGTCTGCCCCTTCCATCGCTTCTTGTAGAATATCCCATCTATCGGAAGATGCCCCCTCCATCGATGGATTCCATTCGTGCATTAGCTCCTCACAAACATCGTATTCGATAATGATTTGTTCACCTGTATCGCCATAAAGTGTCACCTCCACTCGTGCTGCACTTTTTTCATTGGTCACTTCGTTCCCCCTCTCCATTGCTCTCTCGCTTTCTTCTTCAGTATTGGTCACTTCATACCCCTTCTCCACTTCCATCTCCCCCAGTCTTTCTTCTCTTGTATCAGCCATTTTTTCATCCCCCTCCATTTGAATTACAGCCAGCGCCATCTGTTCCTGAATAATTTGGTAATGACCCCAAGGCAAAGTGTCTGTGCTATGCGGTAATAAGTATCTTTTATCATCATGCGGACTTAGTGCTATTTTATTCTGTTTTTCAGTATGCACTACATGCAATTTAGAGCAAATGTTGCACTGCTCACGTTTAACAATAATTTGTTCTTCAAGACATTTCCGATAATCTTCGAACGTGATTGTTTTCTTCACAACACTCGATTGTATGCCTTTGGCTTTTTTCACAGTCTCAGATCCATCTATCAAAATACTATACATTTTGCTACGTAAACCAATAAATTCCGTCATAATCTTGCCACAGCATTCATCTTTCATTAATCCAGGCACTTTTTTATTAACATGCGGGATTCCAAATTGATTGTTCTCTTTGTAATCAGAAGTATCAAATTTGTGCAAGTCTTCTTTCATTATTTTATACATATCCACGTCAACGACTTCATATATTAGACTATCTGTGTCGGTGTAAAGGAGTTTACATTTGTCCCTAAGTCGACGCTTCATATATGAATAATGAAAATCGTATAACAATGTTTTAGACAAATCGAGAATGCTGAGACCAACGTATATTGGTTTTTTAATTGTAATACTTGTTCTCTTTAGCTGTACAGCAACCAAATTTTTATCAAAGATAGCACAACTATGAAAATTTGGTTGAGCTTCTGCTCCATATCGACTTGTAAATTTATTCACTAATCGCACATCAACGCGAGATCGTTCTCGCTCGATGTACTTACCATATACTGCATTAATTAATAACTTGTAGAAAAGCTTTTTAAACTCATTCTTGGCCTGCTTTCTCTTCTCTGTATTAAATTCAACATATGGTTTAAGCCAATCCTATGCACTTTTTTTAGTCGAAGTCCATTATCTAATACCTGTTTTAACGCAAGATAATGAATGACATACCTTTTCTTATCATTCAAAGTAGTCAACAGTTTCTTTTGCTTTGAGCTAGGGGGTGTACGATGCTCTGCACAAAAAGGCAAATCTTGATGATCATCATGTATTTCTTCAGGATACTCTAAATCTACTTCAGCAAAGTAGCCTGTATCAGAGCCTGTTGGTGCATTGAAAAAATTTGAATTCGTTTCATATTCGATCCATTTGAATTTTCCCACTGGTAAATACTGCACCATATCCCATCCATAAAGATTATTAATATCAAAATATAAGAGTGTCTTCGTTTTCTGATTCTTATCGTATGATGGTCCCATGTACGGATTGTTCGCCTTAGCATACCGATTGCAACATTGACTTATTCCTCCTCGAATGCCTGCTTCAATAAACATCAGCATATCTATATCTGTAAGAAGCTCCAATTCCACTTTTGTCATTTTTAGAGCTGCTGAAAATGTGAGACCTGGAGTCGTGTAAAAGTGTGCAGGACATAAACTATACGCTTTCAGAGATGTCTCTCAAAAACTTTCGAAGACTTCAGCTAATAATAAAACATCTGTTTTCAAGTACAAATCTGAATATTCACCCAAAGTTTTTATAGTAAACATATTCCATACTGTAACAACATGGTGATAGTCTTCGTCAATAATATGAGAATCTGTTAGTTTATTGTAAAACTCATTCTTCTCTGGCAGTTTTGTAGTCATCAACTTGTCCAATCCATCTACGAAATCATATGGAAATATACCTTTTCGTCTAAGAAGATTGATTTGTTCATCTGTAAATCCATCATTTTTAAACTCATTTACTGCTATCGGCACGGTTTCCAAATATGATGCAAGCTTTTCCAACGATGATGGTAAAAAACGCCATGAATCTATAAATCTCAGACTGATGTCACAGTCATCTATACAGGGTGTCCCATTTTAATTTACCACCACCTAAAACAGGTTAATAATTTGCTCTGAGAAAAAAATGTTTCAAATAAAATTTGTTGGGTTCGAAGGGGGGCATCTTTTGGCTATTTTAGCTGCGACCTTGAACATAACCTTCAAGGTCATTTGAAAGTCAAGACCAAATTTTCATATGAAATGTGCATATTTTTATGGCGGATTCGGATTCTACTAAAAAAGAGAAACACTTTTTGGCTGAATCATTTTTTTAAAAATCCCCAAATTTTTGTTGTAAATGGCTTTAAAAAAGTTGAAAAAATCACTAATATCTCTTATTGCCCCACCCTTTAAAAGAAGTTAAAAATTTGCTCTGAGAAAAAAATGTTTCAAATAAAATTTGTTGGGTTAGAAGGGGGGCATCTTTTGGCTATTCCAGCTGTGACCTTGAACATGACCTTCAAGGTCATTTGAATAAGATTTATCACAGATTCGGGTTCTACCAAAAAAGTAACACTTTTTGTCTTAACCATTTTTTGATCATCAATAGGTAGCTCTCCCTTTAACTGAAAAGAGAATTTGTCCTAGAAATAAGCTGTTTTAGATGAATGTTACTAGCTTCAAACAAAGACAGAGGTATCCTTTTGATCACTTAAGGCAAGACCTTCACGTCCAGCCACTTAAGGCAAGACCCCGTCCAACCACTTAAGGCAAGACCCTATCCAGCCACTTAAGGCAAGACCTTCACGTCCAACCACTTAAGGCAAGACCTTCACGTCCAGCCACTTGAGGCAAGACCCCTTCGTTCAGCTAGTCACGGAAATTTCAACGCCTCAAGTGCTCTATCAATTGCCCATTTTGTTGAATGCACATTTGTATTCTCTGCCGAAAACTTCTTTGGACATCTATTAATGTTTGTGGGGTGAACGCCTGGAATGCTGCAACAATTCTCTCCATCATATTTTGTGCCGTCGTCGGGGCTTCCGCGTAAACTCTCTGCTTCACGGCCCCCCACAGAAAGAAGTCCAATGGGGTCAAATCTGGCGATCGCGCAGGGAATTCACAGATTGGACTACCAATTCCAATCCAACTATTTGGGTATGTCGCGTTCAGAAATCTCCTGACAAGTAGTCTACGATGAGCGGGAGCACCATCTTGCTGGAACCACATGTCTCGCCTTATTTCTAGCGGAATGTTTTCTAGAAGAGGTGGAATTTGGTTCTCGAGAATATCTAAATAAAGCTCGCCGTTTAAATTACGGTCATAAAAAATTGGACCCACAACGTATTCCCCAACTATGCCCGCCCAAACATTAATTGACCACCGTCTTTGTGTACGGTGATCTCGCTGCCAATGTGGATTTTCTTCTGCATAATAATGCGCGTTATGAAGATTAACTCCTCCCATATTGTCGAACTTTGCCTCGTCTGTAAAGAGAGTCCGATTAAAGAAAAATGGATCTATGCGCATTCGTGTTTCCGCCCATTGACAGAATCTAAGTCGCCTGGCAGGATCACCAGGCTCAATGGCATGTGTAAGGTGCAAGTGATATGGATGAAATCTAAAATGACGCAATAAACGGGAAACTGTTGATCTGGGTACTCCATGCATTCGCTGAATTTGTCGCGTCGAAATATGAGGATCCTCGGCAATTACAGCACGAACCCCAAGTGCAATATGCTCTCTTGGGCCCGTCCGTCGCCTCTTCCTTCTTAAGTTACCTCCTTGAGCTCTTATCGTTAGAAGTTTAATATTCCTCCTAGTAGGATGACGAGCGTCCGGATACCTTTCAGCGTACAGCCTCGCTGCAGCCTTGTAATTGTCGTGACATTCTCCCAGAATCTTGATCATGTTGACTATCTCTACTGGCGTGTAGTCAGCCTTTATCTGTTGTAGGTAGATTTTTTAGGGAATATTTAATCTTACTAGAAATAATTTATTATAAGTATTTTTCTGCTCTGAAATTCAGAAAGTCAATGAAAACCTAATGATGAGAAGCTTTGAGGAGCTGTAAGAATTTACAAGCTTTACCAATAGAACGATAACGAAGCAAAAAAATGTCTTTTAGCGAGAAATAAAGCATTTACGAGAAAAATATTTCTTAAAAAGATGCGTACTTTATCAGAGAATCTGAATATGATTTAAAATATGTACAATTTTCATTAAAAAAACTAAGCTTGATTTTGATTCTCAGTTGAAAACATGCCCCTTACTGCTCAAACTTGCCCCAGATGATGTCAAACTTGTCCCAGTTGTGACCGTAAACTTGCCCCAGATGATGTCAAATTTTCCGCAGATGACGTAAAACTTGCCCCAGAGAATGTCAAACATACCCCGAAGATTGCAAACTTGCCCCAGAGAATGTCAAACACACCCCGAAGATTGCAAACTTCCCCCATGTGATAAAAAATGAATCAGATTAGCGTTCTAATGAACTTTGGTTCTGTTAATAAATTTTTTGGTAATTTCATTTCTTTGAAAAAGAGAGTATTTTCCAATAAAGTGATGGTTCTTTCTTAAAATGAATTTAAGGTTCGAGGTCAAGGTCATAGCCAAGCTTCAATTGCCGGAATAAAAATCGAGGATTACCGTTAAATAAATTGACTGACCTTCGAATGACCTTGTTGGTTAAGGACAAGTTCATGGCTAAGGTCATACTTGGACTTAAATTTGTAAAATTGTGTACGTTTCTAATTCCTCGGATAAAATGTAAAATTTTTAACTTCTTTTAAAGGGTGGGGCAATAAGAGATATCTAGTGATTTTTTCAACTTTTTTAAAGCCGTTTACAACAAAAATTTGGGATTTTTTCAAAAAATGATTCGGACAAAAAGTGTTTCTCTTTTTTAGTAGAATCCGAATCCGCCATAAAAATATGCACATTTCATATGAAAATTTGGTCTTGACTTTCAAATGACCTTGAAGGTCATGTTCAAGGTCACAGCTAAAATAGCCGAAAGATGTCCCCCTTCGAACCCAACAAATTTTATTTGAAACATTTTTTTCTCAGAGCAAATTATTAACCAGTTCTAGGGGGTGGTAAATTAAAATGGGACACCCTGTATACTTCGTAAATGAAATATATTTTTCTTTATTGTGAGGTATCAGAGATACTCGTCCATTCATTATTGTAGAAGTAGCTATCTCTTTCAAAATGAAGTGTGTGTCATAATTGAGGTTATGAAAGATAACCGGCACAAACCGCACAAACCTCGAATCCTTGTAATTTAAATTGCATGAATTGTGAGCTGCACCTCTGAAACTAAATAGAAAAAAAAGTCTTACATGTTGTATAGCATTTAAGTTAAATATTTGTATACATTAAAAACTAGCGTACCGTCCTGTTAGATGACAATGGTCTCGTCTCATTGGTTTTGGATTTTTGTAGAGTAGATCAATCTTTTCACTAATTCCTTTCAGTTCTCGAACAAACCATTTTGTCGGTGTCTCTTCATCTTCATTTTCTTGTCTGTATGATTTATAAACAGATAAACTGTCATCGAAGCTGCACTTTATATAATAGCCTATGCTATATGCTTCATGAAGCTGAAAAGCATTTTCATTTTTAGTAGGCTTTAACAAACATTCAAAATTTGCATAAATAACAAAAGGAACTTTTTCACTTTTATTGTAATCTTCAAATTTAAGAATTTATTCTTAAAGTCGGGCAAATTAATTCGACATTTATTTAAATTTTTGCAATCATTTTCATGCATTTCCAACCTTTCTTCACAGTAAAATATTTGTAAACACCTTTCACAGTGGTATGATTTTATATGAGATTTACTTAATTGAGTGCTTAAAAGTCGAGACAGATATTTAATCCAAACGTAGTGGTATTTAAGCAAGCTTCCGCCATCACCATGATTATTTTCTTCATTTTCATCTATGTAAAAATCTTGAATGAGGAGTAGATTAACATGTTTTTCTTTCTTTTCTTTTGTAATATGACATAGCGATACTTCAAACTTTGCATTGTACTTTTTTAATATGTATACATTTATTGAAATATCATTTAATTTTTGGAATTTCGGAACATCTTTGAGTTTCACTGGAAATTCTATATCACCAAAGTTCAGCTCGTTCTCATACAAACGATATTGATTAACTCTATTGGGATTAGTTTCACTAGGATGCAATGCTGAAAGTATAGCATACTTGAAACAATGATTATCATTATTACGAACATTAACACATGCCTTTTTCTTTTCTATAAACTTTGGAAGTGGAATGAAGGAACTCCCCTTGATTGGAGAATATTTTTTCATATTGATACACAAACTGATAATACTCGTCAGGGTCCAGCCAGAATCTTTCTCCTGGAATTCTTCAAGCTGGGTGAGAATAGGTTCTTTGATATGATCCTTGAATCATTCTTCCAAATTCGTTGACATGAATGCTATAACACTTTCACTTGTAAAATATTTAATGTCTGTCGTTTCCTCACCATTTTTTTGCATAGAAAATTCTGCGATAAAGTCAGAATTTATTTTTACAGCGTTATATTCCTTCAAGCAATCTTCTACTTTAACCTTGAAGAGCTTTTGCGCATCGTTAAAAAAACTTAGAATGTCTACATGCTTTATGTTTACAACTACACCTGTTCTAATTCGATTTTGAAACGCTGATTCTACATCTCGCCACTCAACTCTAGCTTCAGTTTCTTCCGATTGTAGACCATCTCCTTGCTGAAGATATAGTTGGAGTTGAACTTGCACACATGAAAGATGTGTCGTACAAGTTTGATATTTCTGCTTTTCTCCTCTTGCAAGATTAGCTTTGTCGATTTTTTCGTTCAATTCCTTTATTGTGGAATTGCACATGTCCAGCCAATAATGAATATCATTATTGCTCATTTCATGTATATTTGGCAAAGTATCACGCACTACTTCAACAAGGCGTTCAAAAAGTTGAAATGAAGCCATATTTACTTTTTCATTTAACACTCATAAAACAGAATTGTATAAAGAACGAGTTTCGTGTACTGTTGTGGACGAAGTCTGCTCCTCACAGTAAAAATTCTTGCTATATATAGACGAGACCACGAAAGAAAAGGAGGAAAATTTTAGAAACTACCAATGAATAGAAAGTTTGACAAGGAGAAGGGATATTTTCTTGGGAATGGATGGATTTTCTATCTTTGCTCCAAAGAGAAGTGGTCATCTTCGACATTGAAAAGCTGAGGAGTAAGTCATGACGAGGAGAAGGGATATTTTCTTGGGAGGGGATGAATTTTCTATTTTTAGACCATAGATGTTTCAAAATACCATACTAAAATATCCGGAAGAAAATGTTTATATTGTTGACATACAAGGATTTCAAAGAATTGCTGCGGATACTTTCATTTTCAAGGAAATTAGTTTTCGCAACATAAGAAAAACAGCTTTACCAACTGCTTACCTCTTCAAGTCTCCAATGCCGTGGGAAGAACTTACCGAGGAAGAAAAATGTATGATACATTGGCTAGAAAAAAGTCACCATGGAATTGAATGGAATTCTGGTGACATTCCATACCATCGACTTCAACATGTCTTACAAATCTTTACACGAGATGTTAAAAAGATATTCGTTAAGGGAGAACAGAAAGCACTGTGGTTGAAAAATTATTTGCCGAATACGTAAGTATTTATACATTCCTTCAGTTCTTTTTTTTTCATGCTTTTAATACTTCAATTTATCCACATTATTTTTTTTCAGTCTAATATGTAATGTCGAAGATCTTGGATGCCCTCCGCTCGAGAACATAAAAAGTAATAAAAATTACTTTTGCTTGCACCATCATCTTTCGATTAGAAGAAAACCATCATGTGCCGTCCATAATGCTCTTTCAATAAGAGCATGGTTATTAAATTATTTGTCTGAAAAATTTAGTCAAGACGAAGTTGATAATTATTGAAATGTACTATGAAAAAAATTATTGAATAAAATGATTTTTTTAGAAAAATTAAAATTTTGTACACAGTTGTTATTTTTTATTATAAAAAAATATGACAACTTTTATTATTAATTTGAAAAGGGATTGACATTTGTCATCACCTCTTATTCACACGTAGTCAATTTATTAGATTAGTTTATTTATTTACTTAGACTAAAACGAAGACAAAGAGCAGAGTAATTCAATTTAAAAATCATACCTAAATTTTCTTAAATATTTTACAATTTTTTCAACTTTTCTAAAAATTTCGTACACCTATCGTTAAATAAAACTTTGAATTTGGGAAAACTCCCGCCAGTGTCCGTCGTAGGTTAACCAATGGTCAGCGCTGGCGGGAATTTTCCGGAATTCAAAGTTTTAATTAATGGCGAGGTGTTCACAGTTCTTTAAATTTATTTTTTTTTATAATTTGTGTAAATTTTATTTACGTTTACATGATCTATTATTATCTCATCATCTATAATCCTCGGTAAATTGCGTTGTTGTTGCTGTGGTCGCTGTTGTTGCTGCGGCTGTGGTTGCAGCTGCTGTTGTTGCTGCTGCTGCTGCTGCTGTTGTTGCTGTTGCTGATGTTGCTGATGTTGCTGATGTTGCTGCTGCTGTTGACTGTCTGTCCTTTTCAATTGTAAAATACCACGGCGAGACCGTCTTCTTCGGGTCGCCGAGGCTGCTCAGTCATTGGGGATCGTCCAGACGAGTTAGCAGCTGGGGATAGCTGCGGCGGGTCAGCCGCCGGGGATCGTTGAGGCAGGTCAGCCGCCGGAGATCGACGAGGTGGGACAGCTGTCGGCGTTCGATGCGGCGGGTCAGCCACTGGGGATCGTCGAGGCGGGTCAGCTGCCGGCGATCGTCGCGGCGCCAATTGTTGCAAAACAGCATTCGGTGGTTGCGGCACTGCAACATTAAAAAAATTCAAATAAATTAATTAAAAACTTAAAAAATTCGTGACTTTAAAGTGGAGTAATAAGAAAATTAACTTACATGTTTCTACTATATCCATGGCCCAGGACACGTAGTCTAGCATCGTCAGGAGAGTCGGTGCGTTGGCGATCAGCCAACGTATACGCTCCTGAGCATCCTGTAGACTTCGTCGGCTCCGAGAAGTCTGCATTGATGAACTTTTCTTTGAAGACATTTTCTTGACAGCTTGCAAGAAAACCTGCGACTGACTCGGGTGTATCTTGAGGGGTTATTTATACTCGAAAACAGGAGCACACTTTTCATTATTTTGCCGAAAATCCTCGGATTTGCTGAGCTTCTTTTCCCACTACTATCCTGAAAAGTCCTCTACTTGGAGAAAAATGTTCCTTCCTTAATTTCAAAAACATCTCCCTTGACCATGCTCCTCCCCGTCAAATAAAAATTTCACTTGCCTTCGTGAGATAGTCTATGGGTACTTTTGCAGACCTTTTCCGAAAAATAATTGATTTTCACCGTGGGTAGCGAAACAAAAAGAAAGGTATTGCCAGCGGGTATAGTTTCTAGATTCCTGCGGCCCTCTTCGGTCATTCGTCAAACGCTAAAAGCCTTTACAACGTTCATCTCTGCAGGTATCTTCGACACTCACGCATTTTGGTCCACTGCTAGCGAAACGAAAAAAAGGGAGGGGTATCTTCATAAAACTTATCGGTGCATCTGCATCTTATTGGGGATTTCCTGCAGGCCTCTAGGAAACTCGTCAAAGTCAGTACGACGTGTTAATCTCCGCGCTCCCTGCAGGTAGCGCAACAAAATAAGGGATCTCCTGCCAAAAATGACTATCATAAGACCCGGCCGTCCGCGCGTGTATTTCAGGCCCTCTTCGGTCATTCGTCAAACGCTAAAACCCTTTACAACGTTTATCTCTGCAGGTATCTTCGACACTCACGCATTTTCGTCCACTGCTAGCGAAACGAACAAAAGGGAGGGGTATCTTCATAAAACTTATCGGTGCCTCTGCATCTTTTTGGGGATTTCCTGCAGGCCTCTAGGAAACTCGTCAAAGTCAGTACGACGTGTTAATCTCCGCGCTCCCTGCAGGTAGCGCAACAAAATAAGGGATCTCCTGCCAAAAATGACTATCACGAGACCCATCGGTCTTGGTGCATGCCTGTAGGTTACTCGTCAATCACTGTAAGTATTGTTTGTCGTTCTCTAGTCCTATCAGCTTATGTTCATCTTCGGGCTCTCTGCAGGCCTATCGGTCTGAGTGCATTTTTGTGACCATTGTCTCTACGCCACTTGTCAATCGCTAAAAGCGGATCTCTGGAAGGAAAACTGCCTAGCTTTTCTGGGAAAGCTAATTGGAACTTAAAATTAGGGGTGGTCCCACAAGCAGCCAACAGCATTTGTAGGCAGTGAGAAAATAACATTAATTATAGCATTAATATAACAGATTAGATTTATAAATGCAGTAATTAGCATCAAAACGAACCCGGATCCTTTGGGTTAGTCAGCTGGAGGTCAACCACTGAGCCATGAGTACTCGTTACAGTTAATACAAACATTTAGACTCGTGTACTTTAAGCAGCTTTAGATACTTATTACTTTTACAATATTAATTAACAATTGCTCGTTATTGCCTTAAAGCTGCTGTCCGACGTAAATGTTGGAAAAACATGCCTTAACAGGGGAATCCGCCCAGAATTCAAGTTTTCCGAATTTTGACCAAAAATTTTCTAAGTCTTCAATTTCCGAAAAACCCATGTGTGTCAAAATGTGCCAAAGTGTGCCAAAGTGTGCCAAAGTATCCCAAGGTATTCCAAAGTGTAGTAAATTTCCCAATTTGAATACTTTGGAACATTATGGCACAATATGGCACACTTTGGCACAAAATCCATTTCCACTAGGGAAGGAAAATAAAACGGTATCGGAGGCATATAAGCTCATTCGAATGCGATCTAAAGGTTATTTGTGTGAACCTTCTGTTAAAATATTTGACTTGATTAGTTTATTGGAGAGGGCTACACTAAAGGTTTTGAATTCTGGATAAATAAATGCTGACACTCTGTTCGAAATAACGTCAGTATGTCAAAAACTAGCACCAATTCCGTACGTCGGTTGCGAGCAGCACAAGGAGAAACTAACGCACAGAATTATATCTTTTTATTTAACAACGGGAATGTTTTTTATAACAAAACAAGTAAATAAAAATGATTCGATAGAGAAAGAAAAAATTAGAGTGAAAAGGAAGTTGTTAAAACTTTCTTATGCTCCGAATCATAGAAATAATTTTGATGTTCAGAATTCCGAATCTGTAAAAAAGAAAAACAAAAAAAAATGTTACGTCGAGTAAAAGAAAAAAGGCTGCATCTACAAGTGAAATCGTACCAAAGAAAAAACCTAAAATGTTATATGTTTTATGATAGCAGCTATGCTATATTATTTTGCATTAATAAAAAATTGTTGTTTTGTAATTAATACGTTTTCCATATTTTCATACATTTTATGAAAAATTAAATTTTATATGGCATACAACATTGATTTCAGCTGAAAAAAAAAAATTATCGGAGCGAGATCCGAACCCTGGACCAAAAGATCTGCAGCTAGCGACTCACGCCACTAGACCACGAATGCCAACAGCTTCAGTGTATTGAAAGTCGCATATGTTTATAGCTTATTAGGAATAACGTGGGGGGTTAAATTAAACCCCGTAAAGGATTATCTACTGAAAAAAAAGCAGAGGAAAATCAGCTGATTATTAGCTGATAATCTGCTGTTAATCGTGTCAAAACGTCAGCTGATTATCAGGTGATATCAGCTTAAAATTTTTATTTAAGCTGCGATAGTTACAAATATGCGTTTATATGAGATGAAATGCTAATGATAATTAGCTGATTATCAGGTGATAATCATCAAAATTTGTTTAACCTTCTTCATATTTTTTCGAATTTGTTTTAAATTAATAAAATTTATAAAATTCACATGATGAGGGCCAATACAGTTTTATCATCCAGATGATAACACCAAAACACTGGCTGTGAGCTACAACATTTTTATTTTTTAATAATTTGATTTGAACAAAAGTTTTTTAAAATATTAATAAATAAAAATTGTGTAGCTCACAGCCAGTGTTTTGGTGTCATCTGGATGATAAAACACTGTATTGGCCCTCATCATGTGAATTTTATAAATTGTATTAATTTAATAAAACTTCGAAAAAATGTTTGATGATTATCACCTAATAATTGACTGATTATCATTAGCATTTTATCTCATATAAACGCATATTTGTAACTATCAGCTTAAATTAGAATATTAAGCTGATATCACCTGATAATCAGCTGACGTTTTGACGCGATTATCAGCTGATTATCAGATGATTATCAGCTAATAATCAGCTGATTGTCATTCGCTTTTTTTCAGTAGGGTTAGCTTAAGCTTATTATCCTGGGGTGCTGAATTTTATTTATAATAAGTATTTCGCACCCGCCCGTGCTATAGGATATTTTGGTTTATACATTATTCAATGTAGCTTCTTGATTTAAAATTTATTTTTATGTTTAAAGGGGCATCGGTTATACATGCCTGTACTATATTTTATTATATGCGCAACAAAAAGGCTATAAAAGAAGTTCCCCACACGGGATTTGATACCCGGTCGGCTGTCGCCACTCGCCAGCTCCGAAAGCACACAGCGCTGTTTAGTACGTTTGATTCCCGCGAGAGGCTCTGTTACTCGTTAAATATCAGCCGTTCCGCCGTGCGACACGGCGATCTTTGTCGGAAACGTCTGAACGGAACACTTTCGGCTTTCCGATATTGGCAGTTCGGTCTCCTTCTCTCTTACTCTCTGGGCAAGGGCCTGAATTTCTGCTATAGGGAGCAATTTCAGAGAGTTGAACTAAATTTATATTTTTAAATATAAATAATGAAGTGATAAATATTATGCTAGTTTTGAAGTTATTACCATTGAGTTATTGTTTATTCAATATTTATTTGAAATTTTAAATTAATTAATTTTTTTCATGACAGAGCTATTTTTATAGTTTATATGGATATAAAAATGAGTAGTGAGGTTATAGTTGATGCATTGCCGTATATTGATCAAGGTTATGATGATCCAGGTGTCAGAGAAGCGGTAGATAAATAACGATTATTAATATGATAAGAATGATGAAAAATGATTGATAGAATTTTGGTTTCTTTTATTAAAAAAATATATTTAAATTGTTCCAGGCTATTGCAATGGTTGAAGAAGAAACAAGACGTTATAGACCAACAAAAAACTATTTAGAAAATATATCTACCTTAAATGTTAATAGTTTTGAAACTGAAGTTTTAAAACATGAATATGAACGATTGCAAAATCGTCTTCCTATGGATGTGCTAAGTATGAAACGCTATGAATTGCCTCCACCAGCTCCAGGTAAAATGAATGATCTTTCCGCTTGGAATGAAAGTGTTGAAAACAGTTGTGCACAGTTGGAGCACCAATCTACAAGGTAGGAAAAAACTAATAATTCAATATCAGTTATAATGCATGCTCTATTGCATTTATGCACGCTCTTTTTAGTATATAGAAAAGTAGGACTTTGCAAATATTAATGCATTTACTAAACCAAACTTTGTGCTTGGAAGTAGCAAAACAATTGTAAATTTTCAATAGAGGTAATTAAATTACCTGTTCATAGTCCTGGCTAATGTACTCAAAACTAGTTGATTTTAATTAACAAAACCTGTCAATTTAGATCTCCAAGCAAAAGTGGCATCTCTAGCAATAATAAGTATATGACAAAACTGATGACGGGACCAAACCAGAAACTAAAGATTTTGTAACCTAAAAATATAATGAACTAAATATAAGCATGTAAATATATATCTCTTACAAAAATTAACTTATTTATCCACTGACTTTGAAAAATTACGATCGAGTGTATGATTTGTATTATAATTTTTTGCAAGAGACATAATATATTTAGATTCTTCGACTTCGGTAGGAATATTTGTAACAATAAAATCAAGTTTTATGATTTTTTTGGCTATGATATAAGTGAGTGCAGTTTATTTCTATAAGCAAACATGTATTTAAATAATTTATGACTAAGCTTTGAATTTTTAGTCAATGATGGACATTAAGGAACAATTTTCTGCTACGGTGACTTTCTTTATTTTGATGTTAGTTTGCAACCTCTGTGATTTTTTTTAGAAATGCACCAAGCAATTCATAAGCTTTGCCACAGGCTTTAAATATGAATTTTAGCACAAATTTATGGATATCTTCATTTTTAGCCAAAAATACAGGGTCTCTGCCATTCTGGGACCCATACAGGTACTTTTGCACTACAAAAAGGTATCGCTATGAATTTTTTGGTGATCGTAGTTCGGATCAAAATCTTACTTTCACCAATATTAAAGTTTAAATGGCTTATAAGATAGGTATAATATATATATATATATATATATATATATATATATATATATATATATATATATATATATATATATATATATTAAGTTAATTAGCGTTAATTAAGTAATAAGCTACAGGTATTTTAAAATACCTGTAGCTTATTACTTAATTAACGCTTTGTCTGGAGTAGAAAAAAGTAATCTTATGAAAGAGATTTTAATGGAATGCCATATGCGTGATATCGATGTTCGAAACATTACATTTGATAGTGCTTCCTTGAATATCAGCATGGTGGAGAATCTGGGTGCCGAAATTTACGACAATACGTCAACTTCATTTTTTGTAAATCCTGTAAATGACAAGATCATTTATGCTTCTTTAGATGGTTGTCATATGCTGAAGTTAGCCAGAAATACAGTAGCTTCTACGAATATTATTGACGGCGATGGTCAAGTTATAAGCTGGAAGTACATAAAAGCGTTAGTTGATCTTCAAGAAAAAGAAGGACTACATTTAGCGACCAAAATACGCAGAAGGCATGTAGAATTTCAGAACGAAAAAATGAAAGTAAACTTGGCTGCTCAAACATTGAGTTCAAGTGTCGCGGCAGCCCTAGAAACTTGCGAAACTGATCTAGAGTTAGATGAATTCGAAGGTGCTAGTGCAACTGCTCGTTTTTGCAGAGTAATAAATGACTGTTTTGATTTATTAAATTCGAAAAACAAGTTTAATAAAAATCCCGGGAAAGCTGCTATAAGTCGAACAAATTTAGAAGAAATCAAAATTCGAGCCAACGCAAACATTCATTACATACAAAGTTTAAAAATTAATCATATAAGTATTATAAAAAGCAATAAACGAACTGGATTTTTAGGTCTAATTATAAGTTTACAAAATGCCGTGAAATTGGCCGAAGATTTATTTTTGGAAAATAAAAACGTCATTTTTGCTCACGTTTAAATTATCGCAGGATCATTTAGAGACATTTTTTTCTTGCGTGCGACGTTTTGGTGGATTTAATAATAACCCAACGACGAAGCAATTTAAAAGTGCGTATAGAAAATTATTCTCTCATGTAAGCATCAGTGTTCCCCTAAGCGCAAATTGTATACCAGACGACGATACGCTCCTTTTGAAACCCAATGTTCGCGATGGCAAGGAAACGAAAAATTGCGAAAATAACATTGATGTCGATGATTTGCAATTGCAAGAGATATGCGGTAAAATTCCACGGTTGTATTTAAGCGAATACGTTTCAGAAATAATCGCTTACATTAGTGGCGCCGTTGTTAAAGTGGTGAAAAAGAAAATACAATGCGAACTATCCTTGAAAAGTTTAGAGACAGAAGAAACCGAAGAAGTTTTATCGACACTTCAAAGGCGAAAAACCTATGGCAAATTAATATCCGCATCAAAAGATGTTATAACTATCTGTGAAATAGCTGAAAAAGTTTTTCGTGTTCAAAGCTCCTTTTATGTTAAAAATGTGCTTGAAAAGCTCATTATTTACACAATGAGTTCGTTACCGATTAATTCGCTATTTGTAAAATATGAACATGCCTATGATCAAGCGCCTCTATCTGATCATAGAAATCAAATGATAAAATAGATATTGAATCAATTTTTTCAAATACGGCTGCATTACGAAGCTTCTACAATGCAACAATTCAAAGAGAGAGTGCGAACCAGAAACAATAAATTGACGCTGTTTTACAATCAGTAAATAATTGTTTTGTATATGCTAATATTATAGTTATATAAATAAAAAATGGCACGTTTTCACCTTAAATATTAATCTTCAATTTTATTTATTGAAACACGCCAAAAACTAATGCTAAATTTTGAAGATTATCAGACTACGACTATATATACTATATTATAAATAGAATATTACATTTTTACTGTCATAGTTTATTAATTTATATAGTTATAAAATGAAAAAAAAAAAAATTCGATGTCAGTCGGGCTTGAACTCAAAATCTCGGCGCGGCAAAACGAGTAGACACGCGCCTTAACGCTCACAGCCACCGAAGCTCTTGGGAGAGAGAACGCGAAAGTCGCATATGATCATCGGGACCAGAAGAGCTTAATCGCAGTAGTTTAGGCTTATGTTTGAATGTTTGTTGTGTTTAAGTTTGTTTATGTATAATAAACTAGGTTTTAAATTAGCTTAATAGTGATTCTACTTCTACTTCTAAGGGTCTAAGCGTATAAGCGTTCAGTAGAAGAGTCGCATATTTATATTGTATATCAATAGATTTATCACAAATTTAAATAGTATTTTTCGTCATAAAGGGGTGTATATAATTTAACTTTTTTGTTATTAATATCAACATGCAATTATTAAAAAAAAAGTTAGTAAACTTATCTACGGTTCGGTGCGTTAATATTTACGTTTTTATTTATTCGCAAGTCCATCTACTTGTTTATTGTATAGTATGGAGTGAATTTGTCATACTCCGATGATAAAAAAACAACTTTGTTTAATTAAATAAAAAAATATTCGCGTTGTCGGTCTCGCGACTCGCTGTTTCAATCCGCTCAGTTTGCTGCGCATGTGCAAGCGTTGCTCCGCCCATTAGAAAGAGACGGACTGCTCTCGTTAAAGCAGTCTCTCTCTCTCGCACCGGGAGCCACTTTCCTCCTATCTCATCCGCGGTCTATACTTATTATGTCTATGGTCTTCCCGAGGCAGGTTGTGTGGTGAGAAAGGAGAGAAAGATCTTTAAGACATTTTCTCTTTTCTTCTTAACGTTTCAGAGAAGAAGAACTTACCATTATGGAGAAGATCGATACAAAGTTTTGTCGAGAAGGCGGTTCCCCGCCGCGCGAGTCGAAATTCTTGTCGTGTTTAGATAGCGCGGAGCATTGAGAAGAGAGTCGAGCAGCCGTGTTGACAATTTCTTCCGCTATTGACGTCAGAGCCTGGCTTAGGTTTGTTTTGTTTTCAGCTGGTGCATAAGGTGTGTGTATACTGTATTTAAATTTTGAGTGTCTTCCTTCTTATTAATACCGTTTTTTTGTAGGTGTATGTGTAGCATTTCGGAAACTAATCCTGTATTTAAATTGATCTCTCTGCCTTTAACCCATTAAAGCCCATGCTAAGACTGGTTGAGATAGCGACAAACAAACTGTGCTATCCTTTGCATAAGTGAAAAATAAAATATACGTATTTTTTCTTATGTCATTTGCAATTGTTTATAACAAATTATTTAAACAAATTACAAAAAAATTTATAATTTTCAAAATCTGAATGCGGGAATCGATTCTGGAGGTAAAATCGAGACGAAAACCTATATAACACTTTTTTGTCAGAGTTCAATTTGTTAGTGTAATGTAGGAATAAACAATTGCATGTTGGGGAGAAAAAGTGACCATGTCAAGTCCCAAGCAAAATCTATCTGGAATAGCAAAAAACAAACTGTGCCATCCTTTGTATAGCTGAAAAATAAAATATACGTATTTTTTCTTATGTCATTTGCAATTGTTTATAACAAATTATTTAAACAAATTACAAAAAAATTCATAATTTTCAAAATCTGAATGCGGGAATCGATTCTGGAGGTAAAATCGAGACGGAAACCTATATAACACTTTTTTGTCAGAGTTCAATTTGTTATCTTTATGTAGAAATAAACTATTGACAAATAAGTGTTTTCAGTCTCTTGCATGTTATGTGGAATCATATCAGTATTTTGTACTGATAAATTTTGAGATCTTATACTGTAATTGGATAAGTTTATTTCATTTCGCAAATCCTTCGATTTCCGCATTCAGATTTTGAAAATTATAATTTTTTTGTAATTTGTTTAAATAATTTGTTATAAACAATTGCAAATGACATAAGAAAAAATACGTATATTTTATTTTTCACTTATGCAAAGGATAGCACAGTTTGTTTGTCGCTATCTCAACCAGTCTTAGCATGGGCTTTAATGGGTTAATGCGGTAGTTTTCAAAATTGAAAGCGTGATTCAGATTGTTGACGTGACCAGAGTTGACGTCATCAAAAAACCTGACTCATATGTAGAATACGGCTATGATTTCATAGAAAAAATTAAAAATGTTGTAGTCCCACCGAACCACCGCTTAAACAGCCTTGATGTAATATCACTCTATACCAACATTGACAAATCATTAGTCAAGAAGAGCATCGAAAAAAGATATATACAAATTGTACCAAAATCCGAAATACCTCTCAATGAAATCTTGTTGGCTTGTGAATTACTTATGGAGAATACGTTTTTTCAATTCAATGGCAAATTTTACAAATAGCTATTTGGCACACCAATGGGCTCTCCGATCTCGGGTTTCTTTGCTGACATTGTCATGGATGATCTCAAAACGGATTGCTTATCTAAACTATCGTTCAAACCAACATTCTTTTATCGATATGTTGACGACAATATTACATGTGTGTCGAATGACAAAGTCGACGAAATTTTAAAAACTTACAATAATAGATTACAATTTACTCACGAGACCGAGATCGATAACTCCATTAGTTTTCTAGATGCTTTATTGATTAAAGACATTGATAAAATAGTGATTGATGGTACTGATTGGTACACCAAACCGAGCTTCTCTGGGACATTTTTAAATTACACATAACAACATCCTATGTCTCAAAAAATCGCCATGGTGTACAATCTTGTCGATAGAGCGATAAAATTATCCAACAAGAAATTTCACAATAAGAACATTCAAAACATCAAAAAATAACTGCATGAAAATCATTATCCACCCGCATTCGTTAACAAATATAAACGAAAAAGAATGTCAACGTTAACATCGAACACATTGTCAAGGCAACAGGTTAGCGGTAATGAAAAACGCAATATTGTAAGCCTACCCTATATTCAAGGGTTTTACGAGGAGACCAGTCATGCATTCAAGACTCTCAACATTGAAACTCTACCGAAAATAAATAGCCAAATGAAAAATATCATTATAAAAGGCAAAGACAAGAAAGATAAAGATCTAGAAAACAACGTTGTCTATAAACTTGAATGTAACGATTGCTCTGCCATGTATGTAGGCCAAACAAAAAGGAATGTGTGTATAAGTATAAATGAACACAAAAAAAAAATCGAAAAATACTGCAATCTCCGATCACGGCAACAATCTGAATCACACTTTCAATTTTGAAAACTACCGCATTAAAGACAGAGATCAATTTAAATAAAAGACTAGTTTCCGAAATATCATAGTATGAGAGAGAGAGAGATTTTTTAGATTTTAGATTTTATTTATTTATTTTACTGTACACTGTGTTGCACAAAATTTTATAAAAAATAAATACGTAGTAAATTAATAAATTATGATGTTGAGTGAGGTGAGACTGAGATGACTGTGGAGATAATAAGCTATGTGTTTTCAAGGGTGAAAAAGTAGTATCTGGCTTGTTTCTTGAAGTTGTAATGGATCTATTGTCGCGGAGCTGTGAAGGTAGTTGTATTACATAGGTATGAGGCGCTTATGTGGAATGAGTTCCTCAGCGTCTGTGTAGCGAAGGTTGGGATGTCCAGAGGTGTCATCTCACCCCTGACAGGACGAAGTGCGACGTGGAAGTCAAAATAGGCAGTGATGTTTGATGGTACTACTGTGTTAAAAAGTTTTCTTAGAAAGCAAGCCATGAAGTACTTCCTACGTCCGGCGGTGGTAAGCCACTGCAACTCGCGTCTGTAAGGGGTGATGTGCTCGTCCCTGAGAGAGAGAGAGAGAGAGAGAGAGAGAGAGAGAGAGAGAGAGAGAGAGAAAGAGAGAGCATATAAAGTTAAAGCTGGTAATAATCTCGCAGATATACAAAATAAAGTTTTCCGTCGTTATATTCTAGTTCAACGACGCTTTGCGTCCGCTACTAGTATACTGGTGGTCGTCTATGATTTGGTGCTCTTCTTGGCATGGCGGCATTGCAGGCTTGTGTGATGTTGAAGGGGGTAAAGGGGGCCATCGAATGACACAAACACCTATGACCTTGAACTCGATGTTCAAGGTCATTTGAGGGTAATTGTGATTTTTTTAAATAGGAACCTCTATTTTAGACCTTGGAATCGGATAGAGCGGAAAAAATTACGTCGCAAAGGATATTTTAAGTTTGCTTTGGTGACCTTGAGAAGGTCAATTCATGGTCAAATAACAAAAAATCTGCTAAACAGCTGTTTGTCTGGTTTTATTTTACTGATGTCGAAAGATGTCCTTGACAAAAGTTGAAGGGAGCAAAAGGGGCCATCTAATGACACCAACACCTTTGACCTTGAACTCGATTTTCAAGGCCATTTGAAGGTCATTGTATTTTTTTAACGGGAACCCCTATTTTTGACCTCGGAATACGGAGCAGCGAAAAAAATTACGTCGGAAATGACATTTCAAGTTTGCCTTAGTGACCTTGAGAAGGTCAATTCAAGGTCAAATAAGAAGTATCAGCCTAAGATTGTTTTCCTTTCAATTTTTTCGTAGAATTATCATTTTGTTATTGTAATAAACATTAAGAGGATAATTGACTTAAAATGTGATTATGCTTTGCTGACATTAAAGCCATTTTGTAAGGTCAAAAGTGTAAAAATGCAATATCAAATGTTATGTGGAGTCCATATTTATATCCTAACTTTAGTGTTGCCCAGGAACAACGACGTGGACGTAATAGGATTGTGTTCCCTTTGGCATGCTTGATTAGAGTGAGTCTCCTTGCCTCTCACTTTTATTATGTACAGATTTGAATGTAGGTGCCCAAAGACACCACCATTTTTTTGGATTCTATTCAGTTCTTGGGATGTTTTCGTAAGCGAATTTTTATCCTATCTTTAGCGTTACTCAGGAACGACGTGGACACAATTGGCTACTAATTTTCCTCATCGAATTTTGCCTGAATTTATTGTTGAAATAAATAATTTATTTTGTAAAGATGATTTTTCATGTTGAATTTTCTCGCGACTCATTGTTGAAATAGACAATTTTTCTAATAAGAGATCTCTTTTCATATGAATTTATCCTCTACTCATTGTTACTTACACTTAGTATTCAATAGTTTACTAGTTATTGAATAGTTATTGATTAGCCAAACTAATCAAATATCATTTGTTTAACATTTTCTCTTTTTCATTCATTGACCTTTATTTTTTCTATTAAAATTTATTACTCATCGAAAGATATCTAATTTGTTCAGTTTGGTAAAAACAAAATTTTTTATTGAAGTTGTTATAAATTTTTAACAATGGCTGATTATCCAGCCGCTGAAAGGGTTAATATTTTATTGATTCTTGGTGACTCTAGACGTAATTATCGACAAGCTGCAGCCTTGTATCGAATTCGATATCCCGATAGAAGACATCCAAGTCATACAACCATTCGTGAGATTTACCGTAGAGCTCAACAAGGGCAACTAGCACGGGTTAGAGAACGTCGTAATTACAACGAAGATGATCTTTGTGTAATGGTCGTTTGAGCAATGGTTTATTTGAATCTCCACGTTAGTACCCGTGAAATTCAAAGGCAAAGTGGTATACCTATGGCTACTGCTTGGAGAATACTGAGAAGTCAACGTTATCATCCATATCATATTACTTTGACTCAGGATCTCACACCTGCTGATATGAGGTTAAGGCTACAGATTTGCCAATGGGCACGACAAATGATTGCTAATGATCGTCACTTTTTTCAATACGTAATGTTTTCTGATGAAGCAAAATTCAAAAGCAATGGAGAGCTTAATCGACACAACTGTCATTATTGGTCGAATGTTAATCCGCATTGGTACAGGCAGATAGATAACAAAAATCGTTGGAGTCTTGATGTTTGGTGTGGAATTGTTAACGGATACCTTGTAGGCCCATACTGTTTCGATGAAAATGTAAATGGCCATCATTTTTTACAGTTCCTGAGAGAACGTCTTCCAGTACTTCTTGAAGAAGTAGATTTATACACAAGAGCAAGAATGTGGTTTCAATTAGATGGAGCTCCTGCGCACTATGCTCGAATAGTTAGACAATATCTTAATCAAAATTACCGTGACAGGTGGATTGGACGCACTGGACGTGGAGATTTGGGTGTTCGATGGCCACCGAGATCTCCAGATATGACATCACCCGATTTCTATTTGTGGGGGTATTTGAAAGATGTTGTTTATGAACATGAAACTACAACAAGGGAAGATATGATCCACAGAATTCAAACGGCTTGTGAAAATATCCCAAGAGCTGTATTACTCAGAACAGTAGAACATTTTCAGCAGCGAATTGAATTGTGTATCCAACAAAATGGTGGTGTCTTTGAGCACCTGCGTTGAATTTTGAGCAAAAGTGAGAGGCAAGGGGACTCACTATAATTAAGCACCCCGAAAAGTGAGAGGCAAGGGGACTCACTCTAATTAAGCACCCCGAAAAGTGAGAGGCAAGGGGACTCACTCTAATTAAGCACCCCGAAAAGTGAGAGGCAAGGGGACTCACTCTAATTAAGCACCCCGAAAAGTGAGAGGCAAGGGGACTCACTCTAATCAAGCACCCCGAAAAGTGAGAAGCAAGGGGACTCACTCTAATCAAGCACCCCGAAAAGTGAGAGGCAAGGGGACTCACTCTAATCAAGCACCTCAAAGGGAAAACAATCCTATTACGTCCACGTCGTTGTTCCTGGGCAACACTAAAGTTAGGATATAAATATGGACTCCACATAACATTTGATATTGCATTTTTGCACTTTTGACCTTACAAAATGGCTTTAATGTCAGCAAAGCATAATCACATTTTAAGTCAATTATTCTCTTAATGTTTATTACAATAACAAAATGATAATTCTACGAAAAAATTGAAAGGAAAACGATCTTAGGCTGATACTTCTTATTTGACCTTGAATTGACCTTCTCAAGGTCACTAAGGAAAACTTGAAATGTCATTTCCGACGTAATTTTTTCCGCTGCTCCGTATTCCGAGGTCAAAAATAGGGGTTCCCGTTAAAAAAATACAATGACCTTCAAATGGTCTTGAAAATCGAGTTCAAGGTCTAAGATGTTGGTGTCATTAGATGGCCCCTTTTGCTCCCTTCAACTTTTGTCAAGGTCATATTTCGACATCAGTAAAATAAAACCAGACAAACAGCTGTTTAGCAGATTTTTTGTTATATGACCTTGAATTGACCTTCTCAAGGTCACCAAAGAAAACTTAAAATATCCTTTGCGACGTAATTTTTTCCGCTCTATCCGATTCCAAGGTCTAAAATAGAGGTTCCTATTTAAAAAAATCACAATTACCTTCAAATGACTTTGAAAATTGAGTTCAAGGTCATAGGTGTTTGTGTCATTCGATGGCCCCCTTTACCCCCTTCAACTTTTGTTAAGGTCATTTTTCGTTAAAATTAGTTTATCCATGGTTTTTTGTCGTGCTCGGATTAAAATGAAACACCCTGTATATACATATACGTATACATATATATTATGTATACATATATACGTGTAATGCCATGTTCAAGGACATTCCGTATGTGTAAGGCCAACTTCCAGGACATTTTAGAGTTTCAAGGATGGTCCTTGAAACCCTCTATGTTTAACAACATTTTCAAGGACAGTCCTTGAAGTTTCAAGGACTATCTGCAGTTTTCACACTTAGTCCTGGATATTCCCACTCACATCCTGGATATTTTTACTTAAGTCCTGGATTATTTACAAGGACGTATATTTTGTTACAGCATGGTCCTTGATTATACCAGGTCTAGGAGTCCTTGAAGATAAGGCTATTTCGAAATATAAGTAATTAAATAAGTATGGTCCTGGAATATACCGGGTCTTGCAGTCCTTGAAGATATAGTTCTATAAATGAGTAATTTTAAGTCCTTGAAGTTACTTTTTTTAAACTAAAGTCCTGGAATATATTTAGTCTATAATGCGTACTCCCTATAACCTAATTAAACATTTTCGATAAATTATTATCAATGTCCTGGAATATCGTATAATAGATATTTAGAATTCTGGAAAGTCGGTTTTCATTTCGTTGTCAAAATATTAAGTTATACATAAGAAGGGCCCTGGATTATCATATAATAAATACTTAAAGATCTGGAAATTCGCTTTTTATTCAATTGTTGAAATACTACATTATATAACAAGCGTCCTGGAACATAGTATATATGTTTAAAATTAAAATATTTTGCGTTACGTATATTTAAGGTCGCGGAATATTTTTTTATGAATATAATATCACGATGTATATACATTTATATGATGTATATTATTTATAGAATAGCAAAAATGTATGATTTATTAACTGTAGGCAAGTTAGTATGAGTGTAAGGGGAGTCATAGGTAAGTGGAAGACGAATACTACAATCATTCTAAGTCATAAAGATTATTTTCTCTTAAAGGCATCGATTTTCGCGATAAACGTAATTGCAGAACAATTGGTAAGCAACATAAATAAGTGTAGGTATACACAGTAGTTAGTTTTTTGTACCATTTTGCGGTGGTATGCACCGCAGCATTTAAGGTACAGTAGAAGAACAAAATAATTTTAAATTCGTTAAAAAACATTTAGTTTTTTCTGTCAGTTGTACTGATGGATGTGCTATCTTAGCCTCATCTAGTACAAAGAAAATTGTTCTTTTTGATTTTCTTTCACCTGACATTTACTACGACGAATGCAAAGTTAGTTTGCACGGCAAATGTTTTGAGTTCAAGTGACTTAACGACGCTCAACATTTTCTCTTTACCCACTAACTAGATCACACAGCAAAATTTCTTTCTACGTGACCTATTACGAACTAATACGAAGGAAGTCAATTTACAATGACGATGCACGGATTTTACAACGCGCTCGCCTCGAATTAATATTTTTCACTTTTCCGCCTTTAGAGAAAAATTAAAAACCAGAAATATATATTTATTCCCTGCACTGTCGGTGTGCGTCCAGTTTTAAGTCAGTGTTTAATGCGTCTAAATTTAATCGTATACTTCGTGTTGAGCACATATCTCCTGTATTTGTATGCATATTGCAGTAGTGCGGGAAAGTATTTTGAGCAGCAGTGCGGGAAGGTACTATTTTGAGCACTTATATCGGTGCACAAAAATAAATTTATCACACTTAGTTAGGAAAAGTGTATCACGAGTTTACTTCTACGCAATGGCGTTTGTGATTTGAGCGTTAAGATACGAAGCAGTATTTGACTTCATCATATATGAGTACTTGGTATGTTGCTTGAGTATGCGGCGTCTACGTTCCTTGCAGCTCACGAAAAGGCAAATCTCCAGGTAAAAAATACAGAATAAGTATTTTAGAATAGATGTTCTCGAATAAGGGGTATTTTAAGCTCATATTTATTTATCATATCAAAATTACTTTTATTTAATAAACTCTTCAATCACAGAACATAAGAATGTAATACAAATATCAATTTGTAAATTACAGAGAAACAGATTTTAACTTTAGATAACATGGTATTTGTTTAAGATTAACCGTACATGTTTGTTTTCTTGCTTAATGATAACAACAATTTTTAAATGCTAACGAAATTATTACATAATGACTGTTAGAAAAAAAATATTTTGATTTGACTAAATCATAACATCTAGTTATATCTAACTTCAAACTAAAAATGACTTTGTTGATACATTTGATTGTATATTATGTAATAAATTGTTCTCCATTATTTCTATATCGATCGGGCGTTTTAAAACCCCCATAACTATTTAATAAAAACCAAAGAAGAAAACGTGCATGTTTTGCAGCGCTTATGAGTTACGGGTTATGGGGCTTTTGAAACGCCGAGCTTAGGGATTTTCGAAACAGCTCCCGGGCTTTAAGGCACTTCCTCAAAAGAGTCGATATATAGAGATCTCTTTAACATTCAGTCAGTAGTCTTAATTCTAAAGTCAACGGAAATTTGGTATCGTGTTACGTTTTCCTTTAAACTAATTTTTATTTTTCAAATAGTCTTATTAAATATCAAGACATGAATCTTGATCCAAATGCAAAATCTAAAATCATATAACTCTCTATATTTGGTATCAAAATTAAAACGTATAACGTGTCTTTTCTTAATATAAATAAAATAATCTAAATATAAGCTTTGTATTTAGCAGGATTGTTAACTAGATTAGTTAAATATGATCTAATCGTTTTTAATGGTTTATCTTTGATACATGGCAAATGTTGTTGCGCATTTCGCATTTGTGCATTTGAAGGTATCTTCTTCCTTATCAAGTAACTTTCAAAAAATTTGCACATCTGATTTTTTTTCATCCTCCGTGTATCTTTTGTAATTGTTTTTTGGTTTTACCATTGATGTATCTGTAAAAAAATGACATATGTAATTATTGTTAACAAGATATATTTTTCAAGTTTTCTTTTATATATACAAATTTGCTACAGTACTATACGAGCGCGACTATCTGATGATCAAGATCTGACACATTCTACTTTCGAACATAAAAAAATACGTACTACGAAATTTCTTATCTAAACAACATTCCCCGGAGAGCAATATATTGATAGCGGCTATTGAAAATTGTATTATTTGCATGTTCTCGACACTGGCACATTTAATATAGACGTTTAATTCGTTGTTTAGTAATCGTAACGTATTTCAAATGTCATTTCAAAAGGTCATGCTCGAGGTTATGTTTCATACTTAATTATCAAGTTTTCAATACTTAATTATCCAAGAAAAGCTGCTCGAAAATGGATTTAAACCATGAATTCTAAATTAAAAAAAAAAGTAGCCATGATTTTGACTGACTATACTATAGTGCTGTAGTGAATTTGTGAAATATTAAATCTAGTATCCATTTAAGATAGGATTTTGGTATTTTTTGACTAAAAATTCGAACATATACATTAGGGTGTCCCTTATTTCCAAGGTTGCAAAAATCTTCGCTCCCCACCCTTGAATCACTTCTTTTGTACAAAAAAAATGAGAGAGAAACAGGTCCGGGATTTAAAAAAAAATTTTTAACCGTGCCTGTAAGCTCATCTTTTTTCGCAAATATTGTTATTTCCGAAATATCTTGCGAAATCGCGTTAGATTAAGCATCTACCTAACAAAAAAAAATAGAGGGTTCTAATGTATCATTTCTTATGTAAAATTCGGCGCAGAATCCGAATTTATAGTTAGATTTATTAACAAATAAATTCTGAAGTCGAAAAATCGCGATTCACGTTCGAAAACTCCCGATTTTTAGTACAAAAAGGAAAGTAGCCTTTCTCTCATCCTTGTCAGATGCTTGAAATGAGTTAAATATAGCTTTTTCTTATATAAAATTCGACGCAGAATCCGAATTTACAGTTCGATTTATCAACAAATAAATTCTGAAGTCGGAAAATCGCGTTTTACGTTCGAAAACTCACGATTTTTAGTGCAAAAGGGAAAGTAGCTTTCCTCATCCTCGTCAGATGTTTCAAATGAGTTTAATATAGCTTTTTCTTATGTAAAATTTGACGCAGAATCCGAATTTATAGTTAGATTTATCAACAAATAAATTCTGAAGTGGGTGCAACGCATCACACGGCCACATCTGATACTTGGCTCGACTTTTTTCTGGTTGACAGTCAGGATACGGCCCTCTCCTACTGGAAAACTGACACAGCGTTCACTGCAGGGCACAACCTTATCGCTGCTACTCTTGATACTCAACTCCTGCAATTATCACCTGTATCATATCCTTTTGAAGACTTCAAATTAATCCGTGCTGAAGCTCTCATGAATTTTCTGGATGCATGTGAGTGGTCAGCAATTGTGACCTTCTCTCTTGACGAACGCGTGGATATCTTGAACTGTTCGTCCAGATAAAAACCATCACCGTGGTATACTATGGGTTTTCGTAAAAGTATACGAGAGCAAGACTGATTGTATGATCGGTCCTCTGAATCACGTCTACCTGCTGAAATCTATTCATTAGCTCGTTATCAAGTACATAGAGTCATTTCGGAGGCCAGGCTAAACTATCACAAATCTAGAAAGAACTTGAACATCTTGGCCTTATTGATTCAAAAAAAGCTCCACCTCACTAACTACTATAGATCAACTAAACGATCACATCACTTCAGTGCTGTATTATATGCTGCGAATGAGCCAGGCGTTGATGGTTTTTTGAATGAACTGAATGACTTTGAGTACCATGAGGACTTCACTTTTGTTGAGATTCTTGACATTGACGCTTCTGAGGCTATCCAGCATTTCTCAACACAGGCTCGCGGTCATGACTATGTTCCGTAATCATTCATTCTCAAGACACTTTATTTTGTCGCCGGTCATCCGCAGAATATTCAAACCCTCTTTGAATAAGTCCTGCTTCCCTCTAGTCTGGAAGAGGTCTATTAATCGTACAGTCAATAAGGTTTCTAAGCCCACTGGTCGCGTTTATATATTGAACTCTTTCAAACCCGTTTTCGTAAGGACCATAGTACCCAGACTGGCTTGATCAAGCTTACTGAGGATTGATCGAAGAAGGCCACCCTCCTCCTTCTGTTTGATTTCTCTAAAGCATTTAATATGGTGTATCATGCTCGACTCCTCAAGAAGCTCTTATCTATTGGTCTTGCTAAACCAGTAATCAGATGGTTACCGTCCTACCTCTTGGGAGGAGAGCAGGTTGTCTTCGACGACAAGAGTTCGTTGTCTCGTTTTCGTCCTCTTAACAGAGGAGTGCCATAGAGATCTGTCCTTAGCTCACTACTGTTATTTCTCTACGTAAACGACATCAACCAGTGTTTCGACCTTGATATGCTGCATATCATCTACGCAGATCTCTTGAGGTGTTATATGTACTTTTCATGAGGATGAGCAAAATTTCTGAACGTATAAATAGCTGGGCCACATTTAACAGACTAAAGCTTAATGTTTCTAAAACTAAAGCCATTGTGATTGACTCATTCTACATCAATAAATTTTCCACTTTGGTCAATAGCTTCATGGGTGGTCTAAGGGTTGATTATGAGTCTTTAGCACGCAGCCTGGGGGTTATCCTGGACTTGAAACTTAGTTGGAAGGAGCATGTGTCATATTGGTTTAAACGTGCTCATTCGCTTATATATCTTATTAGGATGCTTATTTTCCCCATTATTGACTATTGCTCTCTCGCTTTTCTGGATATCTCGCAAGAGCTTGACACGTAACGACAGAGGCTGGTCAATAAGTTGATTCTATATTTGTTGATTCTACATTCACCCACACTCACACTCACATACACTTAACTGCACGTACACCCTCACCCATCTACACACACGTTAACACATACACTAGCACACATACACGGAAAACACATTAAACTCTTATTTACCTACTGGGCTTACATTACATCTCTTATACTTATTATTTTTAAATTATATAACATAATGTACGCACAATAAAACTGTTATCTAATCTACACGGAAAAAAATTTTGAAATGCTACAACTCCTAAATCCTCGGAGATAAAACAATAACGTGAACTGTATTTTTATATTACGAGAAGATGCATTGCAGAACGTCCGAGTATGTTGGTATTGAATGAACTCGGTGTTGGAAATCCCTGGGTTGTTGACGTTCGAGTATTTCGGAAGTTCGCGTGTAAACACGCGCACCTCGGTTTTGGAAATCAGGGATTTCCAACGCCGAGTTCATTGAATACCAACATACTCGAACGTTCTGCACGTCACATTAGAATTGAAAGAAGTCAAATTTTTGGTTTCTACAAATACCAAGATTTCTTTGAATCAAGAATTCGCAACCCTAGAGGTGTGGCAGTTCAAAATTTCTTTCCGTGTAAATCTAATCCCTCCCTTTCCCTCTCTCTCTTCCACTTTCACTCTCCCTTTCTCTTTCTTGCTCTCTCAGGTCAATAATTCAAGGACATAGCATTAAAAATTACTAGTTTGTGATCAATCAAATATTACTTACTACTTATGTTTAAAGAACTGTCCGTTGATTCTTCACGTGCATGATTTGACTTTTTACTATTATGCAGTTTTCTCCTTTGTTCTGAATATGCTGTTACTGTGATACTAGTCTCCGAATCGTTACTTGAATTGAATACTTTTTGTTTCCTATTCTTCTGTTGGACCAAATCTGAAGTAGAAGAATCATTATGGGAATCGTTGCTACAGTTAAATACTAATCGTTTTTTTGACTTTGATTTTTTTGGTGGGACTACTTCTGGTGAAGAGCCCTCATTTTCAAAATCGCTCCCAGTGTTTGATAGCTTACGCTTCCTTGTCTTTTTTTTTAAATTTGCATCCTCTTGTGTAGAATTTAATTCTTCTTGTGATGAGTTTTCCGTAAAGGATTCGGTCATGTTTATTCTCTTATTGTTTTCTGGAGTTTCTAAATAAAAATTATAATGAAATATATGAGTGAATTGACAATAAATTATATAAAATAAGTTTATAGCACTGTGTAGCATAAATCCGCATCTATGTCACGCTTACCCGTGACATAAATAGTCCATTATGTGCTCGGTGGATTTAGGTTCATCAGTGCTATAAAATAACGCGCGATATACGTGCCATAAGTCGTATACCATATGTCATATGCTACTTGTATCGTAATATACTAATTTTAAATCGTCATTTGTAAAAAGACTAGCACAGTTTAAATGTTTTACTAGGCCCAACTCAACACATAATTAGCACAAATTTCTAATAACGCATTTTTTTCAAAATATCACGACAATGTAAGATTTTTTTTAAATACGTATGAAACAAAGGACAATTATAGCAAATATTATGATAAAAACCCTACTATAAAAATAATACAATTTTGTAGAACGAACATTACCATTTTCAACATTATGTTTAGACTCTTGTCGCTTATCAGTTTCCTTTACTTCTTTATCCTTAATATTTTTCTTCCAGAAGCTTTTTCTAGGTGCTTGGATACTGTTACTATATCTGCTACAGTATCCTGCTGATATACGTTTTCATGAACGGCATTACGGTGACCCATAAATTTTGATATCCAAACAACTTCACCGCCGGTAGCACCGTCATTATATGATTCGGTAGCTAAGTGTTTCCTCGTTATTGTTCCGCGAAGTAAATGAGGTTTATCTGCCCCACATTGTGTCGAAAATTTACGTATTGTATCACAAGTTCTGATATGCATATGTTTATGCACATTCTTGTTAGGAATTCCAAACACGTAAGGATTGCTGTACCTTACCTTAGCTAAACCTCTAAATTTAATAATAACATTAAAACATTCTCTTAAGTGCTTGTCTAACAGAATTGGAACCGAATTATACAATTTTCCGACGACCTCAAATCTACCGTATTGGGTTGCATGTTTTCTATCTGAGACATTCATATTTTTCCAATTAGGATGAGACTTATTTATAACAGTTATTTTTTTAAAATCATTTATTTCAATTCATTCCGTTTCCCCGGCTCTTTTCTGTTAAAATGCATCACTCCCACCAATGTTGCATCTGCAAGATCACGCCAAATATTATAATATTTTTTGCACCAAGCATCTGCGTCAATATCTTCAACGTCCTCGTTTATTCTGTTTAAAGTCTTTAATGCATTCAAATGTTTATTTTCTAAAAATGTATCTAATTTATTAATATCTTCTGTACTTACAAGCTCAACTTGCTTATTCTGTTTGTTTTTCAAGTAAGTTGTAGTTGCTATTTTATTAATATCTTCTCCAAATCGATCTTCGCACAATTTGGCATAACCCTCAACTTCCTTCTGAACTGCTTTTCTGCCTGGATCTTTACTCATCAAGATATCGCAATGATTAACTTTAGCTGCTTTTTTAATTAACATTGTTAAAGATGTTGCTGTTCCAGGGTGCGCAAAGCCACTTCTTGAAAACCCAGCCACCTTTTTAATTGCTAAACACGTGTCTTTGTAATAGTGTGGTCTCATAACCAATTCAAAATCTGATATTTCTGAATTAATCTTTCTGATTTCTATTAAAAAATTAGCATATGCTCTTAAATATCCGCAGATCATATAGTTTTGTCTAGCTTCAAGATATTTTTTGCAAAACGATTCACCACATTCTAGAATTAAAAAATCACTTTTAATGATTTCGAAATATTGTTCATTTTGAATTGTTGGTAGTATTTCTACTCTCATTCTTTCCGACAATCCTTTATCACAGTGCAAAAATTTTTGTCGGCCACGTAGAAGTAGTTCTCTGGTTTTGTTTGGAAGATTCTCTGTGTCTACTTTACAGTTGTGGTTTTTTATACTTAAATTTGTATAAGTACCATTACAATCAGGACAGACTTCCAGAGCTCTGCTCTTCATTTCTTTCTGTGGTTCAGGTCGTCAAGCACACAAGAATTTTCCCTTGTGATATTCGAAGTTTGAATTATGAATCACTATTCCTTTATTTCTGATAAGGGCAATGGCATTGCTTCTTGCAGCTGACTTTTTTGTAAAAACTACGAATGATTTAACTTCTGCTTGGTCCTTGTGCTTTTGTTCTAAATGACGGCCCAATTTACTAAATTTATCCTTACAATAAGGACAGAAATATTTTTTTCCATAGCCTTTATTATTTGTATTTTGTTTCATATCATACACCTCAGATATTTTCTTCTTCTATCGTTACGTTTTGCGCTGTTATCAATTGTTTAGATTTATCTGAAAATTAAAAAATCATCTATAATAATCTAAAATGAAATAGCTTCACTAACTAAATGATTCTACAATTTAACAAATTCTATAAAATAATTACTGTACATATAACTAAAATAATTATTTAGAACACTTAGTTTACGTTTAAAATGGTCTTTACCGTACCCCTAAATAAATTATCGTATTTATTCCCAGTTGCCAGTAAATAAAACACCGCATAGACTAACTTCTATAAATTGCAACGCAGAGATTTTTTAAAAATAGAAACGAGCCATCGCTTTGAAGCTTCTAGAAGTGAGGTTAGGCGACGTTTTTTTCTTTATAGTCGGAGATTAAATACAATACATTACGTGAAAGACAATGAAAAATATAAATTAATGCGAATAAAAATTAACTTAAAAAGAGACAAGAAAAATTTATAAAAATCAATATTGTAAAATTAATACTCACTTTTTTGTACTCGTGAAGCCTTCTTATTCTTTGGATTAGAATCTTTAGTATTTTTCGATAAAACATTTAAAACTTCAGATTCCGTATTAGAATAATCTATAAGACGACCATCTAATTTATTTTCTTTATTTTTATCAGATCTATTAGAGGTTGGAGATTCGTTCTCTACAATCTCGGTTTCCAGAGGAGAATCTGCTAACATATCAGTGTCCGGTTTTTTAGTACTTTTTTTTTGTTCTCGTGGAACCTTCCTATTATTTGGATTAGAATCTTTAGTATCTTTTGATAAAACATTTAAATCTTCAGATTCTGTATTAGAATAATCTATAAGACGACCATCTAATTTATTTTCTTTATTTTTATCAGATCTATTAGAAGCTGGAGAATCGTTTTCTACAATCTCGGTTTCCAGATGAGAATATGCTGATTGAGGTATATTAGTTAATTCTAATAAAGGTGTTGCAGGAACATTAGTATTTGATCCAGAATTTTTACAAGAATTTTTATCGAAGCTAGAATCTTTCTTAGAGTTTGTCGACTGCTTTTTCTTCGATTTATTCTTTTTCGCTGAAAATTCGAAAATAAACTATGAAAATGATTCCTCATTAATTTATTAGTTACATATAAACTAATTGTATGAGAAAAGAGAGATCAGGAACATCAAGAAAAAACCTAAGGAGGGAAGGGTGAGAAAAGCAAAACAAGAAATACAGAAGATGTGTAAAAAATAGATCCAACTATCCGAAACATTACTAATGAAAATTGAGATTTAGTTGTAAGCAATACTGCATCAGTAAAAAGTGAGATGGAACATTAGAAAGTGTAGAAAAGGCGGATTAAAAAGGTTTCAAAAAGATTATTTGTAAAGATGTGAAAAAAGGAATACAAGTAAGTGAATTTAGATTAAGATGAGGGCTTGAAGGGTGGTATGGGAAGATTGCGTAAACTGGGGAGATGTATCAGGACTAGTAGGATTAGAAAAAATAATAAGAAAGAGAATAACAAAACTTTTGAAAGGAAAAATAAATTATTTTTTATAAATCGATACTACTTACTTATTTTCACTAGATGAATCTCCCTACGATTTCGGTTAGATTGATCTGTATCTTTCGGTAAAACAATCGTAAAACAATCACTCCGAAAGGGAGACATTCAGAGAATCAGAAGGTGATTTCATTTCTTTACTGTTTTGTAATCCATGCGAGACGTCCGATAAATTTTTATCCTCCGACTGAGGTTGCAAAAGGCAATCTAATGTCGTATGAGTATCCAGTTTTTCCGATCCATTGGACATATTTAATAAGTCATCTATAGTCTCACGTTGCGAATCGGCTGACGCACTGATAAGTGGATCTTTTTTCGACTTTCTTTTTTGTCAATAGGTATACCTAATAAATCATCTGCTATAACACCAGTATCAATAGGAGAGTTTCCTAAACAATTTTCAAATGATTTAATTGATGAATCCAAATCATTTCCATCACTACTAGAAAACATCATTAAATCCAAAGCTGAAAATCATAAGATTTTGTTTAGGATTAGCCAGTACATTACTATAGCTAAAGAAATATATATATGCAAAACTTACATTTATCTTTTCCTTTCCTCCTTTTTGTTTTACGATTTTTATATTTCTTAAATGTTTTGACTACTGAATCATTTGATTGCAAAATAGAATCTCGAGCATCATTCGCTAATTTGTCCAGTACTTTGGGAGAGGAAGTTTTGCCTTTGAAAGTTGAAACAAAACTATATTCTAGATCTGTAATTTTTAAGTTTTATTTTTAATTTAGACGTTAAACAATCAAGTGTTTGTAAAGTTATACTGTTTTTCTTCAAAGTTATCAAGGACATGTTGGGCAAATAGCAGCGCTTTTCGATTCCAAATAATTGTAACATTCAAAATGATATTCACAATGAAAAACAGATATCAAAACACAATTAAATTAAATTTAATCTACCGATTTGCCGAAAGAAACAGTTGTTTATGTAAGTACACCTTCTATTAAACTCATAATAATAAGCTGCTGTTAAATTTTCGACAGATTAAGATATTCTTGTATATTAACATATATTTTTATGTATACAAAACCAGAGGGAGAAAGGTGGGGGGGGGGGTGATAATAAAATTTCACAAATTTGATTTTAATAAACGTGACTAACAAACAGCTACAGTAGTAAATTGGATTAATAATATTACAGGGAAAAAGGGCTTTTAAAGAAGAAAAATTCAGTATCAAAAAATTAATAAAATTACCACGAGTATTGTTCAACGCTGATTTTTCAATAATGACGGAACAATCAGCCATGCTTAGGGACTTAGCATGGTTATCACCCTCTCGGTTTTTTATAAAATCTTGCAGGAACTGTAAATTTTCTGAAATCAGATAAATAAATATAAAAAATTAACATGCAAAAAACATAATACGCTCCACGAGCGCATTTGTACCTTAAATATATTAAGAAACATATGTCTAACCTTGATGATGTAAAACAGTGCATGAGACTTTAATTCCAGCAATTTTAACCTCATGAAACTTTTTATTCGTAATAATGTTATTACTTTCAACTATCGGCCAAGTTTTGTCGCTGGTTAACTCAATTAGCGACTACATATTTCCGCTGCAAATAAAAGATTACTCATGAAAGTAACATAAAACAAATCTACAAAGTAGTAAAACATTGTATTAATTTTATCATTTTTATTATCTTTATTATTTTTTGTAATAATTTAATGACCACATATAAAAACTCCGGCAGAAATGGAATCATAGTTTCTTGGTAGTTCTAAGAGTGCCAATCTAAGAACTAGGAAGTTTTCTTTGTCAGTTTTTGTTACAAGATGTAACGCTTTTTATCCTAGTACTTGGGCGGTTCTTAGATCGAGTATTCTTAACTTGTTACTAAGTAGAAACTGTCCATGATAGTTAGATAACAAGTAAAATCCTAATTTCATTAAGATACACTTAGATTAGTAATATCCGAGGTTAAATGTGAAAAGCTCGATATCAAAGGGTTTAGATAATATAGTTTTTCGTAAAGCAAAGTATTAAATAATGGTTTACATGCGAAAAATCATTTACGAAAAATTTCGACTGATCCGAAACTTGAACCCGCCCCCTGCACGAGGACGGCCGCTCGCCTTAGCCGACTGAGCCACGTGGACATTGTTACATGACATGTACGAATTGCGCCATTATGCATAACTCAATAACTTTATTCTGATAACGCATAATCATTGATAATTATTTAGTTCTTATAGTTGTAAAGAATACTAGATCTAAGAACCGCCCAAGAACTAAGATAAAAAGCGTTACATCTTGTAACAAAAACTGACAGAAAAAACTTCCTACTTCTTAGCTTTTATCCCATTTTCAATCGGCTAAATTTTACCAGGGAAGCTAAATTAAAATGATTGTATCAATTATTGAAAAACAATTTTTGCCCATCCAGCTATTAAAAGAAATTAACTATTATAATATAAAAAAATCATTAAATCGACTGTTCAATCTATATAATCTACAGCCTAAGCGCCAAAAACAGTTATAACCATTAAACTATGTATGCAAGTAAGCTTTGCAATATTACAATTTATTGTACATGTACAATGGATTGGCAACCCATCGTATTGGCATTTCGACAAATAATGCTTGCGCGAACTATCTCTTTTTAGAATTGACAGATCTGGTGGTTTAGCCAAAAGTTTTTCTTGCTCTTTTAGTAATCTAATTTGATTATTTTACAACATGAAATCTAGGGAATCAGTAAAAGATTGTCCATAAACAATTGTCATTGTTTGATTGATAATTGCCGATCTAAATGTTAATTTCGTAAGGATCAAGGACTTCTCAACCGAATACGAGCTTTATTTCACGCGAGCATTAGCGACAATACTCGTTAGTCCACTTAAATGAGTTTCATAAAAAAATTGCGATTGTTCAATAAAATATTAATGAACAAATATGCTTTCAGCATTGGGACAACTAATTGAAATTGTTTGATCGCTTAATGCTTGTCAAATTAATAATCTCGTAAGGATCCAGGACTTCTCAACCGAATACGAGCTTTTCTTCCGAAGAGCATTGTTCAACCAAATACAAGCTTTTGTTCACGTGAGCATTAGCGATAATACTCGTTAGTCCTCATAAATGAGTTTCATAAAAAAATGGCGGTTGATCAATAAAATATTAATGAACAAATATGCTTTCAGCATTGGGACAACTAATTGAAATTGTTTGATCGCTTAATGCTTGTCAAATTAATAATCTCGTAAGGATCAAGGACTTCTCAACCGAATACGAGCTTTTCTTCCGAAGAGCATTGTTCAACCGAATACAAGCTTTTGTTCGCGCGAGCATTAGCGATAATACTCGTTAGTCCTCATAAATGAGTTTCATAAAAAAATGGCGGTTGATCAATAAAATATTAATGAACAAATATGCTTTCAGCATTGGGACAACTAATTGAAATTGTTTGATCGCTTAATGCTTGTCAAATTAATAATCTCGTAAGGATCCAGGACTTCTCAACCGAATACGAGCTTTTCTTCCGAAGAGCATTGTTCAACCGAATACAAGCTTTTGTTCACGTGAGCATTAGCGATAATACTCGTTAGTCCTCATAAATGAGTTTCATAAAAAAATGGCGGTTGATCAATAAAATATTAATGAACAAATATGCTTTCAGCATTGGGACAACTAATTGAAATTGTTTGATCGCTTAATGCTTGTCAAATTAATAATCTCGTAAGGATCAAGGACTTCTCAACCGAATACGAGCTTTTGTTCCGAAGAGCATTGTTCAACCGAATACAAGCTTTTGTTCGCTCGAGCATTAGCGACAATACTCGTGAGTCCTCATAAATGAGTTTCATAAAAAAATGGCGGTTGATCAATAAAATATCAATAAACAAATTTGCTTTCAGCATTTGGACAAACAATTGAAATACCTGAACAATTAAAATCGTTTTTGGGGGTTTATACTGATCTTTTAATGATCTAATTTAATTATTCAACAGCGTAAAATCTAACGGATTAATAGATTTAGATTTAGATTTAGATTTAGATTGATTTTATTTTTGTACATTATGTTGTACATATACATTATAGAAGTTTGGTGAAATAAAGATAATACTTGTTGTGTCAGGGTGTAAGTGTGAAAGTGAGTAATGGAATTAAGTGAGATGAGATGAAAGTGTGTTCATGAGATGAAATGTTTGCGTTATGTTTGTGTATTTTCCAAATTGTAGAAGTGATTTTTAGCCGCCTGTTTAAAGTGTGATATGGACAGGGTGTTACGTAGGTGAGATGGAAGGCTGTTCCAGAGGTAGGAAGCGCTGATGAAAAATGAGTTCTTCAGCGTCTCCGTCTTGAAGGGCGGGATGTCCAGGGGGGTCACCTCACCCCTCACAGGCCTGAGCGCGACGTGGAAATCAAAATAGGCTAATAAGTAAGAGGGTACTGAGGTGTTAAAGATTTTTCTAAGAAAACATGCCATAAAGTATTTCCTACGTCCGGCGGTGGTAAGCCATTGCAACTCACGCCTATAAGGGGAGATGTGCTCGTCCCTCCTTACACCGTAGATATAACGGATCCCCGTGTTGACAAGCCTCTGAAGCTTCAGGTCGAGTTCTTGCGTCAGGTCATAGTAAGCCAGTGAACAGTAGTCGATGATGGGAAACAGGAGTGCTTGCACTAAATGTTGGCGCAATCTGAAGTTAGTGCTCTTCCGAAAAAAGTAGAGACGATACATTAAAGAGTGAGTACGTTCGCAAATTTGTGTGACGTGCTCTTTCCATGATAGTTTGGAATCGAGCACCAACCCCAGGTTGCGTACAGATGATTCGTAGTCGACCTGGGCTCCCCCTATATTTATATAGGTGTTGGCAGTAGAGGGAAGAGCATTGATATAGTAGGGGGAAACCAGGACGATTGCCTTAGTCTTACTGACATTGAGCGTAAGCCTATTTAGTGCTGCCCAGCCCATTATCCTTTCGGCGTTAGCACTCATCCTGACAGAACAGGAGTCGAGCTCCTCAAGGGGGCATTGGCAGTAGATTTGCAAGTCATCCGCGTAGATTAGATGGGATACATCTGAATCTAGGCAGAAGCCAATGTCATTGATGTACAACGCGAACAACAAGGGGCCCAAAACTGACCCCTGTGGGACACCGGTGTTTAGTGATAGGAATGTTAAGAGTTCGTTGTTGTCACCAATGACGCCTGTTCTCTTCCGGAAAGGTAAGATGCAAGCCAGCGGATGACCTGCTTGGAGAAGCCGAAAGAGGATAGCTTTCCGAGCAGCCTGACGTGACACACTGTATCAAACGCCTTGCTGAAGTCAAATAGAAGTAGCAGAGTGACTTTCTTCCTGTCTATTCCAAGCCTGACATCATCAGTCAGCTTAATCAAGCCAGACTGCGTGCTGTGGCCAGTGCGAAAGCCAGTTTGGAAGTTGTCAAGGTAAAGCCTTGTTTCAAGATATTCAGAAATTTGCTTGTGCACCAGCCACTCCAGCGCCTTGGACAGGAAACAGAGTAGAGAGATCGGACGGTAGTCAGTTACAGCTGTTGGAGAGTTGACTTTATTTAGTGCTCTTACGAGCGATGATTTCCAGGCGGAGGGAAAGCGTGCCTCGCTCAGAGACAGGTTGAAAATTTGACAGAGTAAGGGAGCGAGTATTGGCAGTGCTTTAGAAACTACAACCTGTGGGATGACATCACTTCCTCTGGCCTGGGTGTTAAAGTGTGTTACTGCAGCCGACACGTCCGATTCTGTGATTTCCCTGAAGATGAAGTGTTCAGGGAGGTCCAGACTCTCCAGGGTTCGCAGATACTCCTCAACAGATGGAGCTTGAGGGTCATTTGAGATGGAGCTAAAGCGTTCGTTGAGAGCATCCGGAGAGAACCGAGCAGGTGAAGGAGTTTTAGAAGTAGTAATACCAAGATTCCCAAGCTCTCTCCAGATCTCTGCAACGTCGGTCAAGGAGGACAGGCGTGAATAGTAGAAATTCAACCTGGCCTCCTCAATCCGTTTATGAGCGTCGTCCCGCGCGATTCTATAAAAGTATAGGTCCCACGGTAAACGACTTCTGCGAAAACGTCTGTAGAGTCTGTTCCTTTCAGTTAAAAGGTCACGAAGAGCCGCGGTAAACCACGGGTGACGTTTACGTCCAGGTGTCACGGTCTTTAATGGGGCGAGATGATTTATGGCGTTCGAGATGTTGGTGTTAAGAGTGGTGATGCATTCGTCAAGTGATGGCGTGGCGAAGGATGACCAGTCACATGCGCTAAGGAAGTCCCTTAGCTTCTCAGCACAGATTCCTTTGTAGTTTCTGTAAGAGTATGTAGTAGGTACGTGGCGTGGAATCTGTACGTCGAGTGTGGACGTGATCAGGTTATGTCCGTTGATGAAAGGAGTGTCAGTCTTCCAGTGTGAGAGCAGGCGATCCTGCTCATCAATCAAGCACAGGTCAAGCCAGGTGTCAGAGTTCTGTCTGTGATGGGTTGCACTATATGGTGCAGAAATAAGGGAGTTCTCATCAATGAAAGCCCTGATGAAATTTGCGTCTTCAGATGAGGAAATCTGATCAGCATTTAAATCTCCCATGATGACCTTCGTGGAGTAGTTGTGCATATGCATTGTTAGTTGTTCGATGAAGTTAGATCCCAGGATAAAGGGTGAGTGAGGAGGGCGATACACAACTCCCACGAAGATGGGCGATATTTCCTTAGATGTGATTTCACAAAAAAGATACTCTGGCTTACCCGGCTTGCCCGACCATTCGCCGTCAGATGACGAGATAACGCTAGCAGTCAGTGAATGATGAATGTAGAGGGCCACACCTCCACCGTTCCTGTTTCTGTCCCGTCTGTACAAAGTGTAATCATCCAATGAAGGGATGGATAGTATCTTGTCACTCAGCCAGGTCTCAGTTACAGCCACTACGTGAAAGGGGGGACGAGTGGACAAAAAGAACCTGATTATCTCAATGTGACCCGTAAGGGAGTTCGCATTGAAATGACAGACCCTAAGACCCTCAGACAGAGACACCTAGGAGGCAGATGTAGATGAGATGAATGATTTAGATGGTGGTTTTGGCAAGATGATAGGTGTGTGTCTTAGTGTGTGATGTCCATGCTGGCTGTTGGCGGCGATCGGGCCAAAAAAGCCTCAAGATCAGCATCGGTGGAGATGATAGTGGCCCGCTCACTGTCCTCGCCAGAACGGATGTAAATTCTCCCATCCCTCACGAAGGAACGGCAACCTTTTCTCCTCTTCGCCTCGAGCCTGGTCTTGATGCGCAACTTATGGATGTCTGGAGGAAGGAGCTCGTTAATGTTGACAAGTCCCTGGTGATCTGGGTAGAGAGCTTTCGCTTCCTCCAGTAGTGCATCATCGAGTTCGCTGGTATGAAGTTTACGCTTCCTGGCTTTGGCCACTATGATGGAGCGGGCCAGCGCACTGGAGGAGAGAGTGACAGCTAGGGGTGGAAATCTGCTGTCACCTTGGGCGTTGATGGTGTTAGCGTCGAGTCTCCCCATGGTTCTGACGGTTGCAACATCCCGCCTTAGGACCGTGGGGTCCAGTGCAGCCAAGACGGTAAAGGCCAGGAGATGCAGTGACGTCTCCTGGGTGTAGGCTAGGCCGGAGATCACCACCACATTATTCGCAGAGCGCTCCTGCTTCCTCTTAACCTCAGCCAGTTCACTGCGGAGGTTGTTGATCTCCTCGGAGGCAGGAGCACTGCTGATGTTGTGCTGCTCTGCGGGACTCCTTGACGACAGCTCTTGATATTGAGCCTGCAGCTCGGAGATGGAGGACTCGACATTGGTTAGTCGAGTCTTGAGCGCAGGCAAGCCGTCAAGGGCTTTGAGGCGGCTTTCAAGAAGGCCAAGCCTACTCTCGATTCTTGAGACCCTTTCAGACATGGTGTTTTGTGCCTGAAGGGCCTCATTCTGGATCTTCCTAATGTCATCCAGCACCGCGAATATGTCCTTAAGGGACGTTTCGATGAACGAAACCTGTGTTCTTGCAGGCGACTGGGTTCTGGAGCCCGCAAGAGAAGGAGGTGCCGTTGTTCTTTTTGTGCGCGCCCGTTCCAGGCGTGCCCTTGGCTGACCTATTTGCTGCTGCTGCCGCTGCTGCTGTTTGAGCTCTCGTCTGCGTGGTTTTTGGTGTGACGGTGGCATATTCCTCCGCACAGACTGCGCAAGCGAGCGTTGCAGTATCACTAACCATTATAGACCTGATGTTGACACAAATGGAGTGGAACTGCCGATTACACAGCTCGCAGATCTTCATTTTCCCTTTGGCAGCTTTATTACATTGAGCACACGTGAGGAGCGACTCGGCATTCTTCACACCAATTCCACTAATTTTTGATGTTATTAAGTCTCCGTCGACAACTTACTGGCAGTCGATAATGTAGAGCGTGTTGTAAAGTAGTAGCAGGTGGTAGGTTATCGACTGATAGGTAAGCTAGAGACTTAATACTCTCGAAAGCCAGATGGGGTGCTAATCGAGAGAGGTGAGAATTGACCGACCTGTGATTGATGATGTTGCTGGTGGTGTTCCGTGTACCCGACAGGTGGCTCCACGTGGATCGCTTTGAGGAGAAATAGACGCCGTGCAGCAAGGAGAAAAGCCGTGCAAGTTTGCAGGTTAGGTTACAGCAGGTGATGTTGGAGCAAGAAATTAGCGTTGAAAGAAGTTGCAGCCTCCAGTGATTATTATCTCACGATGAAGGTTGCAGAAAGGCGCATGCAACAAACTACAAAACAATAGGCCCAAAGGCAGCGTGCGGCAGTAATAAATCTTAGAAAAGTAAGCAGAGCAAAGCAGACTGTTGTACTTACGTGCGAGAGAGAGAGAGAGAGAGAGAGAGAGAGAGAGAGAGAGAGAGAGAGAGAGAGAGAGAGAGAGAGAATAGAAGATTGCCTGTAAACAATTGTAATTGTTTGATGGCTTAATGCTTGTCAAATTGTTAATCTCGTAAGGATCAAGGACTTCTCAACCGAATACGAGCTTTTGTTCCGAAGAGCATTGTTCAACCGAATACAAGCTTTTGTTCGCGCGAGCATTAGCGACAATACTCGTGAGTCCTCATAAATGAGTTTCATAAAAAAATGGCGGTTGATCAATAAAATATTAATGAACAAATATGCTTTCAGCATTGGGACAACTAATTGAAATACCTGAACAATTTAAATTGATTTTGGAAGCTTTTATTGATCTTTTAATGATCTAATTAAATTATTTAACAGCGTAAAATCTAACGGATCGATAGAAGATTACCTATAAACAGTTGCAATTGTTTGATCGCTATGTGCCGATCTGAATATTAATCTTGTAGGGATCAAGGACTTTGCAACCGAATACTAGCTTTTGGTCGACAGAGCATTATTGACGATACTCGTTAGTCCACTCAAATAAGTTTTATAAAAAAATAGCGGTTGGACAATAAAATATTAATGAACAAATATGCTTTCAGCACGTGGACAACCCATTAGAATACCTGAAAAATTTAAATCAATTTTGGGAATTTTCACTGATCTTTTAATTATCTAATTTAATTATTTAACAGCGTAAAATCTAACGGATCAATAGAAGATTGCCTATAAACAATTGTAATTGTTTGATCGCTAAATGCTGGTCTTATTTTTAATATCGATAGGGTCAGGTAAAAATAAATTACCAATAAAGACCTAAATTATTTTCTCTACTATATCTATATTAGATCATATTTATTGCAATATATCAAACTTTGATATAATACGTAAATATGCATTCTACTTGAATATATACTAAGCATTATCACCCGGCATAATCATGCATAACTAATCAGGTTTAGATAATTTTATATCTTGTTTCTCAAGTAAATTTTCTCTGGCTAAATGTATGAGATTCAAGAAGTTGCACTGTTAATTTTGTACAAGAGTGATAAAATATTTGTACATAGCTAGGGAAATACATCAATTATTATTTTTTTTTACATATAAATAGATATTTTAATGTTGATGTTTGCGAATAAAAAAATTTATAGCTAAATATTGATTTCAATAATTTATAATGGGAATTCTGGAAATTGAAGTGTTTATTTTGTGTAAGGGATGGAAACATGTGTCATGCATACTGCATGAATATAAACTATAATATAACCATATACTTAGGTCTCGACGATAAGCATACATGCACCATCACCTCACATAATCATGTATAATGAATACAGCTATGGATAATTTTATGTCATGTTTCTTAAGTAAATTTTCTCTGACCAAATAAAAGAATAAAAATCATCTAATTAATAATGGTATTATAGGAGCTTTGAAAATTATTAGGTTATTTTTCAAAGTATATATGATTCGTTTACTCTGTTCTGCGACATAATTTTGTACATTAGTAATGCAAAAGATCAAAGTTTTATGATTTCTATGCCAATTATCTAGTGCGAGTAACGATTTGTTAATTATGTGTTATATGAACACTGTATTTTAATAAGGTATTAAAAAGATATATATTTCTAATAAGAAATACCCATGCAGTATTAACTTTTGTATTCTTAAAATATCTTTCTTTTTATGCAAACTAACTCTATGAACGTGTTGGTAGTGAGCGTTGTACATTAACATGTTATTAGCATCTTTTTTACATCTAAAAAACTACGCTATAAACCACATCCTTGTTTACAACTAAGTTATTATTAGCAATAGTATTATGAGAATGACTATATGGCTCAGTAGGCAGAGTGTGCATTGATACCATACAATAGTACCAGCCAGAGTCCTATAGAGATTTTCAGAGACACTTATGTATAAAACATACCGATGTGCTCGGAAACACTGCCTAGTGAGTTATCGTGGCTCTCATAATATTGTTACTGATAATAACAGTTGTAAACAAGGATGTAGCTTACAGCGTGGTTTTAGGGTGGAAAGAATATGCTTAAATTCATATAAAATCATTGACAATAATTCACTTGTGCATAATAATAGAACAACCTTGTTGAGCCACACTGCACAACTAACAGTTAAACAATTCACATGCATATAGATAGGTTCTGTTAAAATATCCGATTCACAGCTGTATTAATTTACAGCTATTTTTCATAGCTATCATGTTGCATACAATCATGATGGAACACCACATACTTTAGTAGGTAGTTTTTCTGACGTAATATATAGATTTAAACTTTATAAATGTAAATAGTATAAAATAATACTATTTTTATTTCCTAAGAGAGCAAGCAAAGTTGCGGATAACATTCTAAATAATGAACTTCCACTAGTTGCCATCACAAATATCTTTTACGTAAAATGAGGATACAAAACTTTATAAACATAAAATGCTCTGAAGCACCTTAAACCAGGGTAGATCAGTTGACGAGCATAAAAATTAAGCATTTGTTCTACTAATGAAACTTGAGAAAAAATAGTGGGCGCATTGGCATGCTTATGAAATGAATCTGAGCATGGCAAAATGAAGGAAAAGCTCTCAATAGCCCAATGAAGATGAGATGCCCTTCAATTGGGAACTCAGGGAAGTTTATCAGTTCGTGATGGCCCTGTACACTGACATTTTTTTTTAATATCAATATAATTTAATTCACTACATTTTTTAACTTTTTTTAATATGGTTAAATTTTCAGTATAAAATAAACAATTTATAATGTTTATCGCTTGAAGACCACGTCCAGAACTCTACAAGAATTTTATTAGAAATTATTGTTTTTTTTTCTCTAAATACATATTACATATATAAAAAAATTCTAACTAGCTCTAGTACTATCCTTATGTAAAGCTCTATACTTTGTATTTTTTATTATTCTGTGCAAAAATCTTTTTTTGTTGATTTTTTTTTATAAATAATAGCGTTACTAATTTTCACGTATAGTACTTTTACAAAGAGCATTTTTATGTATAAACTTTCTTTAAAGATTGTTAGAATAAACTGTATTGCAGATATACTGCAAAAATATGCTCAATTTTTCAAAAATTAGCAGTCTATTCTATAAATAAATTATATATGTATATTTATATATGTAATAAAAGAAATACTTTTTGGATGGCCATGCACCTTCTGGGTGTCCCTGCACAGGACTGGTTGCTCCAAGAGTGGGATTGCTCTTGGGCCTGTGGTTGTTGCGCTGGGCCAGGCGCTCTCAGCCAGGCAGGTCCAGTCCACCACAGGCTGTGTTCGGAGAGTCCCTGGACGTCGGTGCCTCAAGACGCGATGTCTCCCGGGGTTCTCGTTCGTTGGCACGTAGTGACACTTTGCTTTGGGATCTAGTTTGTGAATGTGCGCGAAGAGTCGATCAAATCATCCAATAGTGATGTCGAAATAGCCTTGATTGTCCGTCAAACTTTACGTCTCCGCAACGTCAATCCAACCAGCGTTTTCCACAAGCACATTCTGACTCGGATTGAGCTATAGCCAACCTTTCATGAGGATTGTCAAGCCAACGTTCTTACATTTATAGATTTCAATGGCATTGATTTCATAGCGAATTTCCTCGAACATGTGACAGAAAGCGTTGTTTACCAGAGTCGTGTGAGCTACTACAGCTCCGTCTGACTTGGCGAGTCTACCGCTAATGTATATCATACTACGCGAGGGTAGAATGTACAGATCTTGATGTTGAATAGCGATGCGAAATTCATCACTGTTGTTAAACGATGAAGCGGTGTAAGGTTGATGAGGATGCAATTCGTAATGAGCAAGAGACTCATCGAACGTTACAGGAGACTGTATGTTTAGAATGTCTTCCATTTTTCGCGAGACAACAAAAGAATATACAGATTACTTTCCAGCGTGGGTGACAGCGACTCTTAAGTTTAGGCTTTTCAGAAACTGAATGTTTCGACGTGTTAACGCTTTGGAGGTCTGTGGAAGACTGATGTTTCGACTGCATGTCGGTCTGCTTTTATACTCTCTACCTACTTTGATATTATAAACAATTCCCATTATTGGGTTGGTTTAAGATGTAATCTAACGGTAATTACTTCTCCACGAAAATGAACAAGATTTCCGTCTTGATCGACTATGCGTAATTGTAGATGACTAATGCTTCGGACGATGACCGGAAGATAAATGACTTGAGACGGCACTTCAATGATCTTATATCCAGGTGGTACTGCAGGAAAGAACTCGTGCATGGTGTGAACAAGTTGACCATTTATATAGGATCCTGAAGTGATATTGCACTCCACTCGAAGAGCGTTCACTTTGAGAATAGTTACAGGTAAGTCTGAACTATGAGTTAAATTTGCTGGAAGTAGTTACTGCGTGAAACCGAGTAGTGAGCCGATCGAATCACGTGGACGAAAATCGATATCGCAACTACACTTGATTATACTGCGAAGTGTATTATTGTTTGGTTGCAAGCTGAATGAGATACCCTTGTGCAGCAATAGTTCTCGAAGGTAAGTATCTATATCCTCGATTTCGTAACTTCCTGTAGGTAACACAATCACTTCTTTACCAACATACAACTTATTAGCGTCTGTATCGATATTAGATATAGAATTGAAGGTTAAGAGTTTGACTAAGCCAAGGACGTAACTTTTTATACGGTGGCAGCTCGATTGCTGGAAAAAACTGTGTCTCCAGTACGGAATAAGTGTTCGAAAGACTCAAGGTTAATGAGCTCTCTTATGACAGCTTGTAGGATAATAACTGAATCCTCCGTTATTCCCCCTTTATATACAGCCGTTAGACAGGAATTTGAGACAAAGATGGCCACATTTGAAGGTATTATAATCTTGATATCTTTCATGGTTGTACTGAACTCTGTCAACTCCCAAGTATACAACAGATCTAATGGCGGCTGAAGGTCTCCAAAACTATCAATGTAGATTACATCATTTCCACGCTTACGATATGCTACCCAATGAGTTGCTGGTCGATCAGCATCGTCCAGATTCAGAACAGCTGATTCATTACGATGCGGTCCATCGGCGGGTAACACATTTCTCATAAACACTCCACGGTAGTTAGGAATTTTCAATATCTTAGCATACTTTATAATATCAGCATCAGTAAGTGCTCTATGAGGAAATCTCACATTGAGGATGTTGGAATCCGTGGGTAAATTGAGAACACTGAGGTTAATGTTAAATGAATAATAGTAATTTATTTATATATGGCAATAGCCATAGTCGGCAGTACGTCCGTTCGGCTCGGAGTCTTACAGGCAAGAGAGAGAGAGAGAGAGAGAGAGAGAGAGAGAGAGAGAGAGAGAGAGAGAGAGAGAGAGAGAGAGAGAGAGAGAGAGAGAGTATAGTACAGTGTCGAATAGTCTGACTCCACGGAGCTGAGTATACAGTATAGTATGCGCTTAGAGTATATACGCGAGGCATGCGCATTATGCTCGCGTTCGCTCGAGCTTGTCTCGTTGCACGAAATCGTCGTCAAACAGTAGATGGCGCGACGAGTACCGTTTTATGTATTACGACTGTATAAATTCACATATTACAACACGCCTCCTGAATTTTACAGTCGTGATATTTTTACATTATAATTCGATACATTTGAGTTTTCAATTTCGCATACAATTTGTCATCGCATTTTACATTAATTGAATTAAGAGCATTTCAAGTGAACTTGAGTCTTACAACTGAACTTGGCGATTATTACTTTGAACTTGGGTTTTTACAATTGAACTTGGAATTTGGTATGGACATTTGAGATTTATCTTAAGCCTTTTCTATTGTTTAGAAACTTTGTCTTGTCCAGACTCTTTGTGAGGATGTCTGCTAAATTACATTTGGAGTCAACTTTTACAATATTTATTTTGCCCATTTAGTAACTTTCATTTATATAATGATATTACACTTCGATGTGCTTTGAGTTTGGAGTAAAATTACCGAATTTTGCGATTGCGATTGCTCCTGAATTATCTTCGTAAATAGTTGTTGGTTCGTGTAAATTTATATCAAATGATTCGCTCAATAAATTTCTTACAAACAATATTTCGGAGACTGCCTCTGACAAAGCTACATATTCAGCAAAAGTTGAGCGTTTTGTTACCGCACCTTGTTTGTGGGTTTTCCAAAAAATTACATTACCATATAATCTAATTACGTATCCACTTGTGGATTTTCTATCTACATTATCGGCAGCAAAATCGGAATTTATCATACAATCTAGTATCTCGCTATTTATATTATCACAATATGTTAGTTTCAAGTCTTTAGTCTTGTACAAATATTTTAAGACTCGCATCGCATACTTATAGTTTTATCGTAGCAACTTTGATATCGACTTAAATAATTTACGCTGTACGATATATCTGGCCTTGTGCCTGAGCTTATATATAGCAGTTCTCCTATCAAGTTTCTGTACTTTATTCGTTCGTCTATTTGGCTAGCTTGATCTAATTTTAGATTAGTCTCCATTGGAGTATCATATAATTTTGCATTTTCTAGATTATATTTAGCAGCCAAAGATTCAATATATTTGGTTTGACTTAAGGTCATTTTGTGTCTATCATCGTTATAATCTATATCAATACCTATATATTGACTTATTTTACCTAAATCTTTCATTGCAAATCTTTGCATTAGACTAGCTTTTATTTCGTTTATTATATGTTTATCTTTGCAACAAATAAGGAGATCATCTACAAAGACTAGTATGTATAGTGTATCTTTGGTTGTATTATGTATATATAGGCAATAATCATAATTACTTCTCACAAAGTTAATACTTTCCATATATTTGTTGAGACAATCATACCAAGCTCTTGGGCTTTCTGTGAGTTCATAGAGTGCCTTATGCAATTTACAAACTTTATTGTCTCCAGTTTCATAAACTTTCGGTTCATTAACATATACTTCTGTTTTTACATAACCATTTAAAAAGGCCGTCTCTACATCTATTTGTTCAATGAATAAATTATTCTTACAACAATAAGACAATAACATTTTTAAGGTTTGCATTTTTCCTACTGGTGAATAAACATTATCAATGTATTCCTTTTGTTGAAAACCTCTAGCAACTAATCTAGCTTTATGGACATTATTGCTTTTCTTTTTGTACACCCATTTTACATCAATAACCTTTTCATCTTTTGGCCGTTCAACAATTTGCCAAGTATTATTTTTCTTTAAACTATTAATTTCGGAGTCCATCGCAATTTTCCATTGTTTATATTCATTTGTGTTTAACGCCTCCTCAAATGTATTCGGTACATTTGGATCAATGTGATTTACATAGATTAAATGAGTTACAGGATTTCCATATCTATTTACAGGACTTTTCTTTCTATTAGATTTTCTTTGTACTTTTAAACTTGAATTATCATTTTCAGCGATATCAAAAATTAATTTGTTATCTCTACTTTCCCCGAAGGTCTGAGTAGAGATAAGCGATTTTGTTTGATTTGAATTTACATCAAATCATCCAATAGTGATGTCGAAATAGCCTTGATTGTCCGTCAAACTTTACGTCTCCGCAACGTCAATCCAACCAGCGTTTTCCACAAGCACATTCTGACTCGGATTGAGCTATAGCCAACCTTTCATGAGGATTGTCAAGCCAACGTTCTTACATTTATAGATTTCAATGGCATTGATTTCATAGCGAATTTCCTCGAACATGTGACAGAAAGCGTTGTTTACCAGAGTCGTGTGAGCTACTACAGCTCCGTCTGACTTGGCGAGTCTACCGCTAATGTATATCATACTACGCGAGGGTAGAATGTACAGATCTTGATGTTGAATAGCGATGCGAAATTCATCACTGTTGTTAAACGATGAAGCGGTGTAAGGTTGATGAGGATGCAATTCGTAATGAGCAAGAGACTCATCGAACGTTACAGGAGACTGTATGTTTAGAATGTCTTCCATTTTTCGCGAGACAACAAAAGAATATACAGATTACTTTCCAGCGTGGGTGACAGCGACTCTTAAGTTTAGGCTTTTCAGAAACTGAATGTTTCGACGTGTTAACGCTTTGGAGGTCTGTGGAAGACTGATTTGTTTATATTCATTCATAGACATTGTTTATATTCATTTGTGTTTAACGCCTCCTCAAATGTATTCGGTACATTTGGATCAATGTGATTTACATAGATTAAATGAGTTACAGGATTTCCATATCTATTTACAGGACTTTTCTTTCTATTAGATTTTCTTTGTACTTTTAAACTTGAATTATCATTTTCAGCGATATCAAAAATTAATTTGTTATCTCTACTTTCCCCGAAGGTCTGAGTAGAGATAAGCGATTTTGTTTGATTTGAATTTACATCATATTCATCAATTTTGGATTCTTTTTCCAGTATTTCAGTTTCTACGTTTTCAGATTCGCTATTTTCCAAATCTCTATCTTTTTCGTCATCAAGTTTTTCTAAACAAATTAATTGAGTTTTCTCTTCAACTACTTGAACATGTCTAGCATGAATGACTCTACCATTGACTAGAACTTTATAGCCATTTTCTACATAGCCTACTAGTACGCCTAATTGGGCTTTATCGTCCTATTTACTTTTTCGCAACGCTTCTGGAACTCTTACGAAGACTCGACTTCCATAAATTTTTAAATTATCTACATTAGGCTTTTTTCCAAAAAATATCTCGTAAGGAGTTTTATTTTCCGCTGTATTTGCTATTGTACGGTTTTTTAAATACGCGACCGTTTTTATGATTTCAGGCCAGTAACGCCTATGAATTTTAGCTTCTCGCATTAAGCATCTACCCATATCTATTGCGGATCTATTATATCTTTCCGCTACTCCATTTAATTCATAGACGTAGGGTGGGCATGGCAATAATTCAATTCCTTTAGATTTTACAAAGTCATAAATTTCTCTATTCAGATATTCTTTGCCATTATCACATCGTAATTTTTTAACCTTTATATTGAATTTATTTTCTACTAAATTAACAAATTCTTTCAAACAACTTGCAGTCTCTGATTCATTTTTAATACAAAAGATTCTAGTGCACTTACTATAATCATCAACAAATGTTAAGAAATATTTTTCTCCACCATAACCAGTTGTGCTATGTGGACCATTTAGATCAGTATGAATTAGTTCTAAAATTTCAGTAGTTTTTGTTCTATTATTTTCGAATGGTGCATTTGCCATTTTACTTTCTATACAATTTGCACATTTCATTTCAACATTTTCTATTTTATCTGGCAAACCTTCAACTAATTTATTATTTACTAATTTGTTCAAATATTGAAAATTTACATGGCCAAGTGCCCTATGCCATTTTTCTTTGTTAGTTAATTTTACTGAATTTACATACATTTCATTACTTGCTCTTTTTGATACAAAACTTTTCATATAAAACAAATTTTCCTTTTTGTTTGCTACAGCTATTAACTCTCTAGATTTATTAAAAATTTTTGCAATATCTTTATTTGCTAATACTGTATAATTTTCAGTTATTTTTGCAAGACTCATCAAATTTTGTTTAGTGCCTTCAACATAATAGACATTTTTTAGATCAACATATTTTTGATTATAATAATTTTTAAAATAAATTTTAACATTACCTATTTTGGTTGCTTTTAACATTTTACCGTCTGGTAATTTTACATCAACAGGATTTTTCAAATCTACACATTTATCAAAGAATTTATCACGTTTTATAATATGATCTGTGCAACTACTATCTAATAACCAATCGATTTCGCTACAATTTTCACCTGTTACATGATTTACTTCACTTGTTTTATCATTCTTATACTTTTCCCGAGGGTAGGTATAAGAATTGTTCGAGTCGTGGCATACCTGTGTTGTCCATGATTCAGATGAATAGTTGCCTTGTTGCTCGCTTGAAGAGTCACCTCTGGGTTGACCTTGTCCTCTGTCTCGGCCACGACCTCTGTAGTTTCCACCTCTGTTGTAGGCTCTTTGATGACCTTGTTGACCTTGACTGGATTGAGTACCTCGTCCTCGGTTACTCTGCTGTGGTGGTCTCGTGCATGTATTTTTGTAAAGTCCAACTTTTCCACAGTTGTAACATTTACCCTCGAACTTGGCTGTAAAAGTACTTACATTATCAGAATCGTTTTTTGTATAATTTTTCTCTTTAATTTTTGATTTGACATAATCTATTGTCTTTTGATCTTCTGGAATGCCATCAATGAAGTCTCCTATGTAGCTGTAGCTTGGTGGTAGTGCTCGTAGTAAATACCTCATCTTCTCTGTTTCCTCTAGTTTTCCACCAGCCGCCTTGAACTCGTTCACGGTTTTCTTGAATTCTGCGAAAAAATCGTCTACTTGATCAAAATTCTTCATATTTACTTCTTCCAGCTTTCCTCTGCAAATTATTTGTAGTGGCGTGGATTGCGTCGAATATATTTTATCGAATTTTTCCATCATGTCAAATGCTGACATTCTAATTGTTTATCAGATACAGTGCTTATTATAATTGTTCTTGCTTTTAAATCTTTTTTTCTGCCATTCACCTTCTTTATCTTTATATGCAGCTGTTATTTTACTAGTTGCAGGTTCGTTACACTCTTTATATTCTAATAAAATCATCAATCTTATTTTCCAACTGGAGTAATTTGCACCATCAAACACGGGTATCATGATATCTTCAACTTTAGCTTGCTTCGCCATTTTTATTTCTTCTTCTTTGACACGTATATTCTCGTACACTTGATTTTTCAATACAACAATTTTCTTGATTTCTTTTAAAAATATTTTTCTAATCTTATTTCTTATTTTCTTTGTTAATTCAATATCTGTAGCATCTAATTCATTCTCTTGTTTTACTCTATGTTTAAGCCACGAGAACATGTGCTTAACCTCGAAATTGCCACGTGTTCTGTACTAGCACGTTACCACGTTTTTCACTTGCCGACTTTAATCTATTGACATCGCACTTTAATCTTTATTAATTTTCAAAAATCTTCTTATTGTTTAGTACCTGACAACTTTATCTTCGTCACTGAGCATATATTTTTTGACTTTAACCTTTTCTTAACTGGTTAATCTTCACTTGAAATTTTTCTTTTTTTGACGGACGTTTCGACACAAGATTCAAATTTCAATGCTTCACAAGCATATAATCTTTCTGAGAAATTTTCTCCTTTAATTTCACTGCTCAATTTTTCACTGTGCGATTCACTTTGTTAACAATAACCGTTAACTTCTTTTCCACGTGGCTTTCTTCTAACCTCACTTTTTACTCCCCTCAATTTTACATTTCCCCGAATGTTAATGTAAAATTGAAAAAATAAAGTTAACCACGGTCTGCTACCATATTGGAATCCGTGGGTAAATTGAGAACACTGAGGTTGATGTTAAATGAATAATAGTAATTTATTTATATATGGCAATAGCCATATTCACACCCAATCCGAGTTTTGACTTTAACTTCATAGCGTTCGTTACTGAGTATACTTTTTCACTAATTCCTGCGTCTTTTGCGAAAACTTTCTGCCAAGATTGATCGGTTAAAACTTTGTCAGCTATATTTCTAGCTTCGATGTTTTCACGATTCTGCGAATAAGCTATGTCGTGTTCTTTACAGGCTCTATCGAGAGGATTGACTCCTGTATAACCGCGAACTAAGCGTTTAGCTAGTTTCATACCTGGACCACAATACTGATACCCGGGCAAATGAAGTTCAAACGGGAGTTTATTGATTAGACTGTTCACTAAACCGTGACACTGAAGACGACGATGACGTCGTTGCTGACAGCGTCTATGTATGATCATCACACCTCAAAGGTTTGATTACAACTGAGGCGTAAGGCATATAAGCGCGCTATTTATAGTGTCGTGCACAGTCGCAAACGAACTCTCGTGTTGATCACATGAACTTCAAGGAGCAGTCTGTTAGGCTTCCGATAGTAAACTTTGACACTATCGTGGAGCAGGAAGAAAGTAGGAGAAAATGGCACTGACAACTACTTCCCGAAAGCATACGAGCAGTATTTTGCAGTCCATCGAACTGCAGTAAAACTAACAGTTTACTCGCTCTCACAACGCATCCTAATGGACTGAGATTCGAAAATATATACGTTTACTCAAAGTCTCTCAATCAGCCAAAGTACAAATTTCTCAAGGATCTCTTAGAACCTCTCGAAGGTATACAATACTTTGCCTTTAGCGAGCATAATGAAGTTGTAGCTCCTGACAAAGCGATGCCCAATTCTATCATGATATTTGACAATGTAGCCTGTGAAAAGCAGAATCATATAAGAGCGTATTTCTGCATGGGAAGACATAAGAATGTTAAATGCTTCTATCTCTGTCAGTCATACGCTGATATACCCAAACATCTTGTGAGAGATAATATTAATTTACTTGTTGTCTTTCGACAAGATGACGTCAATCTAAATCATCTTTATGACGTTTATGTTAATTCCGATATGACGTATGTTAAGTTCAAAGATTTATGCATGAAATGTTGGATAGATGGTAAGCATGTCTTTTTAATGATTGACAAAGATAGTCCGATTAACAATGGTCGCCATAGGAAGGGTTTCGATAATTTTGCTATAAATATAGTACATGCATAAGCTCAGATTATCAGTCTGTCGTCAACCTCTGAGGCCTTAACATGTCGTACTTAAAACGTAAAAAATATATTCTGCATCAACTAGTTGAAGCTAGAAAGGCTGTTAAACGCGAGTACAATTTGTTGAAATTCGGGAAGGAAAATTTTGAGAAAGTCGTGGGCGAAACATTAAAACCTATTGTCGATCATCTTCAAAAACTCGTTACCGAGACGTCAAGAAAAAGTAATAATTCACAAAGCGAATCCAGAGAGAAGTCGGTAATAGAAGATTCTAATTATACATCAGATATAGGATCATACAGTAATGATGATAATGATCATGAAAAAAAGATTTCATCTATTACTAGCTCGATGATACCTATAAAGACGATAGTGAGAATACTACAATACAGAACGAACTTGTTGATAGACTACGTCTATTGATTGCTGAAAGATCGGCAGGTAACCCTAGTCACATTAATGAGATTCATTCAATCGTAGAAGAGCTTCGTGAAGCAGGCTATATGCATTGAGCTGCATGCTTGAGTTATACTCATTTCAATTATGAGTGTTGACGTGTTCGGACGTAACCTTAAGAGAAGTGAGGGCAATCGTGGTCCTCCAGGCATTGGTTTTAAAGTCACTGTTGAAAGTATTATGTCATGTAAAATAAAAGACTCTGTAACGTTGCCTCACCAAGTCAATTGAATGAAGCAGTTAATCTGGATACTCTACATCGTATAATCACAATGGAAATTGATAGAGTACACAATGTTACATCAAGATTAAGAACTGATTAGAACAATTTAGATGATATTATGGAGGTTCACAGAGATGAAATAGATGCTAAATTTAGAAGCCTAGATAATGAGATAAGAACTATAAAAGATATAATACTCAATATATCTGAAAACATTCACTCGTCAAACGTTAAATAGTGAACATCGATAGATGGAACATAAGAAAGTTGTCGTATAAAAAAGAGTTGCATAAGCCTGCTCGTCGAAACTATCGTCGTCGGTCGAATACCAAAAAACTTGCAAACAGATAGAGGTGAAGAATTTTATAATACTACATTTGATAGTCTTATGAAGCAATATAAGATTAATCTTAATCTACGTATAGCAATCTTAAGGCATCAATTTGCGAAAGATTTAATCAAACATTGAAGAATAAAATGTGGATACAGTAAATGGTTAGATCTAATCTAATAGAAGCATACAATGATAAAAAACATCGAACTATTGGCGTAAAACCTAAGGATCTTACTCTAGCAAACGAAGTTGAAATTCTGAATCAATTTTCATGCATAAGAAAGAGACTTTTGAAGAAGCCCAAATTCAAACTCAACGATCGAGTGCGTGTGAGTAAAATTAAGCTTAAGTTTTTGAGAAAGGATATACTCCAAATTGGTCCACAGAAGTCTTTACAATTGTCAAAGTATCTAAAACAAATCCAACTACTTACCATTTAAAAGATTATAAAGATCAGCCAGTGAGTGAAGGTTTTTACGAAGAAGAACTAGCAAAAGTAAAATATCAAGTGTATACCTTGTTGAGAAAGTTCTCAAGAGACGTGGTAATCAATTATTTGTAAAGTGGTTAGGATTCGATGATACTCATAACAGTTAGATAAATTAATCTGATATGTAAACAAAATATCTATGTTGTAATAATAATAAGAAATAAAGAGAAAGGGATATAAGCCCCGACTTTTGCCCACACCTGTGAGAAGCAACCATCAAACTCATCATCATCATCATCTGCGTAACTTACAAATGATTTATTTCTCTCCGTTACCTTTTCCTTTATTTATTTATTGTTTTATTTCTAATAAATACAAATACAAAAAATTAATTTATTTACATTTATACACTACAAAATTCAAATTTATGATCAGCATGATAGACTAATCCTAAAGCGTACTTATTAGCCTTTTCAGCCATTTCTTCAAATAGACTTTTATTTTTTTCAAGAATTTTAGAGGTTCTATCTGGTAGAAATACTTGAAACTCCTCGTTAAGTGTTAAAACAAATCTCATTCCGAATCTTGTTTTTACTGGTCGGATTCGTGTAACCATATAGGTCGCATCCTTCTCTAGCTCAGACATATGCTTCTTTGGAAGGAAAGTGTTGTTGCAAACTTTGTTTAATGCAGAGAGATCCATACTATAAGAACAAAATACAATATTATTAGAGAGGATAAACTAAGAGAAAGAGAGAGAAAAAGTATAAGTTAAGAAATTTTACCTCAATAAGTTTATCGTTGCTTTTGAGTTAGAGTCTTGGTCTCTTATTCTGAGGTTCTCCTCTGGATCGTCCAACGAATGAATGTGCCTGACCTCTCGCTCCGCTCCCTTTCGTAGCTCTCTCCCCACTATGTTGGGTTCCCCCTCTTCTACTGTTTCTTCTAGAACTCGTAGTAACTGCTAATCATCTAGAATACTCCAGTGACCCCAAGGAATCGTGTTTGTGCAGGTTTCGACAAGATGTCTCTTGTCATCAAAAGGACTAAGCGCTACTTTCTTTTCGTTCTCAGTGCGAACCACGTGTAATCTAGAAAGTATATTATTCTGTTCGCGACTTATTATTTTTTCATCGAACAAACATTTGCGATAATCCTCGAAAGTGATGATATTTTTAACAACTCTAGATTTTACACCTTTTGCCTTCTTGATGAGTTCACTATTTTAAATGAGAATGTTGTACATTTTATTACGAAGGCCGATGAATTCCGTCATTATATATCCATTGCATTCATCTTTCATAAGACCGATAACTTTCTTATTCTTGAGAGGTATTCCAAATTCATTATTCTCAGGATAATCAGACATATCGAATTTATCAATATCTTGTTTTATAATATCATACATGTTAACATCTTGAACCTCATATATCAAACTGTCAATATCAGTATACAATAGCTTGCAGTTACTACCAACTCTTGCCTTCATATAGCCGTAGTGGAAATCATAAATGAGCGTTTTAGAAATATCAAGTACACAGAGTCCCACATATATTGGTTTTCTTATTGTTATTTCTGTACGGGCTAGTTGTATAGCAACAAGATCTTCAGCAAAGATTGATCTACTGTGGAAATTAGGTCTTGCAATTAATGTCTCTGCCCCATATCGTCCATCCCATTTAGACACTAACTTAATATCTACACGTTTTCGTTCATTTTCCATTGTCTTACCATAGACGGCATTAATGAGAAGTTTGAAAAATAGTTTCTCAAATTCATTTTTAGCTTGTTTTCTCTTCTCTGTATAGAGATCAACGTAGAGCTTTAATCAGGAACTCTATTTAAATTTAAGTGCTCTGTAAATTTTCCTTAAAATGAGACCATGCTTCAGAGCTTGTTTGAGAGCACGATAACGAACTACATAGCGCTCTTTGTTGTAAAGCATAGTTAATAATTTGTTCTCTTTTGAAGTAGGAGACGCCATGTGTTCAGGACAAAGCGGAAGATCTTTGTGATCATCATGAATATTTTCAGGATAATACAACTCAACTTCTAGAATGTAGCAAAAATAGTGATCATCAGGTACATAAAAAAAAATTAGATTCGTCAAGATTTTCAACCTATGTTTTCCGCCTTCTGGCAAAAACCGTGCCATCGCCCATCCATACATATTGTTGGCGTCAAAGTACATTAAATGTTTTTCCTCTTCTTCAGGGTTTCAGGGCCTTTAGTGCATATATTTATTATTCGCTTTTGCAAAACGGTTTGAACACTGGCTCACTCCACCTCTGATGCCCTTCTCAATAAACATCAACATATCTGCATCTGTTAACAATTCAAGATTGACTCCAGTATATTTTAACATAGCATTCCAGGTCAATCCAGGCGTCGTGTAATAATGTGCAGGGTCTAAGCCATAGGCTTCCATACACGTTGAGCGAAAATTTTCAAACACACCAGCTAGAAGAAGCACATCCGTTTTGAGATAAATATCTGAATATTGACCAAGAGTTTTCACATTTAAGGCAGCCCACACTGTTTTTGCGTGTTCGTAATCAGCATCACTGAGATTACACTCATACAACTCACTGTAAAAATTCTCTTCTTGCAGCTAATCAAAAGAGCTTATATAATCGTAGGGGAAATATGTAATACTTGTAGAGATAAGTAATGACTATGTCTAGCAAGTTCTTTAGAAGTCAGACACAGAACGAGAAAAAACTTGCATCTCTTGAGCAGGTATGAACTTGTATCTTTCGAACATGCTAGATCTTATCTAGCTCCCTATATAAAGATGCTCTTCCGCACGACCGGCATCAGTTTGTCTCAGTGTGTCAAAGGAGAAGATCACTGAAGAAGATGGACTACGATCGTCGATATTTAAGGGTTCCAGAAAGTCCCAAATGAATTTATATTTAAGGAAGTAGCCATCCTTGCTCTCCAGGAATCTGCTGTGCCTCTTGTCTTCAACTTCCGACAGCCGCACAGTGGGAGAAAATGGGGAAAATTCGAGCCACGTGTCATTTTTAATCGTAGAGCCATGATTTTTTTTTAAACTCTTTAAAAAAGCATCAAGTTTAAGCTACAGGTGCGGAAATTATTGTATCACCTTCCCCTAAACCCATGCGACCCCTAGAAGCCACCCCTACCAAACCACAAGCAGTCTAACTCATCTATCCCAGGGAACAGAGAGTTAAATCGCCATAAGCCAGCTAATAACCTAAATACCTACCTCTAACCCGCTTAACCCCTAGAACCACCCCTACCAAACCACAAGCAGGCTAACTAGCCTAACCATGGGAACAGCAAGTTAAATTGCTTAATTTTTTCTTAAAATAATAAAGCCACACACCAGAAGCCAGCTAATCACCTAAATACCTACCCCTAACCTGCTTAACCCCTAGAAACCACCCCTACCAATCCACAAGCAATAAAACATGGTGTAAAAAAAAATCTTTATTCATGTCGATTTTTCACATTGAAATCATTTAAGATTTAATGTTTAGAGCGAAGAAATCGTCTCCTCGAGACTTAAACTTCAGTGTCACAGTTTAAATTTTGAACAAAAAAGGTAAAAGCACATAAAATGGCGGCTAACACGGGAACATCGTGAAAAATTTCCAGAATTTTTTACTTGACAATGATAGACTTTAGAAAAAAATTTACTGAAGAAAAAGTTCTTAGATTAAATAAAAAAATACGTTGAAATTCTATCAGAATTTTTTGAAAATTTCTCGAATTTATTATATTATAGTACAATTTAATATAATTAAATCTATTGATCATACGAGTGTTTGATGGTTCAATGTTTACTTTTTGAATTTATTAGATTATAGTATAATACGTACAAATGTTTATTTTATCATATGGAAAAAAATAAGTTTAAATTTAAATTAAGTTTTCTTCCGTCAAATCTAAGAATATTTCTCTTCAGTAAAATGTGTTCTATTACGTCTGTTATAACATAAGGCATACGTGCGTTCTGTTGATTCTAACTCTATGTATTTATTTTTTGTTAATTAATACAGCTGCGACTAAAGAATCAATCAACTTTTATTTCATATTTTCTGTTTCTACGTTAATAAACACATGGACTTCAATTTTAATTGAGGATGTAAAATTACTTGACTTTTTTCTTATATTTCATATCAGCAGTAGTGAGTTTTAAGATTTATTTAGAAATGAAATAATGCAGGATACAGACATCATATTGATTTTCTTAATAAAATAAATACTTAGGTGAAAACGAAATGGTATTTACTTTGTCAATAATAATTTTCTGAAGGGGTATAAAATTTATTAAATAACTACAACCTACAATTATTTAAGAGCTAAAATAATGTTACTCAATATAGAACACTCATATTTATGTCAATTAATATGGAATCATCCTAATGAGCAAAATTGTATTCTCGACTGTAGTTGTAAATGATGTAAAAAGAAAGAATGCACTTTCTGAAAGACATACACAGTATCTAAGAAACCAACTAACCAAATCATTTTTTCCAAAATATAAACTAAAATGGCAAGATGTTTCTCGAAAGAAAGATGTTTTTAAATCGAATTTTATGAAAATTGTTGTGTGATTCAGTTACTTGACGAAGCTTCAACGTCAAATATAAATACTTCAACATCAAATATGAATACTTCAATATCAATCATGAATAATGAAGCTTTAACATTGTTTACTAGTAATAATTCACGTACTTCTGAAAAATTTTCTAATGTTCGTAATATAGGTCGACCTCGACGACAGAAGAAGCAATGGTTAGTGCTGAGACTTTCAGGAACAATGTAAGTATACTTGAAACCGAAACCTTTTTGCAAATTTTATGAATATTATTATTATAAATTGATCTCGAAAGTTACAGATCAATTATCGACTTAGAGGAGGAAATTGCTTGTCCCACTCTCAATGCTGTTTGCAAAAACAACGACGAAGTTCACTGTACGAATCATAAATTATGTTCCAAGGATTCCGTATGCGCTATCAAAAATGCATTCGCACTAAGGAAATGGCTTAAAGAACAGGAGAGAACTTGCTTGAAGGAGTCGATGAGGTTAATAGCGACGCATTCGAATCCAGATTCTGCAGTAGAGATGCGAATGCGGAATTTTACTTATCAATGTATAATTGATAGTAAATAAATATCAATACATTTTTTAAGAGAGAGAGAGAGAGAGAGAGAGAGAGAGAGAGAGAGAGGGAGAGAGAGAGAGAGAGAGAAAGTACTTGGAGAGGAAAAATGGCATGCATAGGTTGTTCCTCACAGGTCAGGGCGTGGATGGGGCTCGCACCACTTTCTCTCTCTCTCTCTCTCTCTCTCTCTCTCTCTCTCTCTCTCTCTCTTTCAATTTTGTATACAACCAGACCCACACACACGCGCGCGCATAAACTCATGCATACTCGTACACTCACACTCTAATTATACTACATTCATATCAACACTCATAATTTCCATGCATATATTTTCTCACATGATCGTTCACTAATAGATATATTCATCATTCACACACGCGCGCACACACTCATACAACATGCCTACATTCTTTCGATACACTCCATTTCTCATTCACTTATTCTTACCACATTCTACATTTACTCACTTAATACATTCATACTCTCATTATACTGCGTTCATATCAGACACATTCATAATCTCTAGGCATACATTTTTTTTACTTATCATTTACTCATAGATATATTCATCCATACACATATCTTCTCTATTCATATCACATTCATACTTCAATTATACCATACATTCTTCGATATACTCAATTTATAAATATACATTTTACTTATCATTCACACACACACACACACACACTCACTCACATATACATCTACCCTATTTATATCACTCTCTAATTATTCTAAATCATAACAGTTTAATTAAATTTTCATTTTTATTTATTACAAAAATAAACAGTAATAACAATATAATATAAACTTTAAAATTATTTAAGTTGACATGTAAGTAGCGCTTCGGGTTGCGTTAATTTTCGGGTCCTGAGATTTCTGAGGTTGCTGAGGCTGTTGAGGCTGCTGCTGCTGCTGTTCTTTGATATAATCCACAATTATTTCGAGGAACTCATCCCCAACAAGATCCTCCACTGGGGGCAGCACGCAATTTCTTATGCAGGATCTTGAGAAAATCTCGTGCGGAGTTGGCGGCAGCAGAGTTTTACAGTTCAGTGTAAAACCTACATGAGATTGTACCGGTAGAGTCAATACCGGCAAACTGTAGTGGGAAACTTCACGCTGCGGTGATGACGGTTATGTGATGTTTTCCACTTCAGGTTTATAAATTACTACCGGTGCAATCTCTATTGGCTTATGCTGCTGCTGAAAAAGAATTAGAAGGATTAATTAGAGAGAGAGAGAGAGAGAGAGAGAGAGAGAGAGAGAGAGAGAGAGAGAGAGAGAGAGAGAGAGAGAGAGAGATTATAATCTATCAAGATAATTCTAAAACTTACTTGTAACTCCGCTGCCGACGAACTCGAGTTGTCCAGCTATGTCAACTCCTGCAGTAGATCATCGTCACACTAAAATAATGAAATATTATATATATATATATATATACACATATATATCTGAAAAACAATATTAAAAAAATACTAACAAACAACCACCAAGTGAGCTGCTTCACTTCATCCGCCGACACGATGGCTGCTATCAACTGCTGCTGCTGCTGTAAGTATAACAATTTATTTAGTTAACATGCGTTTGAATATATGTACACATTCATACACATGCATTTATCCGTATGGATCTACATTTCATTTATTAATATACACACACGTACATTCATTCATACAATCATACACACGCATTTGTACAATCGCACAGGAGGAAAGTGCTGGAATAATGAGGGGTTTTGGCACAGGAGGGGAAAGTGCCAGAAGTAATGGGGGTTCTGGCTCAAGGGAATGAGCCAGAAGTAATTGGGATTCTGGCTCAGGGGAGTAAGCAAGAAATAATGGGGATTCTATCTCAGAATGAGCCAGAATCCCCATAGCTTATCTACTGCAAATGAATGCGGAAAATAAGAAAGAGAGTACACAGCGTTTAAACACGGTATACACACACCTGGTGTACTAGCTTGAACTATAAAAAATATGAGTCATAGTTCTGACGTCAGTAGCAGAAAAAAATGTCAGCAAAACGCTCGACTCTCTCTCTCTCTCTCTCTCTCTCTCTCTCTCTCTCGCTGCCTAGCGTATGTATATAAGCCCGGCGAAATTCGGGCTCGCGCGAATTTCGAAGCGAACAGCCGAGAGAAACACACCTACTTCCCCCCAACGTTTGGTGGGGAAGTGGATTTTTAAACGATGTACTGTCGATATTCCCATAACTGTTATATACCCATAAGCTTACAACTAGTGTTAATCATTTTCGTATCATATACACAACATGTGACGTGGAAAAACATGCAAAACGATTTTTCTCTATTGATTCACAGCCCCGAATCCGCGACACTATTATTTTATTAAAACGTTTCTGAATCTCCTTGTGATCTTGGAGGAGATCCCGCTAGATATTCTCGAGTCGGGTTACTCGAGGATGATTGGAACACTTACACTTTCATTTCTGTTAGACTCTCTCTTTATTCACTTCTCTCGAATTCACAAAATTTCACTCCTCTGCGTGACAATACGATACTCCCAACTCTCCACCGCACGCTCTATCCCTCTCGCACTCACGCACACTCGAAACTCTATTTCGCTCGCTCGTACACTCAACCGACCCGATGAAGTCGGTAAGGCACCGCCCGGCGCTGCCGCGCCTTGGACAGCTCCGTCGCCACGCGTCGTTCGCTCGTCCGCTCTCCCTCTCTTCGCGCGCGCGCCAGCAACACAAAGCGGCCCCGACTTTTCAAAATCGGTTCTGAGCGATGCCCGCGTTTCTCTCGTTTCTCTGCGGGTTATCCTTCGTTTCCATGCGCGCTTTCTCCCGAAAGTTCCTCTCTAGTAACTCACGCACTCACAACTCACACGCTACACTCTTACAACACACTCATGTCTCTCTCTCTCTCTCTCTCTCTCTCTCTCTCTCTCTCTCTCTCACGTGAGTACAATAGTTCCTTTCCGCTTTGCTCCTTTTATAGCACTCTTACTGCCGCACGCTACCTTCGGGCCTATTGTTGTGTAGATCATTGCATGCGCTTTTTTGCAATCTTCAACGTGAGATAATAATCACTGGAGGCTGCAACTTTCAACGCTATTATTCTGCTTCAACATCTTTCTCTGTAACCTAACCTGCAAACTCGCACGGTTTTTCTCCTCGCTGGAAGAACGCCAAGTCGCTCGTCACGGCAGAAAAACAGCTAGAGGAAAAATGAAGACTTGTAAAATGAGTGTGAAAATGAGTTGTGTGACCAGCATTTCCACACCATATGTGTCGCCCTTAGGTCTACAATGGTGAGGGATGCTGCCACACTCGCCTGTGCTGCTTGTGCGAAAGAGTACGTCACCGACACGCCAAAGACCACGCAGACGAGGGCAAAATCAGCGGCAGCGGCAAATACATCTGCCAAGGGCACGCCTGCAACGGATGTGCCAAAAAAGAATAAATCGGCACCCGCATCGCTTGCAGGCTCCAGGACTCAATTGCCTGCGAAAACACTAGCGACGTCTGTCGAGACGTCCCTTAAGGACATTTTCGCGGCACTGGATGACATCCGTAAGTTCCAGAATGAGGCCCTTTAGGCGCAAAACACCGTGTCTGAAAGGGTCTCTCGATTTGAGAAAAGGCTCGCCCTCTCAAAAGCCGCCTCAAAGCCCTTAACGACTTGCCTACGCTCAAAACTCGACTAAACAATGTCGAGTCCTCCATCTCTGAGCTGCAGGCACAATATCAAGAGCTGTCGTCAAGGAGCCCCGCAGAGTAACAGAACATCAGCATTGCTTCTGACTCTGAAGAGATCAACAACCTCCGCAGCGAGCTGGCTGAGGTTAAGAGGAGGCAGGAGCGTTCAGCGAATAATGTGGTGGTGATCTCTGGCCTGGCCTATACTCAGGAGACATCACTGCAACTCTTGGCTTTCACCGTCCTGTGTGCACTGTATCCCACGGTCCTAAGGCGGGATGTGGCATCCGTCAGGACCATGGGGAGACTTGATGCAACCAACACCAACGCGCAAGGTGACAGCAGATTCCCATCTCTAGCTGTCACTCTCTCTTCCAGTGCGCTGGCCCGCTAAAATGCAAGCTTCACACTAGTGAACTGGATGCTGCCTCACTAGCGGAAGCGAGAGCTCTCTGCCCAGACCATCAGGGACTTGTTAACATCAACGAGCTGCTTCCTCCAGACATTCACAAGCTGCGCATCAAGGCCAGGCTAGAGGCAAAGAAGAGAAGGGGATGCCGCTCCTTCGTAAGAGACGGGAGGATCGACATTCGTTCTGGCGAGGACAGCAAACGTGCCACCATCATCTACTGATGCTGAACTTAAGGCTTTTTTAGCCCGTACGCCGCCAACAGCCAACACGGACATCACACACTAAGACACACTCATCCCCTCAAAACCACCATCTAAGTTATCTAACTCACCCACATTTTCCTCTAAAACATCTCCGTCTGAGAGTCTGTCATTTCAATGCGAATTCCCTTACGGGTCACATTGAGATGGTCAGGCTCTTCTTGTCCACTCGTTCCTCCTTTCACGTAATAGCTGTAACTAAGACCTGGCTAAGCGACAAGATAGCATCCATCCCTTCATTGGATGATTACATTTTGTACAGACGGGACAGAAACAGGAACGGTGGAGGTGTGGCCCTCTACATTCATCATTCATTGACAGCCAGCGTTATCTCGTCATCTGACGGCGAATGGTCGGGCGAGCCGGGTAAGCCGGAGTATCTCTTCTGTGAGATCTCAGCTAAGAGAGTATCGCCCATCGTTGTGGGGATTGTCTATCGCCTTCCTCACTAACCCTTTATCCAGAGATCTAACTTCATTGAGCAACTAACAACGCATATACATAACTACTCCACGAAGGCATCATGGGTGACTCTAATGCCGATCAACTTTCCTCATTTGAAGACGCCAACTTCATCAGGGCCTTCAACTCTCTTACCTTTGTGTTATATGGTGCAACCCATCACAGACAAGACTCTGACACCTGGCTTGACCTATGCTTAATTGATGAGCAGGATCGCCTGCTCTCACACTGAAAGACAGACACTCCTTTCATCAACAGACATAACCTTATCACGACCACACTCGACTTACAGATTCCACGCCACGTACCTGCTACATACTCTTACAGAAACTTCAAAGGAATCTGTGCTTAGAAGTTAAGGGTCTTAATTAGCGCATGTGACCGGTGTCCCTTACCACGCCATCACTCGACGAATGAATTACTATTCTTGACGCTTACCTAACGAACGCCATAAATCATCTCGCCCCATTAGAGATTATGACTTTAGGACGTAAACGTCGCCCGTGGTTCTTCGTTCCCTTTTAACTGAAAGGAACAGACTCTACAGGCGCTTTTGCAGAAGTCGATTACCTTGGGATCTATACTTCTATTAAATCGCAAGGGACGACGCTCATAAACAGATTGAGGAGGCTAGGCTGAAATACTACTATTCCCGCTTGTCTACCTTTACCGACGTTGCAGAGATCTGGAGAGAGCTTGAAAATCTTAGTATTACTACCTCTAAATCTCCTTCACCTGCTCGGTTCTCTTGAGATGCTCTTAACAAACACTTCAGTTCCATCTCTAATGAATTTTAAGCTCCATCTGTTGAGGAGTATCTGCGAACCCTCGAGAGTCTGGACCTCTCTGAAAACTTCGCTTGCGGATCATATATGTTGTTTATTATTTTTCATTATGGAGCAGATTTTACAAGAATAAAATATGTAAAAATTACTTTTTTTGTATAAAATATGTCAATATAAATATTTTATCATTTTAATATAGTTTGTGATGCGATAGGATAAGATACAGAAATACTTTTTTCAATATGTACTATTATCAAATATTTAAATTTATTTTTATAATGGTTCAATAAATCTGTATGTAATTCTGTTTGATTATTATTATAAATAACAATAAAAAACGATATAACAGATGATTAAAGCGTAGAAATAGCAACAAAAATATATAATAATACGACAAAATAATAATTAAACATTACATACTTCAATGATATATCGGAATTATACATGTGTATATATATGTACTTATATGAAAATATCTTCCTATATTATATAGTTATTTTGGCTATACTCCGCCTCATAGCCCCCCCCCCCCCCCCCTCACTTGGCCTCCCCACAAATAACGTAAAAGTCGTTTATTTTTATGTTATTTTTAAAAATGTACATGCCCCCTCACAGCCCCCCCCCCCACACACACAGAAATTACACGAATTCGGTATGATTAACTTACTCTAATTGTACTGTTGGTTCATTTTCAGTAAACTCTTCTGTAAAACTCTTGTATTTATTCCATATATCATCACCTTGAATATTTTCTCGAAGTAAAAACCATGCAAAAAAACTGTCTTAACTGAATAGGTAACATAACAGTGCTTGCTTCTTCAAAAATATCCATAATTTGAGAATCATATTCTAATAAACATATCACAATAGCTGTGTCTTTATATGCACTGTAATTTATGTTTTCGTGTGTTTTAATCTTCAAATGAGGTTGCGCCTGTTATTTTATTGAGAGAGAGAGAGAGAGAGAGAGAGAGAGAGAGAGAGAGAGAGAGAGAGAGAGAGAGAGAGAGAGAGAGAGAGAGAGAGAGAGAGAGAGAGAGAGAGAGATTAGATTAGATTAGATTAATTGCTCTTTATTTTTGTACATTTTGTTGTACATATAACAAATATAGTGTATTATGATAAAGGAATAAATAAAATTTGTGTAAGGGTATATAGTATAAGGTGTGTGTGATGTTGAGAGATGACATGAGATGAAAGAGAATGTATGTATGTTTGTGCGATGTTTATGTGTTTTCCAAATTAAAGAAATAATTTTTGGCTGCTTGTTTGAAGTGTGATATGGATAGTGTGTCGCGAAGTTGAGATGGAAGGCTGTTCCAGAGGTAGGAGGCGCTGATGAAAAATGAATTCCTCAGCGTCTCCGTCTTGAAGGACGGGATGTCCAGTGGAGTCACCTCGCCCCTGACAGGCCTGAGTGCGACGTGGAAGTCAAAATAGGCTAGTAGATAAGCTGGTATTGAGGTGTTGAAAATTTTTCTAAGAAAACAGGCCATGAAGTACTTCCTACGTCCGGCGGTGGTGAGCCATTGCAACTCACGCCTGTAAGGGGAGATGTGCTCGTCCCTCTTTACACCATAGATGTATCGGATTCCCGTATTGACAAGCCTTTGCAGTTTTAAGTCAAGCTCTTGAGTCAGGTCGCAGTAAACAAGTGAGCAGTAGTCGATGAGGGGAAATAGGAGTGCTTGCACCAAATGTTGGCGCAACCTGAGGCTAGTGCTCTTCCGAAAGAAATATAGCCGATACATTAAAGAGTGAGCACGTTTACAAGTTTGTGTAACGTGCTCTTTCCACGTAAGTTTTGAGTGAAGCACCAGCCCCAGGTTGCGCACAGATGATTCAAAGTTGACCTGGGCCCCCCCTATATTTATATAGGTGTTAGCAGTAGAAGGTAGAGCATTGATATAGTAGGGTGAGCCCAGGACGATCGCCTTAGTCTTACTAACATTCAGCTTAAGTCTGTTTAGTGCTGCCCAGCCCATTATCCTCTCGGCGTTAGCACTCATCTTGTCAGAACATGAATCGAGCTCCTCAAGGGGGCATTGACAGTAGATTTGCAGATCATCCGCGTAGACTAGATGGGATACATCTGAGTCAAGGCAGAGGCCAATGTCATTGATGTATAACGCGAACAATAAGGGGCCCAAGACTGACCCCTGTGGGACACCGGTGTTTAGTGGTAGGAATGTAGAGAGTTCGTTGTTGTCACCAATGACGGCCTGTTCTCTACCAGAAAGGTAAGATGCAAGCCAGCGGATAACCTGCTTGGAGAAGCCGAAGGAGGGTAGCTTTCTGAGTAGCCTGACGTGACACACTGTATCAAACGCCTTGCTAAAATCAAAAAGAAGCAGAAGGGTGACCTTCTTCCTGTCCATTCCAAGCCTGACATCATCAGTCAGCTTAATCAAGCCGGACTGCGTGCTGTGGCCAGTGCGAAAACCAGTTTGGAAACTATCAAGATAGAGTCTAGTTTCAAGGTATTCAGAGATTTGATTGTGCACCAGCCACTCCAGCGCCTTGGATAGAAAGCAAAGTAGGGAAATCGGTCGGTAGTCAGTTACAGCTGTAGGAGAGTTGATCTTGTTTAATGCTCTTACGAGCGATGATTTCCAGGCAGAGGGAAAGCATGCCTCACTCAAAGACAGGTTGAAAATTTGACAGATTAAAGGAGTGAGTATTGGTAGTGCTTTAGAGATTACAACCTGTGGGATGCCATCGCTTCCCCTGGCCTGGGTATTGAAATGTGAAACTGCAGCTAACACGTCCGATTCTGTGATGGCCCTGAAGATAAAGTGTTCAGGGAGGTCTAGACTCTCGAGGGTCCGCAGATACTCCTCGACAGATGGAGCTTGAGGGTCATTTGAGATGGAACTGAAGTGTTCGTTGAGAGCATCTGGAGAGAACCGAGCAGGTGGAGAAGATTTAGAGGTGGTAATGCCAAGATTTTCAAGTTCTCTCCATATCTCTGCAACGTCGGTTAGAGTAGACAAGCGTGAATAATAGTAATTCAGCCTGGCTTCCTCGACCCGTTGATGAGCGTCATCCCTTGCGATTCTATAAAAGTATAGATCCCAAGGTAGACGACTTCTGCGAAAACGCCTGTAGAGCCTATTCCTTTCAGTTAAAAGGTCACGAAGAGCCGCGGTGAACCACGGGTGACATTTACGTCCAGGTGTCACAGTCTTTAATGGGGCGAGATGATTTATGGGAGAGAGAGAGAGAGAGAGAGAGAGAAGTGCAAATGTAATAGAACTAAAAAATAGAGAAAAGCAAATAGCTTAATTGTATGAAGAAAATACGTGCTACATATGCATAATAAAATAAAAGAACAAGAAGAATTAACACAACAGCTGGAACGTGCACAAATAACACAACTACAGACATATAAAATAAGTCAAGCACAATCAGTTAGAATGGAATTAGATCGAACATTACAGAACGAAGATATATTTAATAAAACGGATATGGAGTGTATAAAAAGAAAAAAACAACGGGAATTATGCAAAAAGCCAAAAAACTAGCAAGGATAGTAATAAAGAAAACGAACAAAAACGAAACTCCGCAGGAACTCACAAAAGCAGTAAGTCATTATTTAGTAAAAAATAAAATGATACGAACAAATGCGATTACAAATAGGGAAAAATCAGAGGAAGTAATCGTAACGTGCAATGATGAGCAAAGTGTAGTTAAAGCTGTAGAAACTTTGAAAAATAAAATTAAAGGTAACGTAGCTATAGAAGAGAAAAACAAACCAAAAGTGAAAATTGTTGGCATAAATAACTTTGAAAATATGAACGACGTACAACTACAAATGGATATAAATGAAAGAAATTTTACTAACTACAAAGATCAAAGTTGCAAGATTTTCCACTCATATATTAATAAAGAAAAAGGAACATTATCTGTTCTAATAGAAGTAACGGCGGTCATACACAAACACATAAAAAAAACAAAAATAAAATATATGTTGGGCATAAAAAATGTACAGCATATGATGTTGTTGACATTAAGCCATGTTATATATGTGACAGATATGGACACAAAGGGAAAAAGTGCAGAAATCAAGCCACGTGCACTAAGTGTGCAGGTGCTCACAAAGCAAGCGAGTGCAGATCAGCAAATTTGAAGTGTACAAACTGCATATATGGTAATAATAAATATAAGACGAAATATAACACCGACCACGAAGTAACAGACTACGAGAATTGCGGAATATTCAAAGCCAGAGTAAAGAAATATATAGATACAACGGACTACAGTATCAAGGCTGAAATTCCAAGAGACATAGGTAAAATAGGTAACTATCTTAACAAGCCGATGACGGCTCGAAATACAAGTATTTCTGTAGAATCACTGAATTCAGTAAGTAAAAGAATAACAAATCGAACAAATCAATCATTAATAACGACATTATCAATTTTGATGAAATAGTACAAAAAGAAAAATAATTTATGATACTACAGAATTAAATAATAAATTAGCGAATAAAAATTTTGTAATATTACACGTAAATATTAGAAGTGTGAATGAAAATTTTAATAATTTGGAAGTTTTTATAAAAACGCTAAATAATAAACCATCAGTAATTGTGTGTTTAGAAACATGGACAATTCACCACATCGAATATTTTCAATTATCAGGATACAACATTTTTTATAACAATAATAAAAATAACAAAGTTGGTGGCGTGATATTATTTATAAGAGATGATATAAATGAAGATACAAAAATAATTGAAATTGATATATGTATCAATAATAATAAAAATTTCAGAATATCAGCTGTATACAGATCTCATGACTTACCTAAGACTGAATTTGTATCGTTGTTCAGAAAATTCTTGATTGAAAACAGAAATGTAAAAAGTCATTGTATAATTGGCGACTTTAACATGGACATAATATATAGGGATTCTCAAAATTATGATAGCAAAATTAATCAAGAATTTTTAAATAATTTACTAGCATATGAATATGTTCCATGTTTCCATGGTGTAACTAGACCTTCATCTGTTGGGCAAGGAGAAACATGTATTGATAACTTTTTTATAAAATCACATAAAATAACTACAAATTCATACAAAATCACGAATCTATTTAATGATCACTTTCCATTGTTTGTACAATTTTATAATATGAAAATAGTTTAAAACGAAAAAAAAAAAAAATAAGAAAACAAATTAACTATAACAAACTACGAAATATCAGCGAACACGTGGATTTGAATCAGATATTCACAATACAAGATTCAGATTGCGACACAGATGAAATTATAAAATTAATAAATTTATGCGTAGAGAAAGCAAGTAGTGTAGTTAAACAAAACAGATACGATAAAAGCTCGATACCAAGGAAAACATGGATTACAAAGGCAATAATGATTTCGTGCTAACAAAAAGAATTGCTATATAATCTATGGAAAAATAATAAACAAACTAAAACTTTACAAAAAGAATACAAGGATTATGATAAGATATTAAATAGGGTAATTAACGATGCCAAAACAAAGTATGAAAAAGATAGGATTAATGCTAAACCTATGGCAAATAATAAACGAAAAAATTAAGAAAAATAAAAAAGTAGATAATAAAATAAAAAACCTGGAATATTGTGGTACCAAAATCAAAGAGAAAATCGAAATAGCAAACATAATAAATAATGTCTATTGTACTCTAGGGAAAAAATTAAGCAAACAAATAAAAGAACCAAATATAAAACCAAAAGTAATTGAAAGTAATTGTAAAACAATATTTTTAAATCCTACCAATGCAAATGAAATAATGAAAGCAATAAAAGAGCTTAAGAACAAAGCAGGCCGAGAAGATAAAATAAATGCTGTGACTTTAAAAACAATTGCTACGCATATTGCTCTTAGCATATATTTTTTCAATCTCTCAATAGAAAAAAGTGTATGACCAGTAGCGCTAAAGAGCGCAGAAGTAATTCCCATATATATATAAGGAAAAGCAGGAAAAAGAACTGACGTTGCAAATTACAGACCAATCTCGCTTATTTCGAATATTGCAAAACTGTTTGAAAGAATTATCTACAGTCGTATGTATGATTTCTTACAAAAATGTAACATTTTTTCTAAATACCAATTTGTTTTTATTAAAAATACAGGAACTACATTCATAGATCTTGCAAAAGCTTTCGATACAGTAAACCATACACTATTATTAGAAAAATTGGTAAGATATGGCATTCGACGTAATGTCCTGGAATTGTTAAAAATCTATCTAACTGGTAGAAAACAAAAAGTAAGAATAGATGATAAATATAGTACAGAAAGCATAATTGACACAGAAGTACTACAAGGAACAATCCTGGGTCCGCTATTTTTTATTATATATATGAATGATCTCCTGTTATATATGTCTTAGAATTCTGTATTGTCGTATTCAGATGAGACTGTCATCATCTCTAATAAGTCATGGTATAATAGCATGGGGAGGTGCGTATAAAATCACGATAAGTCCATTACACAATATTCAAACTAGGTTGTTGAAAACTATTAACAAAAATCACTTTTCAATGAACAATCCTTTAAATATCAAACAAACGTTCACACTGGTATCAGTTATATATCATTATGACAAACTTAAAAATATTTACTCACTAAGTGAGTTAAAGACTAGAAATAAGAATATAATAGTGCCAAAAATGAACAAAGCAATAAGTGACAAGAACAGCTATATAGAGGCCATGAAAATATATAATACTCTACCAAAAGATTTAAAGTGTTTAAATAAAAGTAGAAAAATTATTAAGAAAGATATTAAGAAATTTATAAAATCTAAGTAAAATGTATATATTGATGGTAACATTTTTTTAATAAATATTGGATATAATTTATTGGAATATTAGTTTGTTTTAGTTTAAAGTTTTAATTTTAAGTTAAATTGTTAAGATATGTACAGGTAACTGCGTTTACTTCTGTAGGGTTTACTTTATGTAATTTTCTGGTTTAAAAATAAATGAAAAAAAAATGTGCATGTGGTAAACCTCTATTTCTATATCATATGGAGTTGTTCTTTTTGGAAATTTTCTCAAAATTTCATCGTTACCACAACGGTCTGCTCACATTCAAACTTATGCGTAAATTCATGATTTGTCCGTCGATCTCTGACCTTTTCTCTGTTAGACACTTATCTTATAATCTGCGTTATCACAGACCTATACATGAGCACCTGGCGCACACAAACTTTATGTTATTTTCGACCTTACCTAGATTAAAGCGCGGATGGAATTCTCTCCCGCAACGTATCGCTGTCATCGAGTAGTTATCCGAATTTAAATCTAACCTCAAATCATTCGTGTCGGCATTTAGTTAGTAAACTCTGTTATAATATTTTTCTTTATCTTTTATACATGTAAATGAACCTGAATTTGTATATTTTTGTAAGGGCATTTATGCCCGTTGATATGATAATAAATAAATAAATAAATAAAAAACAAATAAATAAAATTAATTTAAATTCTTTTTATTTTGGATTGCACGTTACGGTTATAAATAAATCTGTTCTACCACATTTCCTCATTCTAGCCATTCCATTCTGATAATGTTGTTGCATATATCTAGGACCTCCGATGTATGTTGATGGTAGTATATAGAGCTTTCTAATTTTTCCTTTTTTTCAAAATTATTAGCAATATTTGAAGCACTATTAACGACAGCATCTAATAGACGATAACATTCCATACTTAAGGGGACACAACACCTTTAAACGCTGAAAAAAAGAACTCTGAGAAAAATGTATAAATTTTAAGTAAATCATTTGAAATTTTTTATAGATATATTTAGCATAAATACCTTCAATGTTATCATGCTAAAACCTTCATTATTCCTGCTGGCCCATTGTGGCACTCGGTGCAAGAATTTGTGAACTTTTTCACTATCCGTAGGATTCCAAGTGAACGAATGGTTCTTTTGGGCTCAAACTCAAGGAGGATACTTTGTACACTTGCAGTTTTGATATGAATGCAGGGATTTTAAATTTGAATGTTAAGAAATGATTTGGCGATGAAAAAACTTCATTTTTTTCTTTTTTTCGCTTATTCTGGCACCTTTTTGTGTATAAAACATTTTCTAAACATTTAAATCAAAATCCCTGCATTCATACCAGAACTACAGGTGTACAAAGTATCCTCCTTGAGTTTGAGCCCATAAGAACCATGAGTTCACTTGGAATCCTACGGACAGTGAGCTGAAATCAGTAAAAACAACATTTAGAGAAAATCAACTTTAAAGTTTATAAAAATTGTTGAAAGTGTAACTTAAATTAGTGCTTACCAAATCCTTTGGGACCAAGTTTTCCACACACATAGACCTTGGCTCTCAGCAATTATGAGGTATGTTCACTTATACCTCTGGGTTCTGTACGGCTTTTCTTACCTGCAACCAAAAAAAGGCATTTTATGAATTTTTATAAAAATGTGATAAAAGGGTTATTTTATCCTTGATAATAATAACACTTTATACTTATCTTTTCTTTTGGTCACTATGTAGAATCTTCAAGTTAAAACTGCAGAAAATTAGCAGTCTAACCTCCAAATGTTTGATCCGGGTGCTCCAATCTCTGTAGCGGCTTTTTCTTCTATCACTGCAGTCTTCATAGAGTCCTTGGCAACTTTCTCACGTACTTCACTAAATTATTCGTTGATTGTATCATATGCAGACTGAGCCATGGGTTTCAAGCAGCCTATCAACCCACAAAATGTTGATAGACCACCGTCTCCAAGTCCAAGAGCACGAAAAGTAACCACTGCTCTTCTGTTGTTCTCCCAAGCATGGTTCTAGACGCAAAGTTTTCTGCATGACTTGATAGCTGCCAGCTGACCACACTCAACGCACACTATTTCAATCTTGAATCCTAATCCTTGAGCTTCAGATTCGCCAAGTTTAATTTGACCATGGCATTGTTTGCAAATAAAAGTTCCTCGAGAGCAGGAAATAGAATGTTGATATCAATCAATCTATACCTGACCACAGAAGTTCCTTCCGTTGCTGGAGTTTGTATCTTTCTTGCTGAACTTGAAGTTCTTGTCCTGTTGGCAGGTTCATCCTCGCATGTTGCTCCTAGAAATCTTCTTGGCCTCTTCTTGCCTCTTCCTCGAGAGTACTTCTTGTCAGGATGGGTACTCGCAAGCTTTTCCTTGGCATCTCGATTATCACACATATTTTTAAAATCACTACACTTCACACTTTTTTAAATAACTTCACTGCTCTGCTTTTACACTAACACTGCACTTTTTTTCTTTTAAGGGTTATAAGCTATAAGCTATAACCCCAAAAACACTACAAACACTACTTAGATTAATTTAAAAACACTTTTAAGAAATATCAGCTTTTTTAATGTATTACGACATCAGCTGTGTTTACTCTTTGTAAAACACATCCCAGGACTATATCAGCTGTGTTTTGAAATATTTGCTGTCTGCTAGCAGAACAGCAGAACAGTCGCTCTGTCCTCCTCAGACGCATTGATTCTAACCTACCCACAGGAGGCGCGCGGGCGCGCGATATTTGAATTAAAATAAATATCCCTACGTATCAATCGTAGCCTTAATAAGAAGCGAAACTAGAAATTTATCTCCAAAATAACGCAAATACATCTTATCAATACGCACTAATTTATTTACTAAAATATGTATACGGAGCATAATATACGTATATACTACAGCATAACGGTAGCATGGCAGCCGGCAGAGTAAATTGCGTACATTATTACACTAATAATAATATTAATTATTTTAATTTTATGGTTTAGTGTTAGCTATTCATTATATATATATATATATATATATATATATATATATATATATATATATATAATATTTCGAATATATACATATATATGTATATCCGAATTTATATATATATATATATATATATATATATATATATATATATATATATATATATATATATATATATATATATATATATATATATGTGTGTGTGTGTGTGTGTGTGTGTGTGTGTGTGTGGATATTTTTTGTTTCGAATTTAGAATTTAAAGTTTATTTTTCTAACTGTCGTAGTTTTTTAATATTTCCGGTTTCAAAATTGTACTTTCTATTACAAATCAATGTATATTTTTCGTGTTTCAAATCTTTATTATTTAAAATTTTTACTTCCCCCTACCCCCTGTTAGGAATTGACATCAGGAAAAAATATTTTAACAAAACTTGAATTTTATCACAAGGTTAATCGCGCTAGTTACTATTACAAGGCTTTCAGAAGAAGGAAGCAAAACTCGACAAGTAAAAAGTTTAATAATGAAAAAAATATAATACATTTCTCTTAATAAAAATCGTCTTAATAAAAATGGTATATTTTATACTTAAGACGAAAATCACTGGAAAAATGTTTACTTGTCCAGTTTTGCTTCCTTCTTCTGAAAGCCTTGCAATAACTAGCGCGATTAACCTCACTCCTTACATTAAAATATTTATTGTAATAGTGATAAAATTCAAGTTTGGTTAAAATATTTTTTCCTAAAGTTAATTGCTTAATATGTACCTGAAAGAGAATATAATTACCTATCTTTTTATTGCGGAACATTTATGTTATCGTTCGTCGTTCTTTTATTATACGCCATAAACCGTAATATTTAAAAATTGTTTCAACTTGAAAACTAAATGTTGAATCTTAAAAAAAAACATGATTATTGAAAGTTATTACGACTATATTCCACTTAAATTTTAAGTTATTTCATGGGACAGATCCTGAGAAAAACATCAAAAACTGAAAAAAGTCGTTTTACTATGTGATGCAATAACTGGAGTAAAAAAGCAATAATCATGTTCAAATTTTGGATTTAGTTAGGATTATATAGTACCTTGATCCCTTTCTTTAGGCTGTTTATGAAACCAGTCAGTTTCAAAGATATTAAGCTTCAAAATTTTGTTTTCTCACCCTGTATACTATGAGTCGTTTTTTCTACGTGACGCAATAACTTGAGTAAAAAGACAATAATCAATTTAAAATTTTTGATTTAGTTAGCATTATATAGCACCTTGATCCCTTTCTTCGAGCTGTTTATGAAACCAATTAGTTTCAAAGATATTAAGCTTCAAACTGTTGTTTTCTTACCCTGTATACTCTATATAACCGAAAACTGCATCGCTTGGATCTCAGCTTCAATTTAATGGATTTTAATCTATACCTAGGCTTGTGTTTTTCTGTTTTTGTTTTACCAATTTTTCGACAACAAGATTTTCAGTTACGCATGCGTGTTTTTTCATGGCGATTTTTCGATCACTAGTGATTTTAGATACGTTCCGCGAACTATCCTTATCATTATAATTATTTCTAGGTACATACATCATACGTGGACGGCGTCTTGGTGTACAGGGTGGCTGATGAGGAGATCTAGGTAGTTCGCACTTGGTTTTGGTGTCTAGGTGTAGAAATCATTCGAGGGTAGTGAACGCGAGCGAAGCGAGCGTTTTTTGGTAGTATATATTTAAATCTACATTTTTAAAAATGATTTATATTGATGTGATTTTTAGGCACTCGCCCCGTATAAAGAGTTTCGAAGATCTCACTGCAACTGTATATTATCGCACTCATCACCATGTATATCTATATATGGGACGTTTCACGTCAACCGGGCCATCAGTGCACCCAAAATTTGGGTTAACCTAACAAGACGTTTGAGGTCTCAAAATGATCGTCTGGTCAAGGGCTTTTGAAAAAGTTCTGGTCTTTTCAAAAATCCAATGTGGCGCATAAAATATGGAGCCTGAAACCCACGTTTTCATAGCACATTCAACAAAAACAATAGTAAAAATGTTCTAATTTGTGAAATATCCCACCAAAAAGCATGTACAACTCATGATAGGACATATTATTGACAATGCTGACGGAATATCCGTTTTATGTAAAATTAGATTTTAAGGTTGGCGCTGCAATCGCATGAGTACAACGAAGTACGCGTAAACATCCGTTCGTATTTCCAAGATTTTGGAAAAACAAAAAGTTCGATCAAAATTTTCTTTCGGTAGAACGATTCATTTACTTTGAGGTAGTTCACTTAAAAAATTAATATTCTTACAGATTGCTGCAATTTTTTAAATATATCCTATTATGTGCTCTCTATAACGTGATAAAAATTTGTACCCCCCAAAGGGTATGATTTTTCAGACTAAGTCTAAATTAAGTGTACATTTTGTTTAATTACGAAGAAAATAAATCTTACATCTTTTTCAAAAACTAGGTCATGATTTAAAATCATAATACAAATCAAGGAAATAAAAATTTGATAGGGCAAGCGGTGCTTTTTACAAAGTTACAGCAATCGAAAGTTTCAATTCTATGCTATTAGTATATCTATATATGCGCGCAGTTTTTCTCACTTTTCTAAGTTTTGAGGATATTTGATGCTCGAAACACTTTCTATCAATATTTTGATATACAAAACAAAAAATTCTAGAGTTTTCACACTTGATAACACTGCATAATATTTAAAAAAATTAATTTACTAATTCAACCTCGAATTAAGAATGACTAGGCCAAGTGAACTACCTTAACACTAGGGCACTACAGACTCGGTTTTTTATTAGCAAACTTTATTCAAAAAGTTTTATGTAATAGAAAAACAGAGTTTTTTGGGACGACATCCCCTTAAATATCATCACAATTAATTTGTTAATCGCGAGCGAAGCGAGCGTTTTTTGGTAGTATATATTTAAATCTACATTTTTAAAAATGATTTATATTGATGTGATTTTTAGGCACTCGCCCCGTATAAAGAGTTTCGAAGATCTCACTGCAACTGTATATTATCGCACTCATCACCATGTATATCTATATATGGGACGTTTCACGTCAACCGGGCCATCAGTGCACCCAAAATTTGGGTTAACCTAACAAGACGTTTGAGGTCTCAAAATGATCGTCTGGTCAAGGGCTTTTGAAAAAGTTCTGGTCTTTTCAAAAATCCAATGTGGCGCATAAAATATGGAGCCTGAAACCCACGTTTTCATAGCACATTCAACAAAAACAATAGTAAAAATGTTCTAATTTGTGAAATATCCCACCAAAAAGCATGTACAACTCATGATAGGACATATTATTGACAATGCTGACGGAATTCCAAAATCAAAAATGGCGGAATCAAAATGGTCGACATTATACCTCCACCAAACCCATTTTACCGCAACAAATGATTTTTGATCAGTTTAAAGTATCGATATGGGGGTTTTCAGGGTCACTGAATCTTATTTTAACCTCGACATTTCAAAATTCGAAATGGTGGATCCAAAATGGCAGACATTATACCACCACCAAACCAATTTTACCGCAACAAATGATTTTAGATCAGTTTAAAGTATCGATATGGGGGTTTTCGGGGTCATTGAATCTTAGCTTGACATCGAAATTTCAAAATTTAAAATGGTGGATCCAAAATGGCGGACATTATACCGCCACTAAACCAATTTTACCGCAACAAATGATTTTAGATCAATTTAAAGTATCGATATGGGGGTTTGTGAGGTAAATGGTTATAAATGTATTATCGGAATCAGTATTTGTGCACATGAATCTTATATTTTTCCGGTCTATTAGATTTAGAATTATCTGTCTGCGGTTTTTGCATTTACATTTTTCTATTGTTCTGTGTATATGTATATGCCTGCGTGGATGAAAAAAATATATAATTTAGCCAAATGAATCAATCTTTAATGACATTTTGTGCACTCTTATCAATTCTGTCTCCTCGTTCGTTGAGTTTTTACTGGTGATAAATGGCTTTCGTCGATATCATAAATTACTCTGTTCCTAGGTTTATTGGCATTTGAGTAATGCATGACTTTCAACGTTCCATTATTTTCTGGGATAAATCCATGCCCCATTTGTATGTTTGTGACAGGTGAACAATTTTTATCTATCGGTTGATTGCCACGTGCTGAAGATGACTTGATCAATATTGTGCTCATCCATAATGTTCTCAACGTAATTAGAAAACTTTTGAATGTCCGGACAAAATTTGCATTCATTCAAATAACAACTTGGTTTGGGATCCTCGCATAGAACGAAATTCAAACAATCTTTATAATTCTTCAGAATATTGTTTGAGATTTTTTCTATATGTACTGCGTCAATCATCGCTTTGAAATTTTGGTGTATCGTACATACACATACATTGTGTGTACCATAGGATCCTGCAAAGACACAACATTTTGGTCTCAGTTCCGCAAACTTGGTAAGCCCAATCGGATGTTCAGGAAACTGTTCTTTAAATTGATTATGAAGGTTCTTAATATCAGTAAATAATAATCTTTTCTGCACTTTTATTTTTTCACCATATAAATAAATACTGACGGTATCTTTTTTATTTGGCATAATTCTGCTGTTAAGATCATTTTCGTAAAAATTTTCAACTTTCTGAGTAGTTTCTGCAGGTATTGTTTTTCCACGTTTTGCAACAGGAGAAGCCAAAACTCCATCTGATTCTCTTAACTGTTTTGCTTTACGAGCAATTCTGTGAGACACACCAAATTGGTTCATAATTTTACGTATTGCCGAGTGTTCGGGCAAAATAGTAAGAATACTGACACGTAATGGATCGTTCTCCGGCAGGGACTGGAATTTGTTTTTAAGTCCAGTTAAAATATCTGTAAGATCATCTTGCATAGGTGCATCCGTGTTTGAAACCGAAGGTGAGTCAGTCTCTGATTCAAAATCAACACTCATACTGACGTTTGGAGATGATAAATCATGTAGTTTGTAAAAGGATTTTCTACATGTATTACAAATCAGTGAAGATGTTGGATAATCAGGATAGACATCTTGAAATTCTTTGGAGATCTACCTAAGAGATTTGCTGTGTCCTATATTAATATCAAATGGATTAACGCATCTATCGATACGATATTTTTCGTAGGAGAAGACATTGTTGTAGGATATGAGAAAGCACAACCAAAACAAAAAAAAATGTTAGAAATAACAAAATTACGGCTAGTACAGTTGAACAAGGAATTGCGATAAAGTAAGACTTACTCAACAACTGCCTTAAAAAGGATGTTGAAGAAGAAGTCACCAATGTATCTATTAATGTACCTATTAACTATCCTAAAAAGGACTGTTGGAGAAAAAGTCGCCGATGAATAAAGCATTCCTTGAAGAAAATATTCCTTTCTATGGGTTGCTAAACGTGGGAAGGAGTTGGGTGTGTAGGTAAAAAAGAGGGATGAATATATAAGGAATGAAATAAATCACTTGAAAGCAATAAATTCCTTTGCCACAAAACAGTTTTATTTGCTGAAGTCTTTGCACAAGTTGTCATTGGACACGAGCCGTGTACTTGCAGCATTAGGCTGTTGGAAGAGGGGCGAGGTACAGCGCTGGACCGGGCCTCCTTATGTGCCCTCCGCGGCGCTACTTCATTTGTAGGTAATGCGCAGCCGCCTAGCGGCGCGCCGCGGTGATAAGCGCTGCAGCATGCGTGGCGTGTTCGGCGGGTTGCGCATTAGCAGGGGCTTTTCGCGAGAGAGCCTGTGGGTGGGTTATGACAAATATCCGCCAGTTTATATTGGCTATATTGAATTTTGAAATTTCGAGGTTAAAATAAGATTCAGCGGCCCCTTAAACTCCCATACCGATACTTTAAACTGATTTAAAATCGTTCATTGCGGTAAAATAGTTTTGGTGGTTGTATAATGTCCGCCATTTTGTATCGGCCATTTTGGATTTTAAAATTTCGAGGTTAAAATAAGGTGCAGTGGCCCCAAAAACCCTCATATCGATACTTTAAAGTGATCTAAAATCATTTGTTGCGGTAAAATTGGTTTGGTGGTGGTATAATGTCCGCCATTTTGGATCCACCATTTCGAATTTTGAAATGTCGAGGTTAAAATAAGATTCAGTGACCCTGAAAACCCCCATATCGATACTTTAAACTGATCAAAAATCATTTGTTGCGGTAAAATGGGTTTGGTGGAGGTATAGTGTCCACTATTTTGATTCCCCCATTTTTGATTTTGGAATTCCGTCAGCATTGTCAATAATATGTCCTATTATGAGTTGTACATGCTTTTTGGTGGGATATTTCACAAATTAGAACATTTTTACTATTGTTTTTATTGAATGTGCTATGAAAACGTGGGTTTCAGGCTCCATATTTTATGCGCCACATTGAATTTTTGAAAAGACCAGAACTTTTTCAAAAGCCCTTGACCAGACGATCATTTTGAGACCTCAAACGTCTTGTTAGGTTAACCCAAATTTTGGGTGCACTGATGGTCCGGTTGACGTGAAACGTCCCATATATATATATATATATATATATAAAAAAAAATATATATAATATATATATATATATATATATATATATATATATATATATATATATATATATATATATATATATATATATATATATATATATATATATATATATATATATATATATATATATACACGCGCATACTTTTACTAATTTTTATACGAAGTGACCTTTATTACACTTTTTGCACTCACACTCACTATATATACTGAATATACATTATTCTACACTACGCCTCGCTACGCTCGGGTGCTAACTGCGCCGTGTAAAATAGAACCATTTAAGTCACATGTATCGTAATGTACTAAAATTGGTGAATTTTGTATTATACTCTTGCGTCCACTAAACACTTACGTATGTGTAGATGTGTATGACATACATATACAACTACCGCATATAAACACAAAGTCTAAAACGATACATCTTTAATCTTACTTGCTCTGAACGTAACACTATGCCTGATAATTATAAAAATACATATAAATGATCAAAATGTAAATCATTAATTCAATGATATATGATTACTGCATCAAAGAATCGACTTCTTAAACAAATATTAAACAAGATACTTTTACTAAATTGTAATTTATGCATTGTATACATTAATTAAATTGTAACTAGATTATACAGGGTGAGTCATTTTAATCTTTAATCTCAATTATCTCGTTGGCAAAGCATGCCAGCGAAAAAAGTTTTAGGATTTTTCCCTGGCTATCTGATGATGACCTTGACAATGTCATTGAGCATGACCTTCAAGGTTATTTGAAGGTCAAGTCGATTTTTTCAAATAGAAACCCCTACTTTTGGCACCAGAAATGGAAAGAGCGGAAAATTTTACGTTCGAACATGTGATTTTGGAAACAAATCATCTTTTGTGCGGAAATTACCTTTGACATCAGCCGAACCCAGGATGTACCATCGAGGAGGTTGTCAAAAGGATTTAGCATCCCATTTTTTGTTTTATTTTTTTTGTATTTATTTTGTTTTTTCCCTTTTTGTTATTTTTTTGGTATTTTTCTGGAATGTTAACTGGAGTTAACCATTGATTAATTGTTCGAAATTACCGCCGTTTTGTTGGATGCAAAGATCAAGTCCAGCTCTGAATTGTCTTATGGTTCTAAGTAGAACATCTCGAGGGATTGCTGCACAAGCTGTTCGAATGCGTTCGATCATATTATCTCGTGTTGTTGGCCGTTGAGCATAAACAACATTCTTAAGATATCCCCATAAGTAAAAATCGGGAGGGGTTAAATCAGGTGAACGAGGGGGCCAGGCAACTGGGCCACCTCGCCCAATCCACCTGCCATTGTAGCGGGTGTTTAAATAATCACGAACAATGCGTGCATAATGTGGTGGTGCTCCATCTAATTGGATCCACATTCTTAGCCTTGTGGCTAGGTCTACATTTTCTAGTAATTCAGGTAAAATGTCTCGAAGTAATCTCAAAAAGTTTACCCCATTCACGTTCTCTTCAAAGAAATAAGGACCAATCAAATAGCCATTGATGATTCCACACCAGACCATAACACTCCAGCGGTGTTGATTGTCTATGGGCCTGAACCAATGAGGATTTTCATCTGACCAATAATGGCAATTATGTCTATTCAATTCTCCAGTGTTTCTGAATGTTGATTCATCTGAAAAAAGAACGTGCCTGAAAAAGTCTTGATCTTGTTGAATCATTCGTATTGCCCATCGACAAAAACGTACTCGCAAAATCATATCATTTGGAGTTAACTGTTGTGTTAATGTTATGTGATAAGGATGATATCTTCTCGCTCTCAATATTCGGGATGCTGTTGATTGAGGTATACCTATTTCTCTTTCTATTTGTCGAGTACTAATGTGAGGATCAAGATGAATAATCGCTAGAATGGTAATAACACGAGGATCGTTTTCGTCGTATTCATGATGACGGCGTTGACGAACAAAAGCTCCATTTCGAGCTCTCTGAGTTAAGGTTTGAATAGTAACATTACTTGGGTGTCTCCTATTGGGATAGCGTTCAGCATAAAGTCTGGCAGCTGCTGCATAATTATTTCGACTTTCTCCCAAAATCATGATCATATCAACGATTTCGTTGAGACCATAATCAGCCATGATCAAAATCAAAATAATTTGTTACAGACCAGTAAACAGGGAAACAGATTTTTTTCAATAATAATTATCGATTTACAAGAAGTAAAAAACATGATTAAGCTTTTCTGCACTAATTTGCTATCTACATAACTGTTAAGAGTAGTTCACTCTCAAAAATTGACACTAATACAAAATAATAGAATGACTTAACTACATCAAGAATTTTGAAAATTGACACTAATACAAAATAATGGAATAACTTTGAAAATTTTTGAAAACTGAAAAAATTACGAAAATTTTAGAAAATATTGAAAATTTCTGGAAATATTGAAAATTTTTTCATTTTTGAACGCATGTCACTCTCTTTTCATTTATGGGGCTAAAAGTAGGGGTTTCCATTTCAAAAAATCAACTTGACCTTGAAATGCCCTTGAAGATCCTGTTTAACGACAGGGTCAAGATGACCATTCGTTAGCCGGGGAGAAAACTGAAAACTTTTGTGGGTAACATTTTCTCCTTGAATGCATTCGAGTTCAGCTAACCAGTTGTACTGTTATCGGCTGACCAATGACCTTGACCATTGAATTCAAGGTCAAGGCAAGGTCATATTCAAACGTAAAATTTCCCGCTCTTTCCATTTCTGGTGCCAAAAGTAGGGGTTTCTATTTGAAAAAATCGACTTGACCTTCAAATGACCTTGAAGGTCACGCTCAATGACATTGTCAAGGTCATCATCAGATAGCCAGGGAAAAATCCTAAAACTTTTACCCGAAACTTTTTTCGCTGGCATGCTTTGCCAACGAGATAATTGAGATTAAAGATTAAAATGACTCACCCTGTATATAGCAAATTATAACAATCATAAATAACAATCATTATTGCATTGAAAAATTAATAATAATAAGAATAATAAAAATTAAAATAAGAACGATATTTTAATTATAATTTTTAATTAACCGTAAACAAATTTTTATGCAATTTTTTACTATAATGAAATATTAATGACATTATACTTTGCAATAAAATGCAACAAAATCATTTATATACAAGATAAATGATAATTTTAATAAATTAAAAATAATATACTTAACTTCATCATTTTTCTATCAGCCTCTTGACTAGAGGCTGATAGAAAAATTCCTCTGCTACAAAAATCATAAACATTGAAGAACCTGCAACAATAAAATAAATTCCACAAAGTAAATGCTCAATAAAAAAAGTTTTAAACAATAATTTTTGTTTCTAATTTATAATAAATCACTCAAATCTAATAATTCCATTGAAGTACTTTATTGAAGGCAGGATACACATACATGGAACACTTGTGAAATTCAACTAATTATATACATACACGCACATATATCACTAATAATTAGAGAAAAATAATAACGATTAAACAATATTATTATGCACCAACAATACATGCAATACAATTTACAATTTAAAATTGAAAAGTCAAAACAAACTTAAATCATATTTAGTTAGTATATTAGGAGTGTGAACTTCAATATTAAAATTGGATAAACGATCCGAATCATAAACTACATAATTGTAACTATAGAATAACATCATTAGTAATCTAAGGCAACTTCACTCCTTACACAATTTGATAGCACGACTCCATGGCTTTTACGGAAAATCAGAAAATTATTAATTTGTTAAATACATAAGCTTATACTTTTAACGCACAGAATGATATAATTTGCTCCATAAATAGAATTAAGAACTATTTAGATAAGAACACATCTATTTCAGAGAGAGAGCACACAGTGGCGCTGTCGTCGTTCAGCAAGTCTCAAAATGTCGGCCTTAACAATACGACATAAACCGTCATAAGTGTTATACAAAGTGTCGTAGATGGCGGGACTGTCGTACGTTGCAGTGTCGAACTGTTATTCCGGCTCCGGTATAGCCGTGGCTGCTAGACAGATGGAAGTTTTGCCACTGTCGTGACTAAAGATTAGGCCCGTTACACGTAAAAAGGAAAAGAAACAAATAAATACTGACTTACCATGTTAAATAAGTATTATCCCATAGTGCAGCATTTATCAGGAATAGGTTAGTCTGTTTCCTTAGCTCCCTGTTAAAAATAATGACGTCATTTTATGACGGCTTTGAGAAGATTATCATTAGATGACGTCATTTGAAGCTACAGATTGGAACCTTTTGTGACGTCCTTTAATGACGTAATTATTTTCTACAGGTTGTACTTCTAAATACTTATACTCTTAAATAATTCAAAATTGATAAAATGGTCGCCTATATAGGTGCTACCATCCGGATGGTAGTACGGGAAATAGGGGCTAATGTCCAAGAAATTAATAATTTTTAATAATTTTACTAAACAAACACTCACTTTCCGTATCAACGAGTGAATCGACTTCGATATTTTCGAAGAATATCTTAATTTCTGGGCAATGTGATATCTCTACTTCGCGACAGTCCGAAATAATATCGTGTAATAGCTCATTACGCGGGTTCTCCATAATGGACGCGATTTGTATAGCTGCGTCTGTCTTCCTTTGAGGTGGAAGCGCATCTGTTTTTGACGCAGCTACTGTAAGTTTCCTGAAGCTGATTTAGTTATAATATATATTAATAAATAAAAAACAATATTTCTTTGACGTTAGCCTCCATTTTCCCATTGCTAGAATAATGCTATTGCGAAAAAGGTCTCGTTGATTATTATGATTTTCCAATCGTATTATTAATTTTTCATAAGACTTGCATCGAAAACGCGCTTTCCGTCTACGAAAAAGTGGAGCGAAAGTCGAGTTTGTCAAGCCTGGGCGAAAGGCCTTTTTAGTGTTATTGTTTGTATATGTATAAATAAACACACACAGATACATATATCTTAAGGCGAAAGTGATTTTTCCCTAAGGGCGAAAGTGAGCACTACCGCCCGGAAGCGAAAGTAGACAGCACAGCCTCCAAAATTTTCAAAATTTTTTATATTTTCAAAATTTTTTAATTTTCAAAATTTTTATATTTTCAAAATTTTTTATATTTTCAAAATTTTTTATATTTTCAAAATTTTTTAATTTTCAAAATTTTTTATATTTTCAAAATTTTTTAATTGTCAAAATTTTTTATATTTTCAAAATTTTTTAATTTTCTAAATTTTTTATATTTTCAAAATTTTTAAAATTTTCATAATTCTGCATAGGCAGGCTAAAAAGAGCGCTATTTAGGCCCTGATTATAAAAAACGTTGCACAACAAGGGGCGAATTGGCTTTTTTAGACTCGGATGATGATTGAGCCCTCGTGTCCGTCTCGGGCACCTGCGGCGCCTTTGACTCCCACTCGTGCTTAATCATCATCCTCGCTTGAAGATTTTAAAATATTAGATATAAAAATTCACATGCACGAATAAAATTGTAAAACTTAACGTAATATTTCACATTAAATTTTACATACTGATCTTTACGTACAATTATATTTAAAATTTTAAGTAAAGTTTTACAATTTAATTGATTCATGTAAAATTGTACACGTTAAAGTTCTAAATTATTGCATAAAATTTGATGTAAAATTTGGTGTGAATGTTTTTAACAGGGTATCATTACAATCCCTAAAATGTTTTATACACAAATCAATGGTCATTAAAATTCAACATTATTTTTTGCTGCAGCAGATCAATAAAAGTATCCAAATAAAACTAGTCAGTTTTATTTGGATTATGCAATTGACGAATCTGAAAAATTGATCTGTTTCATAAGAATACGAATTTCTTCTATAAAGCATGGTCAGTATATTGAAAATACCACCAGATAACACAACCGGTAATTAGAACAGGAAAAAAAGACGATGTTTCCTCTCATCGTCAAGTCTTACCCCATTACAGTTTAATGAAATTATCAACAATATTTGAATATCTGCATACTTTGTGTGTATATGTACTGTGTCTATGTGTGTGCATGTATGTGTGTTCATCAGCGAACCTTTAAATATCGACGAGTGCCTTATGTGAAAAGCAAAGCGTTTCGCTTTTAGCGATATTTAGTATTAGATACAATTAGAATTGTACATAATTTTAAACATTTTGATATTTCAACACTAAAATATTTATATATGTATATATTTATGTTAAAGAAATGATTCAACATTATTTACAGTTTATGAATAATACTTTTCAAACTTTTCAAAATTTTTATCAATTATTTATTGATTAATTTCCGATTTACCCCTTAAGAGTACTTCAGTAAAGATACGTTATTCTGGTCACTTCCTGTTTATTTTTGGTATATTTCCGATTCATTCCCGGTTATTTTCGGTCAGTTCCGGGTCATTTTGTATTTTTTCCGATTACTTCCAGTTCACTTCCGGTCGACTTTCGGTCTACCTCTGGTCAACGTCTGGTTTACCCTGATCCCTAAGGAGGCGTAGTTTTGGGGATAAAGTGAACTTACAGCTGGAGACTATTAGACACATTTTAATATAATAGAGGATATTTGTGCATAATGTACAGAAGATCGCAAACTGATATTCTATTTGGAGAGAGAGATAGCCCCGGACATATAAAGAGCCTCGCTGCGCTGACGGAGTCATTACCCAGTCCCTAAGGAGGTGTAGTTTTGGGGATAAAGTGAACTTATAGCCGGAGACTACCAGACACATTTTAAAATAATAGAGGATTTTTTGAGTCCGTAATAAACATTTTAGAATATTCACAATTTACAACTTTTTACCGAATTTAAAATTGTGTTCACAAATACAACAATTTTTTACAAACATTTTTTTAATTATTTACTTTTTTCAGGAACCTTCTAAAATTTCCGAAACCTTTTAAAACGTTGAGGTTTGTCTGTCTTTGTCCAAGGTTTTCATGAACTTAACATCGGATATAATCCGAAATGTACAAAAAAAATGTATGTATATCATATCGTTTAAATAGTCCTTATCATGATTATCCTCAGCATCATCTGATCTGGACCATGGAAATTTTCATTTAGCATTTTTATACGTCTAAACTTGTACTATGAGTGTATACAAAAAAAGATCTTTTTCTGTTTTAAATAATACATAAGTATGTTTGTATGTGAGTACATATACACGTACAAACATACTTATCTCTTATTTGAAAGGTACGTACGGTACTTTGCTAGTGTTTATTGTTAATATTTGCAAAAACAAATTATTCAAGAATTACATTTTCCGAGACGAATCTAGGCATTTATATGCAAAAATAACAATCGATGTTGGAAAATTAATTTTTATTGAATATTTTTACGAAGTATAGGGATATTTACAGAAAACATCGTTTCCCAAAATAAAGAATTTTAATATTACGTAGATTGAATATTTTCACGAAATATAGGGATATTTACAGAATACATCGTTTCCCAAAATAAAGAATTTTAATATTACGTATAATTGATTCCCAAATGATAATATAATATAATATTGTTCAATGTTATTATTTTATTATTATTAAGATTATAATAAGAATAATTATTATTATTATTATTATTATTATTTTTATTATTTTTAGAATATCTAACTTAGAGCTTATGATGGTATATGGATGTGAAGCTTGGAAGACTTATTTAGAAGTTTTAATGAAATTAGTTGCAGAAGCTCAAAAACAGGTTCAAACACTAAAAAAATGCATTCAAGAAATAAACTGGCAAAGAAAATCAATGCAGACCCAAGGAGGAGAAAAATTAAGATCTTTAGAAGCTGAATGGGTGAAATTAGTTTCAAAAAATTATGAGATAGAGCAAGCTTGTGCTAATTTAGAAAATAAAACAAAAATCAATTCAAGGATTCATACTGATTCAAAAGTTGTATACATCGAAGAACACAAAAGTCTCTTGTATTAAAATAACATTACATTTTTTATAATTATTAAATTTCACAAATCATGTTTTATTGTTTTACAATATTAGCATCAAAACTTCCTGTTAGAAAATTCAAGATTCATTAAAAAAAATGTTTTTGAAAGATTATAACACTTAATTAAAAACTTCCTGTAATGTTATTTACAAATGTAACTTCTCTAAATAAATAAGTAAATAAATAATAAATGAATAAATATTTTATAAGTAGTACCATGGCACCATAGAGAGTAAACAAAACTAACCTTGGCCTCCCACCCGAGCCACTGAGGAGGTCAAGGTCGAAATTGTTTATTCTCCATAGTGCCATTTGTACTTTGAAGAGAATCCCCACTCTTCCTCTTTCTATGCAAAGTGCCTCTGATTTTTCGAGACACTTTGGAGAGAACCCTTCCCTCAACAAACTCGTATATGATGATATAAATATCTTCTTAAGCTAATTGTATATTTTTATCTTTTAATATTTGATCTATTTTATCTACAAGCGTCTCGTAAAAATCTCTAATTGTACATTCAACATTGTAAGCAGTGAAATATGTGTACTGTGCATTTTCGCTATTTACTAATTTGTCTTTGCTAGAGTCACTCAACTTTTTCACAATAATTGCTGTAGCCTCTTTAACTTTTAATAATGACTTAATTCTAAGGTCTATTATTTTAGATAAGGCTTCTAACCTGTCAAAGGTTACTCTTTTAAACACTAGTGAAGGCTTACGCACTTTTTTCGCCCTAGACTCGCCAGAGTCTTTGTGTATTGTCGTCTCACCGTCCTCCAGCAATTCAAATGCACGATCGGAGTAGCTGATCATAAATCTGATGCTGAAGCCGGAAATGGTAATTCGCTGATCCAGCATATCCTTCTCGCTGTACGCCTGAAAGTATCGGTCAATCTCGTCAAGCTGCTCCCGGAATCGTAGCCAGGTGGCGAGCGGCAAAAATAGTCCGTCAAATTCGTTATTACTCGGTCAAACAATCGGATTGAAGTCATCAGAACCGACTGAGGTATTTTTCAGCCCTATGTAAATAATTTTTCCGTAAGATGTTCAAGCCGAATACCATGGGGAGAATTTAATACGGCCAGGCGTAAAAAATACTTTATGGCATGCTGTCTAAGAAAAATTTTTAACACTTTAGTGCCTACCTACATATTAGCCTTTTTTGATTTCCACGTTAAGTTAAGGGGTCAAGCCTGGGTTAAATCCTGCAAAAAAACAAAAAGATATTCTTCTTATCAAAAAATTTTTGATTTGATGTAATTTGAAAAAAAAAATCTATTGAAAATATACACCATTTTTATCGAAAAAGAACATGTATACATGGTGTTTCATTTTAATCCGACCACGACAAAAAACCATGGAAAAACTAATTTTAACGAAAAATGACCTTAATAAAAGTTAAAGGGGGTAAAGGGGGCCATCGAATGACACAAACACCTATGACCTTGAACTCGATTTTCAAGGTCATTTGAGGGTAATTGTGATTTTTTTAAATAGGAACCTCTATTTTATACCTTGGAATCGGATAGAGCGGAAAAGAATACGTCGCAAAGGATATTTTAAGTTTGCTTTGGTGACCTTGAGAAGGTCAATTGAAGGTCAAACACCAAAAAATCTGCTAAACAGCTGTTTGTCTGGTTTTATTTTACTGATGTCGAAAGATGACCTTAACAAAAGTTGAAGGGGGTAAAGGGGGCCATCGAATGACACAAACACCTATTACTTTGAACTCGATTTTCAAGGTCATTTGAAGGTCATTGTATTTTTTTAGCGGGAACCCCTATTTTTGACCTCGGAATACGGAGCAGCGGAAAAAATTACGTCGGAAATGACATTTCAAGTTTGCTTTAGTGACCTTGAGAAGGTCAATTCAAGGTCAAATAAGAAGTATCAGCCTAAGATTGTTTTCCTTTCAATTTTTTCGTAGAATTATCATTTTGTTATTGTAATAAACATTAAAAGAATAATTGACTTAAAATGTGATTATGCTTTGCTGACTTCAAAGCCATTTTGTAAGGTCAAAAGTGCAAAAATGCAATATCAAATGTTATGTGGAGTCCATATTTATATCCTAACTTTAGTGTTGCCCAGGAACAACGACGTGGACGTAATAGGATTGTGTTCCCTTTGGGGTGCTAGATTAGAGTGAGTCTCCTTGCCTCTCACTTTTATTATGTACAGATTTGATTGTAGGTGCCCAAAGACACCACCATTTTTTTGGATTCTATTCAGTTCTTGGGATGTTTTCGTAAGCGAATTTTTATCCTATCTTTAGCGTTACTCAGGAACGACGTGGACAGAATTGGCTACTAATTTTCCTCATCGAATTTTGCCTGAATTTATTGTTGAAATAAATAATTTATTTTGTAAAGATGATTTTTCATGTTGAATTTTCCCGCGACTCATTGTTGAAATAGACAATTTTTCTAATAAGAGATCTCTTTTCATATGAATTTATCCTCTACTCATTGTTACTTACACTTAGTATTCAATAGTTTACTAGTTATTGAATAGTTATTGATTAGCCAAACTAATCAAATATCATTTGTTTAACATTTTCTCTTTTTCATTCATTGACTTTTATTTTTTCTATTAAAATTTATTACTCATCGAAAGCTATCTACTTTGTTCAGTTTGGTAAAAACAAAATTTTTTATTGAACTTGTTATAAATTTTTAACAATGGCTGATTATCCAGCCGCTGAAAGGGTTGATATTTTATTGATTCTTGGTGAATCTAGACGTAATTATCGACAAGCTGCAGCCTTGTATCGAATTCGATATCCCGATAGAAGACATCCAAGTCATACAACCATTCGTGAGATTTACCGTAGAGCTCAACAAGGGCAACTAGCACGGGTTAGAGAACGTCGTAATTACAACGAAGATGATCTTCGTGTAATGGTCGTTTTAGCAATGGTTCATTTGAATCCCCACGTTAGTACCCGTGAAATTCAAAGGCAAAGTGGTATACCTATGGCTACTGCTTGGAGAATACTGAGAAGTCAACGTTATCATCCATATCATATTACTTTGACTCAGGATCTCACACCTGCTGATATGAGGTTAAGGCTGCAGTTTTGCCAATGGGCACGACAAATGATTGCTAATGATCGTCACTTTTTTCAATACGTAATGTTTTCTGATGAAGCAAAATTCAAAAGCAATGGAGAGCTTAATCGACACAACTGTCATTATTGGTCGAATGTTAATCCGCATTGGTACAGGCAGATAGATAACAAAAATCGTTGGAGTCTTGATGTTTGGTGTGGAATTGTTAACGGATACCTTGTAGGCCCATACTTTTTCGATGAAAATGTAAATGGCCATCATTTTTTACAGTTCCTGAGAGAACGTCTTCCAGTACTTCTTGAAGAAGTAGATTTATACACAAGAGCAAGAATGTGGTTTCAATTAGATGGAGCTCCTGCGCACTATGCTGGAATAGTTAGACAATATCTTAATCAAAATTACCGTGACAGGTGGATTGGACGCACTGGACGTGGAGATTTGGGTGTTCGATGGCCACCAAGATCTCCAGATATGACATCACCCGATTTCTATTTGTGGGGGTATTTGAAAGATGTTGTTTATGAACATGAAACTACAACAAGGGAAGATATGATCCACAGAATTCAAACGGCTTGTGAAAACATCCCAAGAGCTGTATTACTCAGAACAGTAGAACATTTTCAGCAGCGAATTGAATTGTGTATCCAACAAAATGGTGGTGTCTTTGAGCACCTGCGTTGAATTTTGAGCAAAAGTGAGAGGCAAGGGGACTCACTCTAATCAAGCACCCCGAAAAGTGAGAGGCAAGGGGACTCACTCTAATCAAGCACCCCGAAAAGTGAGAGGCAAGGAGACTGACTCTAATCAAGCACCCCAAAAGGAACACAATCCTATTACGTCCACGTCGTTGTTCCTGGGTAATGCTAAAGTTAGGATATAAATATGGACTTCACATAACATTTGATATTGCATTTTTACACTTTTGACCTTACAAAATGGCTTTGAAGTCAGCAAAGCATAATCACATTTTAAGTCAATTATTCTCTTAATGTTTATTACAATAAACAAATAAACAAAATGATAATTCTACGAAAAAATTGAAAGGAAAACAATCTTAGGCTGATACTTCTTATTTGACCTTGAATTGACCTTCTCAAGGTCACTAAGGCAAACTTGAAATGTCATTTCCGACGTAATTTTTTCCGCTGCTCCGTATTCCGAGGTCAAAAATAGGGGTTCCCGTTAAAAAAATGCAATGACCTTCAAATGACCTTGAAAATCGAGTTCAAAGTAATAGGTGTTTGTGTCATTCGATGGCCCCCTTTACCCCCTTCAACTTTTGTTAAGGTCATTTTTCGTTAAAATTAGTTTTTCCATAGTTTTTTGTCGTCGTCGGATTAAAATGAAACAACCTGTATACCTATAAATTATTAACCAAAATTCATGACATTTCACTATATAAATAAGTGTTTTCAGTCACTTGCCACGGCTTTTTGAAAGATCCGGACCGTCTTCTTTACTCTATCCGGGCTTAAAATGTACTTTAAACATGCCCCCTCGGACCAATCGAGAGACATTTCTAAAAAATATGAATTAAATATAGTTAGCAACAAATTTTGTTATCTAAAAAATATCGATTAAACATTGCTAGCAACAAAATTTGTTGCTAACTATATTTAATTCATATTTTTTAGAAATGTCTCTCGATCGGTCCGAGGGGGCATGTTTAAGGTACATTTTAAGCCCGGATAGAGTAAAGAAGACGGTCCGGATCTTTCAAAAAGCCGTGGCAAGTGACTCAAAACACTTATTTATATAGTGAAATGTCATGAATTTTGGTCAATGATTTTACAAGGTATATACATGTTTTTTTCGATAAAAATGGTGTATATTTTATATATTTTCGATAAAAATGGTGTATATTTTATATATTTTCGATAAAAATGGTGTATATCTTATATATTTTCGATAAAAATGGTGTATATTTTATATATTTTCGATAAAAATGGTGTATATTTTATATATTTTCAATAGAATTTTTTTTTTTTTTCAAATTACATCAAATCAAACATTTTTTGGAAAGAAGAATATCTTTTTGTTTTTTTGCAGGATTTAACCCAGGCTTGGCCCCTTAAATAGTAATTATCTTGAGAGTTGCTCCTCGCTTCATTACGATTAAATATGATAAACTTGACTTTGTTTGATAGATCTCAGTTCTTTTCTATCTGTAATTTCGTTGGGGAATATATCAGACTCGCCTAACCTTTTACTTTTTCAAAAGTTAATTTTTTTTAGAGATTTTAATCCTTTTTTGGAAAATTTTTTGAGTATTTCATATTCGACGTTGTAAAAATAAAATATAAGCATCTTTAACCCTTTGACCACAGCTTTTTTGTAACATTTTTATCACTCACATGAAATCACTAATTGTTCTGATATACACCCCTTTTGAATTATTTCTACACCTAGATACCAAAAACCACGGTGCAAACCACCTAGACCTCGTCATCGGCCACCCTGTAACCTAGACACCGCGTTCAAATGATTTTTACACCTAGACACCAAAAACCACGGTGCAAACCACCTAGACCTCGTCATCGGCCACCCTGTACACCTAGACACTGCTCTTGAATGATTTTTACACCTAGACACCAAAAACCACGGAGCGCACCACCTAGACCTCGTCATCGGCCACCTTGTACACCTGGACACCGCGTTCAAATGATTTTAACACCTTGAGACCAAAAACCACGGGGCGCTTCACTTAGACCTCGTCATCGGCCACCCTGTACACCTGGACACCGCGTTCAAATGATTTTAACACCTTGAGACCAAAAACCACGGGGCGCTTCACTTAGACCTCGTCGCCGGCAACCTTGTACACCTAGACACCGCTTGAATGATTTTTATACCTATAATATAAACTCTTAATTTAATAGGACGCCGCAGTAATATTTTTTTTTTATGTAACCCCGCCAGTGTAAGCAGACGCTACGTCCAAGACCCGACTTCGACTAGCGAGGTTACCCCTGAAGTCGGCGCCATAATGCCTTCCGGCCGACGCCCCCGGTCGCCATTCTGGGTTCGGCCGCTGAGTAGAGCGCACGCTCTCTCACTTTCTGTCATATTAGAGTCTTCAGAGTGTTAAGTTATAATAAATCCGAGAGAGTATTTCATTTGCGTCGCCTTCTCCTGTGTCCTGTCCATCAGCGATAGCGTGAAATATGAAGAAGAATCCTCTTAAATTCTGAAGTGGTGACCCCGTACAGAAGACGCTTCGGAGTCGGGTACAGCGCCATCAACCGACGCTACTCTCGCAACGCTCCATCTCTCTCACTCTCGGCAGCCAGCCCTCCTTTCTCTCTCGGCGCACAGTGGGAGAAAATGGACAAAATTCGAGCCACGCGTCATTTTTATTCGTAGAGCCATGATTTTTTTTAACTCTTTAAAAAAGCATCAAGTTTAAGCTACAGGTGCGGAAATTGTTGTATCACCTTCCCCTAAACCCATGCGACTCCTAGAAGCCACCCCTACCAAACCACAAGCAGTCTAACTCATCTATCGCAGGGAACAGCGAGTTAAATCGCTTTATTTTTTCTTAAAATAATTAAACCATACACCATGAGCTAGCTAATAGCCTAAATACCTCCCCCTAACCCGCTTAACCTCTAGAAACCACCCCTACCAAACCACAAGCAGGCTAACTAGCATAACCCTGGGAACAGCGAGTTAAATCGCTTTATTTTTTCTTAAAATAATTAAACCATACACTATGAGCCAGCTAATAACCTAAATACCTCCCCCTAACCCGCTTAACCCCTAGAAACCACCCCTCCCAAACCACAAGCAGGCTAACTATCCTAACCCTGGGAACAGAAAGTTAAGTCGCTTTATTTTTTCTAAAAATAATAAAAACCCACTCCACAGGCCAGACCGGAAACACGCAGAATCGTATAACCCGCCAGTTGCGTCATATAGTCATCTGCGTTGAAACATATTTAAGCCCCTTTACCACGTCAAGGTTGCAGTCTTCAAAGAGGTTTCTTTGTTGTTTTTTTTTTGTTTTTAATTTTTTTTAGTTTTTATATCTGTAATGTTTTATAATTTTTACATAGCAAAGTTGAGACATTTATTCAGGATTAGAATTACTAAATTATCATTTCATCAGAAATGTTTGAGCTTGTGAAGTTAATTCTTTAGTTTTTTTTTTCTTCAACATCTCGCAAGCTGCTTATGACTGGATCTGATAAAACTAAGCAATAATGAATTATATCTTCATTCGTCTTTCTTCTTTCATACATTCTGTTATGTCGAACTCGAGCATGGCGAAATATTTTGTTGTTGGATTCCTGGGCTTCTTCTGAAAAATATCCAATAGGTCCATCAAATTTCCTCATAATGTCACATCCATGTATTAGTACTTTATACACAGAAGGTGGCATTTTATACCACGGGTATAATTTGTAGAATTACATGCATTCTAATTAATAACTCTTCGTCTACACCGATAATTTGAGATACTGCTTTAGATTTGGCAAAAAAAGAACGTGCCACATTTCCTGTGTTAGTTGTTCCAGAACCTTGCTTGACTACATCTACCGTTAAACCAAGTTTGCTCTTTAAAGACTGCTGAACTAACGATTTTCTCTCTTTTTTCAAATCTTTATCTGAACCTCTTGCTGATCCTTTCTTAAAATGTAGATTGTAAGAAATATGTAAAATATATTCCATGGATCGAATCCAGGTGTTTAAGATAGGAAATCCCCATTGGTAAAACTCTGTATTGCCCTGAAGTTTTAAGACAAAATTCATATCAATAATATCTTTAGGACTATTGATTACTGAAAACATTGCATACGTTGCCATCTATCATGGTACATTTTATGTCAAATGCCATCTCCATACATTCAAAGTTATAATTTTTTATTTTCTTTAGCAATGCTGAAATATTTTCGTAATGTTTCTCGGTTACTTTATCGCTTTCTTTAAGAAATTTGAAATTTATTGGACGACAAATACGGATGAAGGTTTTTTGTTAAACCAAAAAATTTCGTTTTTTGTAGTCCTTAGCTGCAGAGGTACAAAATTATAAATAAATACAGATGCGTCAGTGGCTGTAGTTTGATAAACAGAATTATCATCGCTTGATTCAAGATCGGTGGAGTCGACATCACCAAAATTCCATTTTTGTCTTGTCGTCTGTTGTCCTGAAGCTCCAGCCATTCCCCACTTGCCCACAAATATTAATCTTTTCGTTGCATTTGTTAATACTTCTTTATCTAAAGTCATTAGAATCCGTTTTATAGTATGTTCTAGCAAAGATATAAAATGTACTTTCGTTCCACTATTAGAACAAGTGATATGCTCAGGGTAACAAGCTTTCTTAGCGTCTACGATTGCAGAATAAGGTGGATATCATTTATTTCCATGCATATTGTAAGTGTGTTTCCTTAATTTCTCATATGTTCGTTTTGTTAAATCTAAGTCCATAAACATTGCTAATACTTTATTTGTATATTCGGTACTAAATAAATTTTCTATAGTATCCGTAGTATTATCTGCTGAAGATGTTTGTTCTTTTAATTTTAGCGCCAACGATAGCTCCTCTTTAGAATGCTTTACAGAGATTTCACGAGCTCGTCTATTTTTTGTTTTTGAACATCCTTTGTCATAACTTATATGAGGTCGACCTATATTACGAACATTAGAAAATTTTTCAGAAGTACGTGAATTATTACTAGTAAATAATGTTAAAGCTTCATTATTCATGATTGATATTGAAGTATTCATATTTGATGTTGAAGTATTTATATTTGACGTTGAAGCTTCCCTGGTAAAAATAACTTATTAAATCCGATTCGAAAGATAATAGGGTTTAATTGGATTTCTTAATCGGAAATTATCGAATTAAATCGATTAAAATCTATTTAATCTGATTATAAGTTTTAGTCGGTCTTAATCGGATTTATTTATTTTATTAAGAAAATCAATATGATGTCTGTATCCTGCATTATTTCATTTCTAAATAAATCTTAAAACTCACTACTGCTGATATGAAATATAAGAAAAAAGTCAAGTAATTTTACATCCTCAATTAAAATTGAAGTCCATGTGTTTATTAACGTAGAAACAGAAAATATGAAATAAAAGTTGATTGATTCTTTAGTCGCAGCTGTATTAATTAACAAAAAATAAATACATAGAGTTAGAATCAACAGAACGCACGTATGCCTTATGTTATAACAGACGTAATAGAAAACATTTTATTGAAGAGAAATATTCTTAGATTTGACGGAAGAAAACTTAATTTAAATTTAAACTTATTTTTTTTCAATATGATAAAATAAACATTTGTACGTATTATACTATAATCTAATAAATTCAAAAAGTAAACATTTAGCCATCGACAAATCGTATGATCAATAGATTTAATTATATTTGTATGTATTATACTATAGTCTAATACATTCCAAAAGTAAACATTTAGCCATCGACAAATCGTATGATCAATATTTGTATGTATTATACTATAGTCTAATAAATTCAAAAAATAAACATTTAACCATCAAATACTCGTATGATCAATATATTTAATTATATTAAATTATACTATAATATAATAAATTCGAGAAATCTTCAAAAAATTCTGATAGAATTTCAACGTATTTTTTTATTTAATCTAAGAACTTTTCTTCAGTAAATTTTTTTCTAAAGTCTATCATTCTCAAGTAAGAAATTCTGGAAATTTTTCACGATTTTCCCGTGTTAGCCGCCATTTTATGTGCTTTTACCTTTTTTTTTCAAAATGTAAACTGTGACGCTGAAGTTTAAGTCTCGAGGACACGATTTCTTCGCTCCAAACATTAAATCTTAAATGATTTCAATGTGAAAAATCGACACGAATAAAGATTTTTTTTTAACCATGTTTTATTGCTTGTGGTTTGGTAGGAGTGGTTTCTAGGGGTTAAGCAGGTTAGGGGTAGGTATTTAGGTGATTAGCTGGCTTCTGGTGTGTGGCTTTATTATTTTAAGAAAAAATTAAGCGATTTAACTCGCTGTTCCCAGGGATAGATGAGTTAGACTGCTTGTGATTTGGTAGGAGTGGCTTCTAGGGGTCGCATGGGTTTAGGGGAAGGTGATACAATAATTTCCGCACCTGTAGCTTAAACTTGATACTTTTTTAAAGAGTTTAAAAAAAATCATGGCTCTACGATTAAAAATGACGCGGGGCTCGAATTTTGTCCATTTTCTCCCACTGTGCGCCGCCCTGCCCCGCCAGCCCATCCCTCAACAGGCCCAAGAAGACGGTATCGTTCCGGACGCAAGACACGTCTGGCACTGGCGGGGGAGTAGCTGTATATTTACCTTCTATATGTTGTACCTGACTCCCAAACAAAATTTCAGCGCAATTCCTTTATTTGGCTTCAAGTTCTAGCTAGTCAAAGTTGAGGTTTCAAGCAATTTTTGCATTTTTTGCCTATTTTCAATGATTTGTAGCTCATAAGTGTTACGTCCGAACGTCGGCACATAATGTAAAATTCACCGTTTTGAGTCAGCTTCCGCTGAACTCGGGATGGAGTCGCTCTCTTATTTCTTTTAATAACCCGCGTGAATTTGTAAAGATTCCCTACCCTCACCAACGAACAGGTCTGGTTGGTCTGTAGGTCAAAAGGCCTCGAACAAGCGAAGTCCAGTCAACCCTCCAGGCAACTCGATAAGTTCTCCCAAAATTATTTCATAAAATGAGCGGCAGCGTTCAAGGCCTGCTCACTTTACAAAATTACCACCCTTAAATATTTTTAAATACTTTTTATTTACTTACTTATTTATGTGGATATTTTAAGTTTACTAGGACGTAAGCTTCTTCCTTTCTTCTTGAAGAGATTGATTAATTTAGAAGAAATATTTAGAAATTGAAAACTCTAAACTCAGTATTTTTAACCTTTAAAAAAATATTTTTTTATTTTTGAAACTCAAGTGAACTTAATAGATTCCTTTAACCACCAAGGTATAGGTTACAAAATAAAACTTAAAAATTTACTTGAGAGCAGCCACCTCGGCTGAACTCCTCGACGAGACTCCACTTTCCTCCGCACGCTTTTTCTCCCTTCACCACCGCGTCGCATCTTTTCCCTTTCCAAACCGATTTTTCTGACAGGCCCATCCCTTTGGGTCCGCATCAGCGCCCTCTATATCGGTCATCGACCTATAGCATCGCCTCTTCCGCTTCACCTACGGTCCCACCCACGCTACTTTCCTAGCCTTGCCGATTTCCCGCTAGATGACCCTCCCTGTGCCATTTTCAACTTTTCTATTTGTTATATTATAATAATTTGTAAATTTTACATTTGTTTGATTATATAATATAATAATTGTCAACTATGATTTTAATTTACTATCGCATCAATTAATTTTTTTATTATAACTTTATGTATTAAACTTTCACTCTTTATTAAAAATGCTTAATACTATCCAAATTTAATATTATTATAACCTAGCTGCTATTTTTAACTAGTTTTTTATAACTACCTATTCAAACCAAAAACATATCAGTGCATAGCAGTGTTCGTATTCTATAATAAAAAAACAGAGGGGTCTGCAAATTTTTGAACAATGAAACATTCAAAACATATATTAAATTATGTATCGATAAACGTCTCATACATTAGCAGGCAGATATACTGTATATCAAAACAATATTTTATTCATTGGACATATAAATTTAGTTGGAGGAAGCTACATGCCAATGAATTAGGAGCGGTTTTTTTTCTCTGATGAGAAAAATTTTTAAGTTTTAGAATTATAAATTAATATAGAATCTCATAGTAATTTTAATAAGCAATGATATTTTATTCGTGAATTTTTAATACTTTCTTCTGTAACGAGCGGTCGCGAATTCATATTACGCGCGCTCGTTTAATCGCGCGATGTTAACTCAGCATGCAAACACGGTGTTGCCAAGTCGTGCGCGGAGGCGCGCGTGAGACACTAAGCGTGAAGGTAGACTAATTCAGGCTTGCGACCAGTAAACACACGTGCGCAGAGACCGAACTAAAGTATCCCGGTAAACGTATCGTGTCGACGAGCATCATCCGAGCAATCAACTCTCATGGCTAGCACCTTCGATCTCAGCTTGACGTCCAAAAGCAGCTATCTAGGAGCCTTCCGAGGAGCGGAGCAGCTTGGCTAGGAGGAACGCCTCCTCGCCACGAACAACAGCATTCCGTCGTTTGACCTTGATCACCGCAGTGCATAGACAGACAAGACCGAGTACTCGAATTCGCCAGCAAAGTACTCACCCCCACAGTCAGGAATTACACAGTTAGCGAACAAGAATGCTTAGCCGTGCTTTTTGCCGTATGCAATTTTCACCAGTACATCGAAGGTTATGAATTCAAAGCAGGGTTGCAAAAATGGCTAATTATTCATTTTTTAATTAATAATTAAAAGTTTTATTTATTAATTATACGGCCTATAATTAATTATTGAAAGTTTTAATTATTAATCATAAGGTTTATAATTAATAATTGAAATTTTTAATTATAATTAATAATTATAGGCCATATAATTAATAATTAAAGGTTTTATGCCTAGAAATATAAGAGATATTATTTAAATCTTAATTATGTAGTAAAATTACGTTATAAGAATACGTAACAAAATGTTTAAATTTGTTACTAATGACATACGTAATTTACGTCATCGCACCATGGACTTCCTGTTATGAAAGTTAAGTACCAAAATACGTGTTTCATACTTGGATGGGTGACCATTAACACATAAATCTTTTAAAATAAGTAATATTTTTTTCCTTTTTTGCCGATCAATCTAAATCTAAATTTTATCGCGAAAAGAACGAAACACAAGAGTATTATGATATAACTCTTATAGCTACAGTTCGCGTTTCAAAAGCATCAAAACATACATAAGGCTGTATGTGTGACTTCGAGTTGAAATTCGTATAACCTTGCTGTAGTGAATCTACGTGGTATATTATATTTCTATACAAAGATTTGTGAATGCTAATAGAAAGGTAAGTTGATATTTTTTATGATACACGTGTGTGAATTCTTTTATAATTGCTTACAAGAAAAATCGGAAAAAAATTATGTATACATTTGTCATGCAAAAAGCGGGCTGCTGTATAGTAAATATTTTTGTATAATATCTTAACAAATTTAAAACATTTTAAAAAATAGCAACGATATTTTATATAATTTTTCTTATTTATTAAATATCAAAAATAACAGGAAGACTTCCAAAACCTTTGTACTGTGACAGTGCATATGCCCTCACAACTGCTCGGCATAAGCCCAACACATACACGCGCGCGAGGCGCGCACACACACATACAAATACACATTGCGACGACTATCAAGGCGGCAGGAGCCGCGCGCGAAGCATAGAAGTAGAATAGGAGAGAAAGAGGGGGACAAAAGGAAAGCAGCATGACAATAGCCGACGCTGACTAATAAACGCGCAACAAGAAAGAACGAGATAGCAGAGTCGGATTCGCACGAAGCAATCCGATGGGCCCCGAATCGATCGAAGAAGGACTATCAATCAGCAGAGAGAAGCGCGACTCGCTCTCTCGACTCCCGATTCTGGTTGCGACCACACGTGGCCAGGAGCCGCGGAAGCCGGCCAGCCGTCGGAGCCGCTCATCTCTGAGGGCGCGGATCCAAACCAGACCGTCAGGCCGACATCGTGCCCAGGCTAAGGCAACTTAGTGCCTGCAGCTCTCGCCAACGCCACGAGGAGGATTTCAGTGGACCGCCAACCAAACGGCGCTGACGAGGTAGAACCCAGAGCAATCAGCCCGTTCAGCAGCGGCAACACGACGTTCATCGGTAAACCCGTGAGTCTGTCCTTTGTCGAAGAATAGCCCACCTATCTCTCTCTCTCTCTCTCTCTCTCTCTCTCTCTCTCTCTCTCTCTCTCTCTCTCTCTCTCTCTCTCTCTCTCTCTCTCTCTCTCTCTCGGTTAATTTGGCGCATGACACACCACGTGCAGAAGAGCACGAGCGAGTATATAACTTAGTGTAGGGCCAAGGACAAAGCCCGATTGTCGCGCATAGTGCGCCGGCCGATCTAGATGGTCGTCTCGACGCACAACAAACGCACACACGATTGCACGTAGTGCACATTGTTATTTCGAGGGAATAAACGTTCTGAGTGCAGATAAGGCCCGAAGGCTCTTAGCACAAATTATTAGAGTGTCATTATTGTGCATGCTAGAACCCTTGCTTCCATTCATAAATAAGCCGAGCACAGAAGGACTCCGCCACTCTCCACGGTCCGTCAAGACGAAGATACTGAGCAGCCGAGGCGAGTTCCTGGTCGTCACCCGACGATCCTTTTGTTAACGTGGTAGCCTTGCGCGTCGGTCCCTAAGTTCGGTGGGACACACTTACCCGATTCCGCGCTAGCAAGGCCACAACGTTACAGTACAATTGTTTTTTATACCAATTCTTGGTAAAGTTATATCTACTTTTGAGATTGCAGTATAGGCGCATTAACTCTAGACCTTAAAATAAGAATCTATTATTAATAAAAATTTGAAAAAAAGTGTATACAATCTGTCGTATAAATAGCAAATGTTAGAAACTGTGATAAAAACGTACTTTAATATCTCATGAGATTTAAACAAATTTAAAATATTAATTGTAAATTATACTTACGGCGTTCAAAATTCGTATATTCTTCTTTTACTAGCAATTGATTCGCGATGTCAACAAAAATTCGGATGGTTTTGTCTCTCTTTATTTCATATAAAGTCAAACCTCGCTCTAAATAAATATTGATTTGATCCAATACTGCAGGAATCATTGCATGCTCAATAGTTGATCTCTCATCTTCACTGAGTAGCACTCTTCGCACGTGACTAAATTCAGCCAATAATAACATATTTACAATTGTCTTTCTGAGACGAAGACTTGAAGCGAACTGAATAACAGTAGTATCCTTGATTAAGCGTTAATAAAACCTCGAGTAAGTACATACATACATATATACTGAGATTTTTGATAGGTATATTGCCATTATATAAGTATAGCATGCGTCTGTTATAGCTATAGATATATTCTGTACATACCTACACGGAGAGAAATGTATCACTAAATATTCCTACAATTTTCATAAAAAATTACTATACTGTATAGCAACGAGGAGACAACTCGACTTATATTAAATTTTAGTATACGGTATAGTAAAATTTCAGATCACCAGATTTTACTATACTACATAGCAATTTTTACTGTACCGCATATCAAAGTTTATAGATACTCAAGCTTTTTAAAAATATTTTTGCCCTTTTATTTTGTCGTCTGTTGGTGCTTTTCCTCTTATTTGTGTTTTTTGGGTGTTGCAGGCGAATTTTCATTTGTTTATTTGTTACATTTAATCTCGAAGTCGCATCGCACAGCATTTTATGATATCCTAATTTACATACATCGCAATATAATTATTATACATGTCGCAACCTATCAACGCATCGCTAGACTAATCGCATTTATATTTTTATATAATGTTCCGATCTGGAAGGTCCTTATATACTAACCGAACAGTTTTTCGTCACTTGCGAGTAGAGTTTACGAGTCGCCCCCTAGTGGCAGTGATGCGTGTGTGTGTGTGCGAGCGGCTGATACGAGTTGGCGACGAAGCCGACCGCCGGAGCGTGTAAGCTTGAATCGTGTAAGAAAGAGTTTGTAATAGGATTGAACGTATTGTGATTTTTGCTCCCATTACACACCGCTGTAACCCGAACTCCGAGATCCACTCATAAAATAATAGTGTCGAAGCTTCGGGACGGGGCTGAGACGCGAGTTCTCACCCCTAGATTGACCACGTCACATGTTAGATAGATTTTAACGGTCAATTTATAACGTTGTCCTTCTAGCGGCCATTTTTAACGTTCAATAACAGACACACAGCGTTATGAAAGTATGAAAAAAAAAATGTATTAAAGAGCTCGGTTAACCCGCGATTTTTCATAGTACAGTTAAGGCTCTCCGACAACACGGGTGCACGCTATGCCGGTTTATTTAACGAGTGAAATAGTACAGTCAACTTTTTTTATTATTCATGGTGTACTGTCGAACTCTCGGTGAACGCGGTCCGACTGCTGAATTTCCGAATTTGCTCCTGTCGACGACATACGCACTTAACAAATCCAGCACAAAGAAAGTACGCATTGGACTGGAGTACAGTGACGGCTACTATCCTCAGGTTATCAAACTCATGAGTGACGGACCTGAGTTCAAAAACGTAACTCTCGGCAAGAACAGCTGGGACCTTTTAAAAGATCAGTTTGACGCTATAACAGCATACTTTAACAATTCTTATTCGTTTTAACCATTAAATTTTTTAACCTCGTACGGCACCAGATCTATCGGAATAGATTGATCTATCGCAATCGACGAAAGACCTAAAAATTCTTAGCCTGCTACAGAAGACGAAGAAAAAGAAGTAGATATCGTTCAGACTGTTTGTAAAAAATTGGAAACATCTAACAACCCACCAGGCATCGTCATGCAACAGTCGACGTTCGAAGGACTCCGATTATACAGTTCACTGGTCGATCAGCATTTTAACGTTTTGAAAACTTTATTCGGAAAGGTAAACTGTACTTACGACTACGTTCTAGAATATTTAAAGGCAGCAATTGAAGCAGCAGAGGCGCAAAACCTTAAGAACATTTTGATAGATTTCAAAGAATTAAAACAGTTTTTTTCGCGACATAACGTTGCGATAAAGGGGGTTTGTAATGGATAAAATGGTCCACAACAACGACAGTTTTAAAGGACAATATTTGAGAATTGTATTATAAAAAATACTTGCGTGCGGTTTGCCGTTTATAGCAAAAGTTGTGCAAAATTATGTAAAATTCGAATAAGCAAATTAACCTCCTGCGTATACCATGTACATATTCTCATGGTACATTTTATATACGGACACCCGAGATTACGCAACAGATACACTATATACACACATAAATGGTAAGCGTAAATATATCAAATATATCTCTTCACAATGACATGCCACCCGTCCACTCTCTCAAATAGGAAAATATCTGGACCATTATTCAAAACCACGCGACAACAGGTACTCTACACATAAAAAATCGACAACAGACCACGCCGTGACAGACCCCAGATGTCTGCGACGGGAGATAATGCGTTAGAGGGAGACTCAATTTTTGCCTATTTTCAATGATTTGTAGCTCATACGGGATACATTTTTAACTAAAACTACCCAAATACTTTTTTTTGTGAAATTTTCTGAATTTTTCAATAAAAATACTTTAAAAGCCCTATATATATATATATATATATATATATATATATATATATATGTATGTGTGTGTGTGTATGTGTGTGTATTAAGGCTACTTTATTTGCATTTCAAACCTTAAAATATAAAAATCTGAATGTTTGATCCGTACTCCTACAACCTCAATACAGTAAAAAGATTTATAGTAAAAAAGTAGCTGTAAAGTTTCAGAATGGGCCTGACCTATTATTAGTTATGTAGAAAACAAATTGATATAATGGCTAATAAGTTGCGACGGAGTCGCCAGCGATCACCTGACGTGTCTCTCTCCTTCTACTTCTCTCTTCTTCCTCTCGATGGCTCGTCCGGGCGTTTTAACTGAAAGGAATAGACTCTACAGACGCTTTCGCAGAAGTCGACTACCTTGGGATCTATACTTTTATAGAATCGCAAGGGACGACGCTCATAGACAGGTCGAGGAGGCCAGGCTGAATTACTATTATTCACGCTTGTCTACTCTGACCGACATTGCAGAGATATGGAGAGAGCTTGAAAATCTTGGTATTACTACCTCTAAATCTTCTCCACCTACTCGGTTCTCTCCAGATGCTCTCAACAAACACTTTAGTTCCATCTCAAATGATCCTCAAGCTCCATCTGTTGAGGAGTATCTGCGAACCCTTGAGAGTCTAGACTTCCCTGAACATTTCATCTTCAGGGCTATCACAGAGTCGGACGTATTGGCTGCAGTATCACACTTCAATACCCAGGCCAGGGGAAGCGATGGCATCCCACAGGTTGTAATCTCCGAAGCATTGCCAATACTCGCTCCTTTACTTTGTCAAATTTTCAACCTGTCTTTGAGCGAGGCACGCTTTCCTTCCGCCTGAAAGTCATCGCTCGTAAGAGCATTAAACAAGATCAACTCTCCAACAGCTGTAACAGACTACCGTCCGATCTCTCTACTTTGTTTCCTATCCAAGGCGCTGGAGTGGCTGGTGTACAATCAAATCTCTGAATACCTTGAAACAAGACTTTATCTTGACAACTTCCAAACTGGTTTTCGCACTGGCCACAGCACGTATTCCGGCTTAATTAAGCTGACTGATGATGTCAGGCTTGGGATAGACAGGAAGAAGGTCACTCTTCTACTTCTATTTGATTTTAGCAAGGCGTTTGATACGGTGTGTCACGTCAGGCTACTCGGAAAGCTATCCTCCTTCGGCTTCTCCAAGCAGGTTATACGCTGGCTTGCATCTTACCTCTCGGGAAGAGAACAGGCCGTCATTGGTGACAGCAATGAGATCTCTACCTTTCTACCACTAAACACCGGTGTCCCACAGGGGTCAGTTTTAGGTCCCTTGTTGTTCTCGTTGTACATCAATGATATTGGTTTTTGCCTAGATTCAGATGTGTCCCATCTAATCTACGCGGATGACCTGCAGATCTACAGCCAATGGTACCTCGAGGAGCTTGACTCCTGTTCTGTCAGGATGAGCGCTAACGCCGAGAGGATAATGGGCTGGGCTGCGCTGAATAGACTTAAACTAAATGTAACTAAAACTAAGGCTATCGTCTTGGGTTCCCCCTACTATATAAACGCTCTACCTTCTACTGTTAACACCTATATAAATATAGGGGGAGCCCAGGTCAACTTTGAATCAACGGTCCGCAACCTGGGGCTGGTGCTTGACTCCAAACTTACGTGGAAAGAGCACGTTACACAAATTTGTAAACGTGCTTACTCTTTAATGTACCGTCTCTATTTTTTTCGGAAAAGCACTAGCCTTAGATTGCGCCAACATTTAGTGCAAGCACTCCTGTTTTCCCTCATTGACTATTGCTCACTTGCTTACTGCGATCTGACTCAGGAACTTGACTTAAAACTGCAGAGGCTTGTCAATACGGGGATCCGTTATATCTACGGTGTGAGGAGCGACGAGCACATCTCCCCTTACAGACGTGAGCTGCAATGGTTTAACACCGTCGGACGTAAGAAATACTTCATGGCCTGTTTTCTAAGAAAAATGTTCAACACCTCAACACCTACTTATCTATTAGCCTATTTTGATTTCCACGTCGCGCTCAGGCCTGTGAGGGGTGAGGTGACTCCACTGGACATCCCGTCCTTCAAGACGGAGACGCTGAAGAATTCATTTTTCATCAGCGCCTCCTACCTCTGGAATAGCCTTCTATCTCATCTTCGCAACACACTATCCATATCACACTTTAAACAAGCAGCTAAAAATTGCTTCTTCAATCTGGAAAACACATAAACATCACACAAACATACACACATTCTCATTCATCTCATTTCACTTCATTCCATTTCACACTCTTTACACGCACTAGCACCCTTACACAAAACACCCTTACACAAAATTTTGATTCTTTTTATAATATACTATAATTGTATATGTACAACACAATGTACAACAATAAAAAAAAGAATTAAATCTAAAAATCTAAAATCTCTCTCTCTCTCTCTCTCTCTCCGAACCAAGTCGACAACACCTAGCGTCTCTCCCCACCAGCAGACGCGGCTCGCGGCGTCGACGGCGTCTGCAAATACGCGGTCAGGGGTTCGGGGCCGCACACTATGGGCCATTTCAGGAAAAGTATTGTCAAAATCAAATTGCGCCTCTCAGGAAAGTGCTAGGGACCTAATTTTTTTTTAAATGAAGGTTGTACTTCTCAGATATAGGGAAAAATATCAGAATATTGTTTTCTGATGATATCGAGCGGGGGTATTTTTTTTACCTACATAACCTAAAAATTCATCTATTTCGGCCTATTGTACTAAGAAACGTGAATCCGGGACTTAGAATTATCATAAATCACGGACCTCTAATTTGATTAGCTTCGAATATTATATTCTAATAATACGGCACTATATAAACAAGAAAACATGTTATTTTGAAGTATTCTAACCTACAGGAATTTTAAATCTGAGAAGTTTCATTCTGTAGCATGAAAGATTTCAAACTTAACACACATAAAATTGTTGATAAAATAAAATATTATTATTCTTACCACATATAACGTACATAAATTGTTATATATATATATATATATATATATATATATATATATATATATATATACATATATATAATTATGTAACCTAGCCTATTACATTACATGTTAACGCTATAGTATTTACACGTTATATAGTAACAATTAGCAACGAAATAATAACTATGTGATACTATAAGTACCACTTACCATTACTTTATATAGATAATATCAGATAATAGGAAATATTAGGATATAACAAAAAATACTATAAATCAAAATTATATAAATTTTTCTGTCATTATTTGCAATTATTTGTTTTTTAATTTTTATTTGGAAATGGATATAGTGATAAGTGATCTTATTTGTCATTATTTTTTCAAATGTTATCATAGTGTATCATAGTAGTATCATACAGAGTACATGGAGTTCATGTTCAATTTTCTAAAATGATTTTTCTCTTTGTAATATTTAATATTGTCATGTTTTGATCATTTAAATATTATGAATGTATATAAAAATATATTATATAATATTTATATTATTTTTATATGCATTCATAATAATTTCATATTGATCGAAAATTGACATTATTTAAATATTACAAAAGGAAAAATCATTTTAAAAAATTGCGCATAAAATCTATATACTCTATGCACTACTTTAACAGAAGACGTTGTTTCCCATAACTAATTAAAGAATATATATTTATGTAAATCCTAGTTTTGAAAAGCAAGCAAATGTTATTTTTCACGAGGTGTTGTTTTATACAAAGTATTATTGTTTACAAAGTGTAATTTTTATAAAGTGTTATTTCAGTTACGAAATTGTTCAAACGGTAAGTTTTAAAATATTCAACAATTAGAATCTGTCGCCAAAGATAATAAAAGAAAATGATTCTGTGGCTCAAAACCAAAATGACTTGAGTACATATTACAAAAAAAAAAAAAATTAAATTTGCTAATATCTAAAAACTACAAAAAATTAATTAAAGTCGTTTTGCCGTAAATCCACAGAATTAGATTTGATAAAACTCATGATTGTAGCATTTTTTCGATAAATTTCTGTGGCATACGATAAATACTTACTTAAAATAATTAAATAAAATAAGATCACAGTTTCATCACAGCATAAATTCCGACAAATTAATGCACATCTTTCCAAAGATATAGTATGTTGTTTTTTTTTTTTTTTTTTTATTAAAATTAGGTGCAAAAATTATGAGAATAAATCGTGAGTGATATCATATAATTACTTTTACACAAAAAAAGACAAAAACGAAGAAATGCCAAAATTTCTATTTTAAAAAAGATACGCAAATTTAAAAATTCATCTTAAAAATTTTTCCTTGCAGAAGGCTAGAATCAATTTTTTTTCGGCATACCCCCTGTATATGTTAAATTTATTGAAGATCATACACGCTATTCACAAAATCATATATCGTTATAATTCATAAGATGGGCGGACGAAAAAGAAAAAATAAGCATAATAAGGTATGTGGCTTCGCCCAAAATGATGTTGAAATTTTAGAAATAGCGTTAAGTCTTGTAAAGAAATTCACCGTAGATGATACTGATTTATCCAATGGAACGCAAAATGAGAATAATCAACAGTGTGAGTCAAATATATTGAAACATATAGCAGATTCAGCTGCAGCATTTTATTTAGAGAAAAACTTGAATAAAAATTCTTACATAAGTTTATCTAAAGATTGTAAAATGAGAAATGCTCCCATTTATCCCTGCTATTCAGGAATTTCCAAAGCTTTGTCCGAATGTCTACCAAATGGTGACGATATTTGCGAGGTACAGATTGTGGTATCCATGCAGGAGATGTTAAATAAAACTAGTGAGCGACTTTGCAATGCAGTTGTTTTGGATTGGAGTGTCAACGACTTGATTGATTTAACGCTTTCTGTAACTGTAGGGTTCGATAGTTCTTCAGGCCATAAAAATGTACATCAAAAATGTAAGGATGCTGTAAATGAAAGCGAAGCTTCCGAGCAATCCCTCTTCGTTACAAGATTCATTATCATTAAAATAAGCTCCAATAAGTCTGATGGAAAATCATGGATCAATCCAATTTCTCAAAGTGTAAGGCTTTGTCGACATTGAGGATTGCATTCGAAAAAGAAACAGATGATTCGACCATACGTGAATACAATCGATTAGAAAATGAAATAACGAATATCTGTTCTTATAAATTTAGTCTGTCCGATGGAAAAACATTTGCGTTTCTTATGATTTTACACAAACTCTTTTTGATGGCAAATGTTTAAATGTAATAGTGGGAAATAGAGCAACCAGTAGATGTCCAATTTGTAAGATAACGTCTCATCAATTTGGAGAATTTGGCAATAATTTCACTCCTGTTGCTGAATCACTGAAGTATGGTTTGGGATTATTGCACGCGGAAATTAATACATTTGAGCATCTACTAAACATTTCTTATAGAATGCCATTTAAAACGTGGGATATTCGAGAACCGCTAAAAGGTGCATCTATAATAATTATGTCCATGATGTTTTATTCTGAGCCTTTTAAATGCAGAAAAAAGCTTAAATTAGACGAGTTAGAAAGGTTCTGTATAAATACATATCAACTGTACTACAATACGTATCCATGGTGTCGAATGAATCCAACGCTTCATAAAATTTTAATGCATGGTTGTCAAATTGCCAGGCAATTTCCTATGCCTTTAGCATACTATGCCTAAGATGCTAATGAGTCTTGGCATAAGTTTTATAGCAGAAATATGACAGAACACTCCAGACAGACAAGTAGATTAGCACGAATTACGGATGTATTTAACAGAGCAGTGCATATGAGTGACCCAAAACTATCTTTGATGTTCATAGGCAATCGAATAAAATTAGCTAAGAAGCGCATATTCTTTCAAAATGCACAGGCATTGAACTATATAAAAGAAACGTAAGTTTATTTACGAATTTAATTTTGTCATGAGCTCAGAATTATGATTTCATCCTCAATCTATTTTATAGGCATATTATGAACGAAGAAGAGTGGGAAGAAGAAAACCAGAACACAAGTGATGATGAAAGTAATATGACTTATGATAATTCTGATGAAGAATCTATAATGTAATTATTATGAAATAATAGAAGGTTATCATATTAATTGGAAATGGAATACTTATATCACATAGTTATTATTTCGTTGCTAATTGTTACTATATAACGTGTAAATACTATAGCGTTAACATGTAATGTAATATTTTAATTCCTGTGAGCACGATGGAGCTTTTCTTTCAGCGGTTTGACATGCTCCAGGATCAGCTTGATGGGCTGAGGGCTCTCGTGAGTAGGGGTTCGGTGCCACGTGGCATCTTCTCCGTCCTAGCAAAAGTGGGCGCCACAGTCGGCATGGAGGAATTGAATACCCGTATCTCTGCTCTCGAGACCCAGCTAGCCGATAACATCAGTGCGTCAAATAGATTGCTCGACACCAACAGGCTGCTCCTGGACGAAAATAGCACTCTTAGGGACGAGTTGCAACAAACGCAACAACTACTCAAAAAGCTTCATCGTGCTCGCCAGGACCATGACACGGGCTCGATGCCAGTTTCGGACAGCGGCCCGATGCTGGCCTCGGGTCTTAGTATTATTATCGAGCGTGAATCCACCGAGTTAGCGGGAGCACGAAAATGTTCCTCTCCTCGGATGGCACCTACTGGCGACGGCGCGGGGTCGGAAAGGGGCGATGCTGAGGGGTGCGAGGTCATAATCAATGGATTAATACAAAATGGTGATAATTTCAACGAGAAAATCTTGGATGTAGCTGCCTTCGCACTTCTCAGCACCGTCCTTCCGGCCCTGCAGAAGAGCGACATTACCAGTACTCTAGTACTGCGCATACGTAGACCAGACAGGGCTCAGAGAAATGGCACGACCGCGACAAAATCAGCGACACCTCGTGGTGTGCTGCCATCACTCATGGTCAAGCTTGGTCAGAGAAGTCATGCGAGCGAAAAGCGCACTGGCTAACAACTACCTGACCACAAACGACATCAAGCCCGGTGTTCTAGATCCGGAGGCTGCTGCCTGCTTGACCGGAAATAAAGTTTTTATAAATGAAATGTTGTCCCAGGAAAAATTCTCGTTGTTCAAAAACTTGAGGCCCATTGCACAGGGACTGGGCTTCAAATATGTCTGGCACGCGGGTGGCAGGTTCCTGGCTAGGCGCAAGGGGGGGGGGGGGTTGAGCGCGCGCACGTGTTTGCATCTGCTGCCGATTTGCAGGCCATTCTCACGGCGTGTCAGGCCGGCTCGAAACAACCTCGACGACAGAACACATGCATGACTGTCACTGAAAAGGACGTAAACTCTGACACTACTTCAAGTAACGGACCTGAGTCGGACCTGGCAAGCAAATCGGCTGCAGCTTTGCCGGCATCGTCGCCATCATTGACGACTGTATCATCTGCATTAACATCCATACAGTCGTCATCATAGCCATCATCATCATCCGCGCCCTCCATATGAGGCCCCTTGACAATGCGCCGGGTGCTGGGAGTAGTTTGAGGGCGGGCTTTCTCAATGTGAACTTGCTCAGAGCTCGCATTGGGATCGTCCGTAATTTTCTAAAAGAGCACCCCTCGTATGACATCTTCGGCTTTGCAGAGACATAGCTGGGTCCGATTGTGGATGACAGCCTGGTTAGCATCGGGGGATATTCCATCAACAAGCAGGACAGAAATGTAAACGGAGGTGGTGTCGCCTTATTTGTACGCAATTGATTGAAAATTAAAAAGCTTGTTTCTTCTGATACTATGGGTCTAGGAAAATCTGGAATCCCAGAGTACCTATTTTGCAGCGTACAAAGAGGCGACTCACCTCCGGTGCTTCTAGGTATTATTTACAGGCCCCCGAAAATTCCCATGCAAAAGGACTCAGACCTTTCTGATGTATTGCGGGACTTATGCGGCGAATTTAGTCATAAGATCATAATGGGTGATCTGAATTCGGACCTATTGTCTGACTCGGACGACGCTACTACTATCAAGCGTCTGTCCGAAGAGTTATCTCTTCAGATCATCCGGCATGGTCCCACGCATCATACCTCATCGTCTCATACATGGATTGACCTTATCATGACCGACGACAACGAGACGATTCTGGAATCTAAGAATGAGTGGCTGCCTAGTTTCGGCAAGCATTGTGTCATAGATGTCTCGCTAGACATCTACGCTCCCACTCCCGTGAGTGACACCTTCTCTTAACGAAATTACAAGTGCATAGACACTTCTAGTCTTGTCGACCTTGTCTTGTTTTGTCTTTTTGTGACTGGACAGCCAATAATTCCATCGAAACCGATCTGGAGGGCGCCTTATGCGTTTTTAATAACAATCTAAAATTAGCAATTGATGAATTGGCACCTTTGAAAACGGTTTGCCCACGTAGGAAATATGCTCCTTGGTCTGGACCAGAGCTGAGGATCCTCATGGATAAACGCAATGCTACACTCAGGCGCTATGAGCGCACGGGAGAGCTGAGCTTTTCGATAAGGTTCTTCGACTCACCAATGAGGTCGACATGCGTTCTGCTCAAGAGCGTGAATCCTTCCTTCGCCAACAACTATCGGACGCTCTTGATGATAACAGAAATATATGGAAGGTAATGCGTCATCTCGGCCTCCTGCCTGGGCGTAAGGACGAGGAGTTTTTTGGTTTCACGCCGGGGGAGCTAAATGAGCACTTTCCGGGAGTATCGGTGTCACCCCTCGAAAATATAGACAATGCAATGGAGACTATCTTACTTGCAAGCAAGGAGGGCTTTAATTTCAGCCCTGTTAGTATGAGCGATGTCGTCCTTGCTATATCACACCACAGCGTGGTCGTCAAGGCCCTCCCAATTATTGGCGAATTTATTCTTAATCTATTTAAATGCTCCTTTGCTCAGGGAATCTTTCCGAGAATCTGAAAGCAGGCACAGTTAATCGCGCTAAGAAAGACCAGCGCTCCTTCAAACGTTAAGGACTTTCGTCCAATTGCACTGCTCTGCTTCCTCTCAAAGGTACTCGAGAAGATTGCGCACTCCCAGATCACGGAGTATCTTAACAAAAATCATATACTCGACCCCTTCCAGGCCGGTTTCAGAAAACACCACAGTACATAGACTGCGTTATTAAAAGTGACCGACGACGTACGCATGGCTATTGACAAAAAGAAGGTGACGATTATGTTGCTGTTTGACTTCAGCTAGGCCTTTGATACCATCTCACCTTCTAAGTTACTATCTAAACTGCGACAGTTGGGGTTCTCTAGGGCAGCTCTCCTATGGATTAAATCAGGGGCGATCTCGGATGGTAATTTTGAATAAAAATGGAACCTCAGAGTAGCTTAAAACCAATCTGGGAGTTCCACAGGGTTGTCCTGGGACCCCTGCTGTTTCGTCTCTACGTCAATGACCTTTAAACAATACTCGACGGCACCGCAATTAAACATCTTTTTTACGCGGACGACCTCCAGATTTACAACCAACAAAGATAATTTCCTGGACGGTGTGGTTCGACTAGCAGAAGCGGCACGGCTGGTTTCTGGCTGGGCGGAGGGCTCCGGTCTGCGACTCAACTCCGGCAAAACTAAGTCCATATTTTTCGGTTCCATGAAAAACGTTAATGATATTAAATCATGGAACTTGCCTGGGGTTTCGTTGCCGGACGGAGTGGTCGTCCCGTTCAGTGATACGGTCGTGAGTCTTGGTGTTGTATTAGATAGCAAACTTACTTGGAAACCGCAGGTGGATGCTAGCACGAAAAAAGTTAACAAAGCCCTGTATAGCCTGCGGTTTATCAGGGGCTGCACCACTGACACTCTCCGCAGAAGGCTAGTTGAGATACTGATACAACCACACATCGACTACTGCACTGTGACCATCCCGAACGCATCGAATGAACAGAGAATACGGTTACAGAGTCTGAGCAATTCATGTGTGAGAATCATCTTCGGGGTTAGAAGGGATGAACACATCAGTCCCTACCGGAGGCGTCTTGAATGGCTTCGCACCGATTCCAGAAGGCTCTACTTTGAGGCCATTCTACTCTACAAAGTAATTCGGATCGGTGAACCCTCGTATCTGGCCTCATTTTTCAGTAAACACAAGCCGAGACCCTCCAGTAGGGGAGTTACTCCGAAGCTGAGCATCCCTACCGTAAGCACTGAAACCGGAGCTAGGGCCTTCCAGGTCCAGGGAGCTCGGTTCTGGAACTCTCTCCCTTCTACTCTGCGAAGCCTACCATCACTCGCCTCCTTCAAGAGGGCACTGCGACGACACTTGCTGGCCTCTGAATCGTAGCGACTCTGGGCAACGGAACCCCAGACAGTTTCCACGACTTAATATCATTAACATTTCTCGTGAAACCAAAAATAATAGACTTAGTTTTGCCGGAGTTGAGTCGCAGGTCGGAGCTCTCCGCCCAGTCAGAAACCAGCCGCGCCGCTTCAGCCAATCGAGCCACGCCTTCCTGAAAATTATCTTTGCTGGTGTGTAGATAAATCTGAAGGTCGTCCGCGTAAAAAAGATGTTTAATTGTACTACCGTCAAGTATACTCTGTAGGTCGTTAACATAAAGACTGAATAGTAGGGGTCCCAGCACAGATCCCTGTGGAACTCCCAGATTGGTTTCAAGCCATTCCGAGGTACCGTTCTTATTTGAAATTACGATCTGAGATCGCCCCTGTAAATTTGCTTTGCTGAAATCAAATAGCAGCATAATCGTCACCTTCTTCTTGTCAACGGCCATTCGTATGTCGTCAGTTAATTTTAGTAACGCTGTTTGTGTACTGTGGTGTTTACGAAAACTGGCCTGGAAGGGATCCAATATTTGACTTTTATTAAGATACTCCGTGATTTGGGTGTGAGCGATCTTCTCAAGTACCTTTGAGAGGAAGCAGAGCAGCGCAATTGGACAAAAGTCGATGACATTGGAAGGAGCGCTGGTCTACCTTAGAGCAATTAACTGTGCCTGCTTCCAGATACTCGGAAAGACTCCCTGAGCGAAGGTGCAGTTAAATAGATTAAGAATAAACTCGCCAATTATTGGGAGGGCTTTGACGACCACCCCGCATGGAACACCGTCGACACCCCTCGCTTGCGTGGAAAAATGTGATATAGCAAGGACGACATCGCTCATATTAACTGGACTGATGGTGAAGCCTTCCTCCCTCTTTTTAAGGAGGCTTGCAGTAATGCTCCTGCGCGTGGAGCCTGCGGGAGGCTAGATATTCTAAAAATAGAGAGAGAGAGAGAGAGAGAGAGAGAGAGAGAGAGAGAGAGACAGAGAGAGAGAGAGAGAGAGAGAGAGAGATTGTAACAATCAAGCCGGTACTTGCAGTTGCAACTCGTGCGAACTCGCAAGGATGCCTCGTGGCTTCGGCGCTGGACGGAAGATGCACGCGCTGTGCAGCCGGGTGGATGCCTCGTGGCCTTGGCGTGTGCGCGTGGCCGGGTGCTTCTGGACGACGAGTGGCGATTGACAGCACGTCTCGTAACAATTGATGCAAGTCCAGCTTCACTGGAGAACTTCCACACGGCGACACGCAAATGCACGCCGGAGTAGCAGCAGCAACTCCTTTGATTTCGCACGCACGCTAAAGCTAGAATTCGCGGAATCCAGAAAAGCCGTGACAATGAATAGCGGACTATATAGCGCGACCGTTCAGCTCGGCGGTTGACTGCTAAGTGGCCTCTCTCTCTCTCTCTCTCTCTCTCACTCAGATTTTTGGTGACGCACCCATGCACGCGTGCGGTTCTCCCTCTGTATACGTCCGAAGGGCTGTCTGCTCTCCTGCTTACCTTGCTACTGAAAAGACAATGTATTTACAAAAGCAGATATATTTGATACATAGATATGGTTAGAATATAATATGGGAGAGAGAGACACACACACATATATATATATATAATATATTTTTAAAATTTGTTTTAATTAAATAAAATAATGATTTATAAAAAAATTTTATTACATAAAATGATACTGGTACACCTGTACTTTAAGGTACATTAAATAAATACATTCTGATCTTTTTGTTGTGGTAGGATTTTAGTAAGAAGTTATATGATATATACGTTCGTGGAAGTATTTTTGTACAAGTTTAGAAAATTTTCTTTTAACATACAACATAATCACTAATTTTTGCTTATGTTGGAACTATTGATGAATCATCAAATTTATTTTCATTAGATCATGATATGTATTCGATAAAATCTAATTATTCATTATTTTCGTAACAGAATATAACTGCCCTAGTCACCAACTTAGAACAACATAATAGCCTATTGTATATTAAAACATAACAACCCTTAAAATATTAGAAATAAAACAAGAACTTTAAATTCAAAAACACACTTTAAATTCTCTCCATTATACTAACCTAATTACAAATCTTTATTATTTACGCAGTTTATTCAGTGTGTGATAGATAAAGTGTATGCCTCAAAACGTACTGCAGAATATAGTTTAATCCAAAAATAAAATTCCACTAAAACACTGTATGATCATAATTTCTGATAGTAGTAGAAATTAATTTTTGGTAAGTAGCTATCTTACATTTTTGGATTAGCTACTTCTAATTTTACCATTTCAAAAATGTAAAACTATTTTCACACAGGTATTATACAAAAATATCTTTTTTAAAATTTGCAGTTTTGGTGTTAGTTTTATATAAACAAACTTTTCACAGAATTCATTTTTTCTTATGAATCTGGTATGACATAAAACTTATACCCAATGGTTGGAGTTGAAAAATATTAAAGCTAGTAATAAAAAAACGATATTATTCCTAAATCAATTACGAAAATCTTACTCAGTAATAATGCCAATAAGATTATTCTACTAATTAAAATCCTTAAAGATTGCGAACTTAAAAAAAAACGTTATAAATCTGATATAATACAAGTCTAGCAGATGTTGTTGAGTACTTTAGTAAAATACACTAAGGGGACAAAATAATGTCAAAGGTTCTTGATTTGCCGGTAATATTTGTACACACATGTTCGCTCCGATACGTTAACTTACAGCGGCTCCCCCTATTGCAAATTTTTTGCAAGATCTGAGATGAGATCGCACGAACAAAGATCTGGTATAAGATTCTGTTCAAGATTCTACACGAGATCTTATCCTTTTCAACCACGAACCTACTTAAGAACTTAAATAAAATTTCATACGGATATTATTTTCATGATAAGAAAATTCATCTTCTACACAAGATCTTACACAAGTTCATATGTTAAAACTTATGTTTTACTTTAAAAACAATTTTTTTTTAAATTTCACTCAAAATCTTACAGAAGATCTTGCATAAGATCTTCAGTAAATTATCAATGAAAAGGTTTTTCTTTTGGTGTTACAAAAGATCTTATATCAGAAGTTACATAGAAATTGAAATTACGTATTTCTTCATGTAATTTGATACGTGATTTGTGTCGTCAGTTTATTATGTATTGATTTTAAACGTTTCATCACGTAATTTTATGACTTTTTAGAAAAATTAAAATATTTCAGCTTCATGAAACATTTTTACGTGATTTTAGTATGTTATTTAATTACATAAATATTTAGTTCGAAATAATTATACTCTTATTAAATACTTTAAATGTATTAAAATAAGTGGCCATATAGGTACTACCATGCGGATGATAGTGCAGAAAATAAGGGCTTATGACTTAGAAATTAATCATTTTTAATTCTTTCACTAAATTACAGAATATAAGAAAATAATATTCATCACTTATTAGCCCTCATTTTCGGCACTACCATCCGCATAGTAGTACCTATATGGCCACTCGTTTTAACAAATTTAAAGTATTTGAGAGTATTTAGTAGTAAGTATTTAGAACTAAATATTTATGTAATTCAATGACATACTAAAATCACGTAAAAATATTTCATGAAGCTGAAATATTCCAATTTTTCTAAAAAAGCCATAAAATTACGTAATAAAACATTCAAAATCAATGCATAACAAACTGACTTTACAAATCACATATCAAAATTACATAAAGAAACACATAATTTTAATACATCACAAAATCACGTCAATAATTTCACCAGGGATGTTACACTTACAGAAAAACCCTTTTTTTGACAATTGACTCAATATCTTATACGTAAACTTAAGTAAATCATTAACGAACAAGTTTTTACAAAGGAACTTATGTAAGATCTTATGTAAGAACTTGTAAAAGATCGAATATACTTTCTTGTGCAAAATCTTGTACACGGTCTTAGGTAAGATCTTGAATAAATATTTGATAAAGATAATTTTTCTTATTATGAAAGTAAGATCTTATATCAAATCTCATGTGAGATTTTACGTTGGTTCATGGTTAAAAATCAATGATAAGATTTTATAGGATCTTGGACAAGATCTTAAACCAGATCTTACATAAAATCGTTTATAGGATCTTATCTCATCTTTGCGAAAAAATTTCAATTTGGTCTAGCCCCCCTCCCTCAAAAAAAATGCGGTACAGTGTCATGACATGTAATCACGGGAAATTTACGAAATCAAGAATATTTAAAGCTATTTTGTCCCTAGAGTATATCACAGTTTTGAAATTTATCAATCATAATTTATGTATATTTCTCTGACCTTAATTTAAAATGATTAACAATTACATAAATACACTAAATATTTTTACTGTAAGTGCTTGAACCACCTTTTTTATGAATATTATCTTATTATTTTGACTTTAAAATAAAAAATAATCATTAAAAAAATGTTAATGAGTAGAATAGTTTTCACGTTTTGAAAAATCGAACAAAGTTCGTAGTAGTATCATGGTTTCGCCCATGTCTTACGAAAATCAGAAACTATATTATTTACTACAACTATTGAGTATTAAGTACAGGTTTATTAATAATATTAGAATAAAAAATAGATTTAAAAAACAATATGCCAAAATCGAGTGTAAATAGTATATTGCGTACCAAGGGCGTAAAGTGGTCTTTTTTAGGCCGAGTGTGGAGTTGGCAGTACAAGTCAAGTCGAGTTAGCCCGAGCCGCAGAGAAGTACTGCAACCACACGATGCCAAAAAGCCCGCTTAGTCTTTGGTGCACACCATATTTTTTGTAACGCATGTTTTGATTATCGCGTTTCAAACTGCACTTGAATTTCTTGCAAGTTTAGAAAATTTGCCAATGAATTGTGTAGCGGGCGCAAAAATACTTATAGCGCCCGGTAACAGCGGGCGCAAAAGTACTTTTACGCCGGCTCCTCGAAATTAGCGGGCGCAAAAGTATTTATGCGCCCGCTGGTCGGAAAATAACTACTTTTGTCCCTAATTTTAGGTCAAAAAACGCGAAAATCGTGCATGTGTTACAAAAAATAATTTTTGGATCATCTAGTTGAAGGCATTTGTGACATAAATAGTGAGATTAAAACTTACCAAAAATTAATTTTATTTGCCTAGAAAAAAAAAACACCTAAATCACACAGCATTTTATTTCGCTAACTTTTCTATAATTTTTACCAGAGAACTTTGTGATAACATTCATTGCCTTTTGCTCCTGAATACTTATGCAATAAAAAAGGTAAATTTTTTAGTTGGCATCGTTACCAATCGTAATTATGCTGGTGAAATGGATTGGTACATGGCTGCTGTGCATGTACATGGGTCTGTAATTGTGGTATCTTAATGTTCCCAAAATCAGCATTTAATATTTCGTTGTAGCTCTGTAAAGGAATAATAATAATAATAATTAGAAAAAGTATCGTCATGTGAACAGTTATATATATATATATATATATATATATATATATATATATATATATATATATATATATATTTTTTTTTCTAAGTAGTTCATGGGAATATTTTATTCTTAAGTATTTTACTGAAACAATATTTGAAAAATCAATCTAACAAGTTCCTGCATTTAATCCCTACAGGAATTTCTGTAGGTTACTTGGAAAAATATTTTTTTTTTAAATCCTGCAGGGGATACTGCTGGAAAAACCGCGAAATATGCATGCATGATTTCCTGCTGGATATCCCACAGGATATCCTGCAGGATTACCTGTAGGATTTACTGCAGAAAATCCTGCAGAGTTTATTTGTAAGGAAAACTTTTATTCTTTTGTCTCATTCCCGGAAACTCATCTCTGAAAAATATTCATGCACAAATCTACGATTTGTCTATTGTCATATAAAATACTATTATTTCATTTTTCTAGAGGTTATTAGTTCTGAATAAAATTAAAAGAGTATTTAAAATACTATTATTTATTTTCAAGTAAAGCAAAAAATATATTTACAAATGTACAACAAACTTTATTTATTTTTATCATTTTATTATTCAGTTTTGAATTTTTTTATTAATTTCTTTTTATCAGAATTAGCTAGTAAGTTTTTTCGGCTTTTGTCAACAAACTGAAGAAGATACTTTATACCGATGATGTTGTTATGGCCGGTTGGCGTCAAAGCGGGAAGGCTACCGCGCTCCGCTCCAGGTCCTGCGTCCCTTAAGATGCTGGTGAAACTCACCTCGAAGAAGGGCTGGCTGTCGACTCGATCGAGAGAGAGCTCGGCGTCGGTATGTGCGCCTCGCTCACAGCAGCGGTGTTCAGCAAGGTTCAGCGCGAGTTGGGAAGAGCCAAATAAGCAACACAGTTGTTAAGACAAAGTTTGAGCGTTTATTGAGCAGAACCAAAACTTCTAAATGCCCGCTGCCGCTCGCCTCGGCCGTGGCGTCGTTGGGCAAGCACCTTGCGTGTTTGGAGATTTGGAGCTGTAGATTCGGTGTGGTCTCGTGTGTGGCTCGAGCGGCTCTGATCGTCCCCGCTCAGATTTCCGCTATCTCTCCCTGCTCATCCAAATCTTTGCGAGGGCGCAGCACTTGCTTGCGTTGTCGCTTCCTGTCGCCATCAGAGCTTTCGGCGGGAAGCGCCCGAGGCGCCACAACTTTTCTTGTTCTTCATCTTAAGAACGGGAATTCACATACTCTTTAGCCAAATAAACTACCCTTTTGGCACAATCGTTCACTACCCTTGAGGTGTTTTATTTTTTCGCGACACTATGCACGAAAGATTGTTCTCCCATAACCTACATTCATATTTCAAAAACTTGTAAACCTTTGAAGCTCGTAAAATAGTTCAAACTTTGACTATTTGTAAAATAATCGAGGGTTTTGTCGTCTAGTGCCCTCATGCCCTGCTCAGACGTGTCAAATTTTTTTACATTTTGATCTTCATCATCCGACGGATGGCTTTGCAGTGATTCTACAATTTTCTTTTTAACGGTGATTTCAACATTATTGTCGCGAGCTTATACATGTGTCTTCACTGAATGTTAGTTGCTGCGACGTATCTGAACCTAAAAACATATATGATATAATTTATTAAAAGTGCTTTTAATCCCTGAAACAATTTCTTGCATATTCTTAATATTATGGTGTTACATTCAGTGTTTAAAGTTATATATCTAATTTTTTGCACAGAAACTTGTAAAATTGTATAGAAACAGACTACGATGACAGCATTTAATTAACTGTTGTTGTTATATCTCTCGCATCACACCCTATGGCTCGAGCGTGCAATTTTGCATACAGGTGTCCGATATGAAAATCAAAATTATATGAGCTAAGATAAAAACAAGTTGATATATTGTTCGAACATGTCAAAACAAATTTACATATAAAATTTCAGCTCTCTAGCTATGATAGTTTTTAAATGAGAGCCCAAAATAAGAGTTTTAGTGATTACTTGTTTTACGATTGCTTGTTTTACAATTTTCTTTTGTCTCTCATTTAAAAAATACTTAACTTCAAGTAATGACTCAAGTCAGCTTCTATGTGAAACTTTTTATTGATAATTACGGTAATTAGAATAATTGCTTAATGAGACTATATAATCATTATTTATTATACCTTGACATATGCAACTTCTGTTATTAAGAATATGCCAAGAATAAATAACCCTGTTAAAAATAAATACATATTTTTTGTATGTATCTTTAGTAGATACTAAAAACATGTAATTTGCCTGGTAATACGTATTAAAAATATGTACTGATTTGGGACTGACTATTTTAAATATATTAAATATAAATATAAGTATTTGATGTGGCCATAAATGGAAGTACCATAAGGATAATAACACCATTTATGGCTACATCAAATACTTATATTTATATTTAATATATTTAAAATAGTCAGTCCCAAATCAGTACATATTTTTAATATGTATTACCAGCCAAATTACATGTTTTTAGTACGTACTAAAGATATATACAAAAAATATGTATTTATTTTTATAGGGAAGAAATAAAATATCGACTTGCTTTGACTTGCAACGTTTGTATAGTACTACCTTAAAATAAATTTCTTACCAATTTCGATTTGTACAGATAAAAATTGGACAATAATTTTATAGACGTCTTACCACCTAAGTAGATTTTTTGATACATTTAAATAATAATAGATAGAACCAGAACAAATAGAAACGTTTTTAGATTAGGTTAGGCTTAAAGCGAGAAACTTTTTTAAAGCATTCATCTAGCTTTTGCATTGATGTGAAGTAAACACTTACTTGGTACTGTCTTAGTCTTTACTACTACCAGAAATATTAACGGAACTATGATGTGAAGTTATATTAGCACCTTCACTAATCGTTGCATTTTGGCTAAATGTTTGGCTTAGTTCCGATTTAGACTTAATTACTTCTGGAGATTCATTCAATAATTCCAAGGCTTCTTAATCTGAAATATCATTATTTGCAATTAATATAATAGTGAAAAAAATGTTTGAGTATCGCCAAATTATAAGAGCATCATTTACCTGACATTTCTATACAGTCTAGCATAGGTAATTTATTTTTTTTGTATACAACTGGTTTAGAGAGAAACTCATTTTTTACTTTATTATTTAATGACCTAAGTATTTTGATTAAATAATCTTGGGATACGTCAAATATATTAAACATTTGCCCAAGAAACTCAATGACTTTCTTACTCTTATTTTCAAATATTTTTACTTCTGTATCGGAGTAATACAATATACGTAACTTTGCCTCACAAAGATCTATTCTTCTCAATTTTATTAACGATTTTTCCTATATATTTCTTAATTCTTTGATCACAACCTTAAGAGCATCAACTAGTTTAGATTTATCAATCTGAGTTTTGAACAGTAGTCTTCTAAGAGCATCTGAATTAGATGGCAGATAATTTTTATCAAATGCTGAAATCAATATCTCAGTTATATTAGACAGATCCAAATTCTGTTAATCAGAAGCCATTTTTCATCTCTATACAGGGATCTGCTGAATTTTTTTAAAAAGAATATTGAAAGAATGTAATCGATATCAAAATTATAACAGCTTACTAATAAAATCAGTAATTAATGAATCGGTTTAGTTTTTCGCATTAAATTTAAAACCTGAGTACACTGTTTACATTCGCATATGTTTCCTTGTTCAGAAGTTATTTAAATTCATTCGTTTCAACGAGCAGCGAAATCATTAACAAATCCGGAATGAGAGAAAGGGAATCCACTAAACATTTTTGCGCTCTAAAGTTAGCGTTTGGACTCGCGGAATTTCGATTTTCTTACCAAATGAGCATATCTCGGAGACGATAACACCTAGAGTCGTAAAAATACGACAAAATTAAAGGTTTCCGTCTCTATTTTTGGGCAGTATAAGTTACTTAACATCCATTAGTTGTAACACATCGATATTCTTAAAAAACGAGAAAAATAAGAACGTTTTTCTGAATTTTTCAATAATATAGGAGCTGAACCTTAGTCAAAAAAATTTTTTTCGTCCCAAATCACCGCAGGGCACATTGCTTTCACTCAAAGAGATGATATAAGACTATATCAGGTTTAAAAAACAATTTATAGAGAAATAAGAACCTAAAGGTATGAACGTTGACGAAATGAAAATTGTGAAGAAATGCGCAAAAAAACGTTTTTTAAAAGCTAGGTCGTGTTAAAAACTTTTTTAACCGAATTTTATTGTTGCATTCATAGTTTTTGGGTATAAGGAAGTAATTGTCGACATGGGAGTCGGTATTCGAGCACTTTGGGAAATAAACGCCACCCTAATACACACACACACACACGCACACACACACACACACACATATATATATATATATATATATATATATATATATATATATATATATATCAGCATGACATGAATTTATAGGGAGGGACTTTAACGCCTTGTAAAGACACCCCTACAAGAAGAAGCCAAGGTTTGAGAAAAATCGGTGTTTGCATTTTAGCTCTTTACTTAAGAACCGCCTGACAAAATCGTTAAAAATTTTAGCAACAGATAGCTTTTTATGGTAAATCACCAAATAAAATTTTAAAGCATTTGACTACATTGTTTTAGAAATATAAGGAATCAAAAAATTTAAAAAACAATTTGAAACCTTGATATCTTACGAACCATAGGAGTTTAAAAGCTGGGCAATGAACTTAGCCAAAACAAATAAAATATCTACTTTTTCCCAAAATCTCAAGTGCAATAAGGCCTTTTTGCGTCCGTAATCAAGGCACAAAAAAACTCATTTTTTTCAGGTTTCGATTTATTACTGAAAAAATAAGTAGTCAAATCACTTTAAATTTTAATGGGATATATTTTGACACGTGACCCATCAACATGATTTTTTTCGCGAGTTTATGATGTTTAGTTACAGAGATATAAATTTTAAAAAATCACCTTTTTCATTTTATCTGCCGAACAAAACAGTCGATCCCAAAGACCAAACGAGGAAAAGTAGGTAATTTTCTTTTCTTTTGAATGCATTATAGTTGAATTGTTTGTAACAATGGAATGATTGGAAAAAACGCAAAATAGTGTTTTTCAAAAATAAAATAATGGGCATAAAAAAATAGTTGAGAAAATACAAAAATAACTGTTTCTCCCGAATTCAGAATTCAAAAATAGATATGCATGTTAAATTTTATTGATATTGACGGAGTAGTTCCAGAAATATTACGGTATACATACACACACATCCACACACACACATACAACACACACACACGCGGGTAAGCCTGACATCTGTATGTGGGGCCCAAATCAGGCCACCGCGTTTGCCGTGCGGTGCGACCCGTAAGCTGCCAAAAGGAGATCCTGGGTGGGAAGGCAATCTGAGGTTGCGAACCAAAGTGACCTGAACCATCTTAGGCTCCCGTTAACGGCAAGACGGGAGGCCGGTCACATAGCCAGTACCGGTCAATCGGCTGGGTGAGTGCGTGATATTGCTTGATGTCTGCCAGAAACTCTCCAGAGAGCCAAGCACTTTGTTTGAGGTGGGAGGTTTGAGAAAGTGGAGGTGGGCTATGGCAGTATCGTGCTATACCCTGGTATGATGTACCAAGTCTGGAACCGCTTACAGTCATGTGTTAGGGCCATGTCAGCTGCCTCCATAGACGAGGAGATCGAGGGTAGTCGGACACATACCGGGATGAAGACTATTATCGATCATGGATAATTTAACCAAGCAAGGAAAGAAAGCAGGAAAAGAAGCTCTCGAGATCTGGAATAAAATCCGGGATGCTGAGCGAGAACGAGAAAGCATATGTGAGAAGATCCGAGGCAGGCTCGACTCTATGGATAATGTTGCGTCAAACGCATCCAACATTCATAAGTCTGTTAAAAGCGATCTATCGGCGATTATGATTCAGGTAAAGCGGCTTGAAAGAGGACAAGTGGCGCGGGAAAAGAGCAAGTGGAGCCTTGGATTCATGGTAAGAAAAGCGGAAATGTTACTGAACCAGCAGCATATTCAGAAGGAGGACAAGGCATCACAGACGATAGAAGCATCAAACGCAGTGGCGACAAGAACGCAGGTGTCTTCGGAAGAAAAAGCAGACCCACCCTGGTAGAGAATATTACCAGAAAGGAGAAAAAGAAAGAAAAGAAGAGAAAAAAGGAGATACGCGAAAGCACTGGTGCCAAGAACGAAAATGGCACTAGAAAACCACAAGAGAGACTCACTAGGCCTGATGCACTTGTTATAAAAGCTGCTGAAGGAAATTCGTACGCTGATATTTTAAGGAAAATAAAAGCGGACCCCAATCTGACGGTGTTTATTAACAGCGTAAATAAGATACGCAAAACGGTGTCAGGAGAACATTTTTTGGAGCTACGACGCACTAAAGAAATGAAAACGCAGGAACTTCAAGAAGCGGTTAAAGCGGTGCTAGTAAAAGAAGCCACAATTAAGAGGCTTCAACATGAAGTGGTCTTTGAAATAAAAAACCTTGACATGCTTACCTCTAAACAAAATATTCTAGAAGCCCTGAGTAAAGAGTTCTCAAAAGAGAAGAAAGTAGTAGAGGAGACGTTTGTAAAGACCCTCCGGAAAACCTATGGAGATACGCAGACCGCCGTCGTACAGCTGCCTGCCCAGATTGCCCAAAAGGCGATCGCAAGGGGAAAACTTAAAGTAAGTTGGGTTGATTGCAGAATCAGGGAGATCAGTCAAGAGATGGGTTTTGACCTGGGTTTTAGCCATATCGCAAAAAAAGTGTACAGAGACGTACAACAGAAGTAAATGCTGTTTTGAGTGCAGAACGGAAAAACATGCAGCGAACGAGTTGAGTTGCGTTCTCTGCCGGGAAAAGGATGGAGAATTAAACAGTGACCATGCGGCTGGTAGCTATACATGCCCAGCCTACCAAGCTGCATTAAAAGTACTAAAGAACCAACGAAAATGAGGATAGTGCAGTTAAATCTAAACCACTATGAGACAGCACAGGACCTACTCAACCAGCATGTCTGCGAGAAAGAGGTAGACGTAGCTATTGTGTGCGAACAATACAATCTAGACGAACCATTGTGGGAAATGGACACTACGGATAAAGCAGCGATCTGGGCATGTGGAAACGTTGCTTTCTGTGAAAAAATGAAGATCTGTGAAGAAGGATTTATACGGGCTTCGGTAGGAGGTGTCACTTTTTACAACTGCTACGCTTCACCTCACGCTTCAATCGAGCAGTTCGAACAACTGCTAGATACTGATTGCAGGCGACTTTAATGCGTGGGCTGTAGAGTGGGACAGCATAAAGATTAATCACAGAAGTCAAGTACTCCTGGAAGCATTCGCTCTGCTAGATTTGATTCTAGTTAACCAAGGATGCACCCGCACATTCAGAAGAGTAGACGCAGGGTCTATTGTCGACCTGACGTTTGTTAGTAGCAGCCTTATTGGCTCGGTTGATTCATGGACAGTAAGTGAGCACTACACACATAGAAATTACTAGGCCATAATAATGGAGGTAGGAATATTAAAATAGGATCTCAGCGCGAGTACAACGACCAATAGAGTTAGTTGGAAAACGAAGGATTATGATAAGGAGATGTTCCTGTTAGCACTAGAAGAAATGCAACTGTCTGGAACGGCAAACAGCAAGGCGGAGGAGCAGACGGTAAACATCACCCGAGCATGTGACGCTGCTATGCCTTGAAGAGTCGCATACAGTAGAAGACCACCAGTATACTGGTGGGACAAGGAGATTGCGAACGCGCGTAGCTAGTGCCACTGGACCAGAAGAAGAGAACAATGGTCGAGAAAGAAATACTATAAAACTGGTAGAGGCCAGGAAATAGTAGAGGCCCGTGGAGAAGAAATGAAGGACGTTAAAAGGAGTCTTAATAAGAAAATCCGCGAAAACAAAAGGCGGTGCCTTAAGGAATTACAGGATGAAGTCGAACAAGACCCTTGGGGTTGACGGTACAAAATAGTAATGAAGAAGATTAAAGGAAGCTACGTGCCTCCACTAAAATGCCTGGAACTATCACACCGGGTAGTGAGCACACTATTCCCCAGGCAACTGGAACACCCAAGTGTCATCAGAAGAGGTGTAAATAGAGAGGCTATCCCACGGATTACGATTGAGGATTTGTTAGCCACCTGCAGAAGGGTAGGAAACAACAAGGTCCCAGTACTGGATGGCATTCCAAATATTGCATTGAAGTATGCTACTTACGCTGATCCAGAGGTCTTCGTAGACTTGTACAATACATGTCTAGAAGGAGGAACATTCCCACAAACTGGAAAAAACAGCGACTAGTGCTTCTGCCAAAAGGAAAGAAACCACTTCAGGAGTCCTCATAATACAAACCGCTCTGCATGCTGGATACTCCAGGCAAAATCCTGAAACGCATTATCTGCGTCAGAATGGATTATTTTATAGAAGGAAAAGGTGGATTTGCGGAACACCAATATGGCTTCAGAAAGAAGCGTTCAACCCTGGACGCAGTTAGTCTAGTGATGGACACTGCACAAACAGCGATATAATGGAAAAGATGGAAAGGAGGAAAAAAGAAGTATTGCACCATAGTTACATTGGATGTCAATAATGAATTCAATTCGGCCAGATGGAGTGAAATACATGAAGCACTCCGGAAGCAGGATGTGCCCTTATATATAAGAAGAATGATGTCCGACTATTTGAAGGACAGAATCTTATTATATAACACTGAGGACGGTACCAAGACCTAGAAAGTTACAGGAGGCGTCCCCCAAGGGTCAGTACTTGACCCACCAACTTGAAACATCATGTACGAAGGGGTACTAAAGCTACAATTATCTGAAGGAGCAACAGTCGTGGGATGGGCTGACGACATAGCAGTAGTGGTTGTAGCGAAACATAAAGTAGAGTTGAAAGACATAGCCGAAGAGTCAACCCGTATAATACACGAATGGCTTACAGAGACGGGACTGGAACTAGCCAGTCACAAAACGGAAGTCATTTTCATTTCCAGTAGGTAGAAGATAGAGGAAATCACACTGACGGTGGATGGACATGTGATTATTTCTCAACCAACTATCAAATACTTGGGCAACACCATCGATGCAAGACTAAGTTTCAAACAGCATCAGCAAATAGTCAGTGATAAAGCAGCAAAAGTTGGTGTTGCTTTATCACGATTGATGCCAAATATAGGAGGGCCAACTCAGAAGCGAAGGTTACTCTTAGCCAGTGTAACCATATCAATTACTCTATACGGAGCCCCAATATGGGCAGATGCGATGCGGGTGAAATCGTATGCACGAAAGTTGACTACCGTGTATAGGCAAAGTGCACTAAGAGTGGCGTCCGCTTGCCGTTCGGTATCGGACGATGCTTCTGCATTATAGCAGACATGCAACCCATTGACCTTTTAGCGTTGGAAAGAAAGGACGTATTCGAACCTAGGAGACGATCGAATAACAAAAGTCAGAAGGAGATCTGGGATGCCGCAAGAAAGAAGACGATGGCTGAATGGCAAACAAGATGGGACGCTAGTGGCAAGGGGCGATATACTCATCTTTTTATACCAAGGATAGAATACTAGATTGGAAGAAGACATGGGAAAGTTAACTACTACCTTACGCAGTTTTCCACCAGGCACGGATGTTTCCGGGCGTACCTCCATCGGTTCAAACTGGACGACCATCCGAACTGCCCAATATGTTCGGATGCAACAGAGGATGTTGAGCACGTCTTTTGCACGTGCTCACGATATCATTAGGAGCGAGAAGAAATTGAGAGTTATCTTCAGATCATAGTATTTCCCGAGTCGATTATGACGGTAATGCTGACCTCAGAGGATGGATGGTGCGCAGTCAGCAACTATGCAACGGACATTCTCAAGGAAGTCAGAAAAGACGAAGAACACAGAAGAAGACGAAGAGACTGAGTACGTATGTGTGTATGTGCGAAGGAGAAAATGAAGGATGACTATAGTGATGACGACCACATCAACCAGAAGCGCGCAAAAGCCTTTTGCCCCCCCCCCCCCTGCCCGCGAAGCATTGCTTGACGGTAGTACCGCGGGGTTTAGGGGCATCGAAGATGGAGCTAGGCACCTTTACCCAGGGTCGATAAAGGCAAAGAGTGCGTTCCTTTTTACGGCTCGGTGTCTTTTCACCTGGCCGTAAGAGGGATGGGTTTAGTCGGTGTGAATCCGACACACGGCTGACATTGGGGATGGGGCTTTTTCGACGACCCCATAAACAAGGTCATGCTATGGTCTTTCTAAGATTTTTCCTAATACCTCTTTCTTCGAGAGAAAAATAAAAAAAAAAACTACACACACACATCCATGCGGAGATTTTTTTAAAACACTTGATTTGAACTTCTAATACACCAAAAAGTATTTTCTAGAAGTTTTGACGTAATTCAAAATTTTACTATTACAAAGCTTCTCTAGGAGGAAGCAAAATTATATAAGCGTTTTCACGGGTTCTTATGTTTATTTCGAAAGGTATCAATGCAATATTATTATTGTTTTTTGGAACCGCAATGCAAAAACGGACATTACCTTTTACAGCAGTATTGCTGGAAATTATCAAGAATATTCAATAATCTGCCTGAAATATTTATGAATCTGACGAATCTGCCGATGTAACCTTCAGACAATATTGCCAAAAGATTGCTATTTGGTTGCTATGGAAACTAAAATTTTTTTGGCATTTTCGTCTGCAATATTGGATCTGCCATTCTGAATTTTCAAAATCAGATAACAGATTTGGAATGAGCGTCCTCAAAAATCCTTATATACAATTTTTATACAAAATATTACTCATTTAAGAGGTCAACTTTATTTTTCTATCGTTGATGTTTACAAATTTTTTTCAACTTTCTTTAGACAGTTAAAACTTTTATTATAGAAATATGCCAAAATAGATATGTTTTTAACCTCTAAAAAATAGGGGAAGCTACCCTTACTCTTCAAATTACCATGAAATACTTGCTCTTTTTGTAAGAAGTAACCTTGCATTTGTTTTGTTGAAAAATATCTATTTCAAGCTGAGATATTCAGAAAATATGCTTTTTGCGGGTTAACTTTAGGGATCGTTCTTGTTTTGTCAAAATGAGTGCTAACGCTGAAAGGATAATGGGCTGGGCTGCACAAAATGACCTTAAACTAAATGTCCTTGAAATTAAGGCATTCGTTTTGGGCATCCTTTACTACATCAATGCTTTACCTACCGTTGCTAACACCTGCATCAACATAGTGAGAGCCCGGGTCGACTATGAATCCTCAGGGCGCAATCTAGGTGTACTCCTCGACTTTAAACTTACGTGAAAAGAGCTTATAACACAAATATGTAAACGTGATCACTCATTAAAATGTACCAGCTATACTTCTTTTAGAAGAGTATCAACTTCAGGCAGCGCCAACACCTTGTGCAAGCGCCCCTCTTTGCTACCATAGACTACTGCTCATTAGGATACTGCGACCTGACCCTAGAACTAGACACTCAACTCCAGAGACTTGTCAACATGAAAATTCGTTTCCTCTATGATGTAAGGAGGGACAAGCACATCTCTCCTTACAAGTGTGAGTTGCGATGCCTTACCACCGCCGGACGATCAGCTACAAATTCCTTTTAGAACTGGAAAATACTTAATCTTCACCCAAACACCTGAGCTCTTTCATTTCATTCCACTTTACATGCTTCATCTTTTACGCACTCACACAAATTTTTTTATACTAGCGACTTTAGACGCGCTTCGAGCGTTCTAGTTATCATCTGTTTATCTATTGGTTTTTGAGGTTAGAAGCTCATGTATGTACCAAAACTAAACCAGAATTCAAATTTAAATTTTGAATCGTTTATCAAACGTGCCCTTTTCTCTATTGACCAATCAGATGACGTACAAGATCAAGTCAGATTAAATAAAGAAGGCGAAACTTGTGAATGGGATAATGCCATTTTAAGGTTATGTACCGCGAAGCTGCTGTCTGTTCAAAGCATCACTGCACAGGCGCGACAAACTCTCGATGTTTTTACTTGATTCGATTATTTTAAATATAATTAATTACGTTGTTATTTATAATTTTATAACGGAATTCTTATTTTTACAGCTTGGGTCAAGCCTTTTATAACTTGAAAACGTATTGCGAATGAAAAATAATTCCATCGAAATGCACACGATCAATTGGCGAGGAACATGTGATTCGATATACATTCGATATATTTTGTAAAAGGCGTGGCTCGGCTAATTGAAGCGGCACGGTTGGTTTCTGGCTGGGTGGGGAGCTTTGATCTGCAACTCAACTAAGTCCATATTTTTTGGTTCTATAAAAAATGTTAAGGATATTAAGTCATAAAACCTGCCTGGTGTTCCGTTACCGGACGGAGTGATCGTCCCATTCAGTGAGACAGTCGTAAGTCTTGGTGTTGTATGAGATAACAAACTTACTTGGAAACCACAAGTAGACGCTATCACAAAAAAAGTTAACAAAGCCATTTATAGCTTGCGTTTTATTAGGAGCTGCACCACTGAGACTCTCCGCAGAAGGCTAGTTGAGATACTTATACAACCACACATTGACTACTGTACCGTGACCGCCCTGGATGTGTTAAATGAACAACGCATACGGTTACAGAGATAGAACAATTCTTGTATGAGATTCATTCATTTATTCTTCGGGGTTAAAAGGGATCAACATATTAATCCCTACCGGAGGCGTCTAGAATGGCTGCGTACCGATTCCTGTAGGCTCTACTTTGAGACTATTCTATTATACAAGACGATTCAGGTCGGTGAACCTATGTGCCTGGCCTCATTATTCAGCAAATACAAGCCGAGACCCTTTAGTAGGGGGATTCCTCCGGAACTGAGCATACCTACCCTGAGCACTAAAACCGAGGCTAGGACCTTCAAGCTCCAGGGTATGTAAGCTGGTTAATGACGGGGGGGGGGGGGGGCTGAAAAGGCCAAGCAGAGGAGGACGTGTGTGCGAGCTTGTTGTGCCACGCAGCTGCTCGTATGACGGAGCTTGCTCTCTGTAAAGCAGAGCGGAGGACGGCCTACTCTAAGGTAGGCAGAGTGGGCGGTGAAGCAGGCAGGCATACAGAAAGACCTGCTGGGGCTCCTTGCAGTGGCTTCTTCGTTGCCTACATAACGGACACTGCTTGAACCTCTCTAGGTCGACTCTTGGATCAAGTCTGGATGAGGGAGGGCCGCTTAACCCGGTGAAGGCTACACTACCCAGTTCATAAAAGGGGGAAAGAGAGGGAGACTCCCAAGAGTCCTTATGTTTGAGTTTATTACAGGCCAATCCCAAATAGGGATCGGTTCACTCAAAAATGACTAAAAGGCGATATAGCCCGCTTTTATAGCATTGCCTAACCAAACCTTAAGTTGAGACGGCGGCCCCACCTGGTAGGTAAGAGAGCAGCAACGGATAACTTCCTGGTCTTAGCAAGTTACCGACCATGTGGCGCTAGCGTCAACAATGTAATAGTCTACCTAAGCGTAGGTAGATGGCGTTCGTGTATAAAGTATTGGAGAGAGGGGTATAGCCCTGGCCATATACGAAGCTTCGCTGCGCTGACGGAGTCATTCGCTCTCTGATATATGAATCTGGTCGATAGTTTGAACTGTGGATCTTATCTACTGTCCAATCATCCGGATGCTTAGTATGTAACGAGCATAGCGCTCGCGAAAGGTTATCCGGGGAATACCTTCTCTTTTCTAGTAGAACATCAGTTTGCGATCATCTGTATATTATACACAAATATATATATATGGGATAGCATTTTTTATGTACTTTTTTATAAACTTAAAAAATTACTACTTTACGAAATGATCAAGCTGTCAGAAATCATAGGAGCTCAGAAAAATTCTAAGCAACGACTATTTTCATGTATTTTGTGCTGCTGAACACGAAACCGACCGTATTTTTTACCGATACCTCAAGCGCTCGTCCCTAACCTCAAAAAACCATCCAAAATGTCTTTTTTACGCGGTTAAGAAATTTACATCTAGAGGAAAATCATTGACGAAGGCTATTTTTATGAATTTTGGTCCACTGAATTTGATCACGAAGCTAAATTTTATTTTTTTTACTTTTACTTCAGTGCACTTAAATAATGTAACTGATTACTGATAATATGGTTTATACTGTGCAATTTTTTTATTGATTCCTATGAAAGTTCTCTGCGTTTTACAGGGTTGAGACTGTCTTTATTACAAAGCCAGCATTACTTTATTTTTTTAAGTTTTTTAATTATATATTGTACTATGGATAATGGACTTCGTGCATTAGAGTATCTAAACACAGTAATTTTTTTGTCGGGAGAAACTAAAAACACATGTCCTTCTGAAATTTTTGTACCAGACGGTGCAGCCGAGAATCTTTTCTTTAGTGATCTTGAAGTTTTTTCGTAATCTTTTTTGGAATAGTGAATTGGAATAGTGTGATTGTTTGGAACTTTTGTCTCGCCCAGTCATAAAGTTGTTTAGAATTTAAAATCGCTTCCGTAGCTTTGGCCTGCAAGCTGTTACGAGTAGCTTCTCTTTTTAACACGGTTCCTACTCCGTCACATGAACCCTTTCCATGAGCAGTAGCATTGAAATGCCAATCCACCATTATTTGAAAATCTGTCTCATGATTAACCAAGTTCATCATTTGATATCTATTTTTATAGTGCTGCTTTGCATCATCTGTGACGTATATAATCTTATTCGTTTTTGAGAATCTTTTCTTTATTTCAGAAATAATCGTTTCTTGTAAATATAAACTGTGGCTGTATCATGAGTAGTACATTCAGAAAGTGCTATAAAACTACAATGCCTTGTTTCATTATCTTCTCTGTAATATAGTACTGCAACATTTATTGTACACTAATCATTGTTAAAATGAAATTGCTGAGCAGCATCCTGAATGACGTAAGCAACATTTTCAGAATAATCCATCTCCAGAAGCCCGTCGTTCTCTTGTAAATTGTTCTTCTGATCTTTTATATATTTAGATTGATTTTTTGCGATGAAATGATATGGTATAAGTTTTTTTAAACTCAAAGACAATTCAGAAATAAAATCATCCACCGGCCAAAACACGCCATTTTGGACGTAGTTCGGCGAATTTACTAAAGCTGATAGGAAATTGTGGACATTCTTCTTTAAAAGTTCGGTACAACACATAAAATCACATAGTAGCAATCTTTTTGGAACATACTGAGTTTCACTATTTTCGATAATTTTAACTACATCTTTCTTATTGGGCATAACTCGACTGTTAATATCAGATTCATAAAATTTGTTTACCTCTTTAATTGTAATTTCAGGTAAACTTTTCCCTTTTTTCGGATCAGGAATCGCTAAGATACCGAATTCATCTTTCAAATCTCTCGCCTTTTTTGCAATTCTTAAAGAGACATTAAACTCTGATTCTATATCGCGTAATGTCCAGCGTTCAGGTGCTATTGTCAAAATAGAAACTATCAATGGATCATTTGGAAGTAAAGAAGATAACTTACTTTTCAGACCATCCAACATTTGTTCTAGTTGAGTTTCTCTCGACAGATGAATTCTCTTATTTTGTCGTCTTTCATTTTCTTCCTCACTCGGCTCATTTAGAGAGTTAATCGATAAATTAAAATTTACAGAAGAGTACGACTTTCTACAAGATGAACAAATCATAGCTGTTTCAAGTATATCTGAATAATCTAACAAAAATTTTTTTAAAACTTTGCGAAGACTTTTACCTCTATGTCTATTAATATTAAATGGATTAATACATCTGTCAACATGAACTGTTGGAAAAGAATGCTTTGCAGTAGACTCAGACATTATAAATATTTTAGATGCTTCAATTAATCATGGACAAGTATAAAAAAGCTATATCAGCTTAAAAGTTAATTGTATCTGCTTCAAACTAATTTTTCTGTCATTAAAAATACCATATGGAAAGTAACAGCTAATAAATTTTGTAGAATTTGAAACAAAACTAATCTATAGAGAAAGATTCTGGACTACAACAGTATACAAAATAATATTATTTTAAATATACTTGAAATCAAAATTTAATAAATGAGAATAATAATCTAAACTTTGATTTAAATATTTTAAAAGAATTCTAGGTAAAACAACGTGTGATACAATTTTTACTAAAACTTTACCGTCAGAAAATATATCAAAGACAAGAGCAGCGTCTGCAACGTTTTCACAGTGATAGCAAGTACAACTCAATTAATATCATTAAAAAATTATAAGCTTAGAATAATTTTTAAAGTTTAGAATCTTTGTTGGTTACATTGGACAGCAGATGAAGTTGTTTCGATGAGAAGGTTTTGTAACTTATATTTCCAAAAATTCTGATTAGAAAAATATGTTTACCGCAAGCGAAGCAAGACCGAACGTGCACGCGCTATGAAATTATCTTTTAACTTGTTTTCGTTTTTTTAACAAAAATGATAATGATATTTATCTCTTGAAAATAAAATTAAGTAAAGTAAACTAACTTTACTATATGTCATAATATTTAAAATTAAAATATAAGTAAATATTTTGATATTTTTTACAATAAAAATTCTCTTTAGCGAGTATCAAAATATTACCAAATTTTGATAGTATTAAGTATACTGCAAACATAATATCTTATTGGCAATAATAATGATGAAATAAACAATAAATATGTTTAGTGACTGTTTTAATATAGCCCTAACATGAAACGGTTCTAAAAACATTTTAAAAACTTTTAATACCACACTTTAAAACGCTGGAATGAAAGTTTAAGAAATATTGAAAAAAACGATAAATAAACGATCGAATGTCCACACTTTTTGGATTTTATTAATTTGATAAAACGTTTATTTAATGTTATAAAGTTGTACACTGTAAATTGTTATAAAATTCTAATAAAAATAGTTAATCACTATAAAAGATTGTTTGTATTTAGACTATGCTTTACAGTTTTTTACAGAATCATACACTTTTTACATTTTTTTTATATTTATTTTTACATTGTTTTGCAGTTAATAACATTTCTAAATTTGATAAATTTTAAAAATTTTAAACTTTGAAAACGTTATAAAGTGCAAAAAAATAAAAAAATTGAAAAGATGTTTGATTGCACAAAATGTGAAATAAGTAAAAAAAAATATAAAATATAAAAGGGTAGAAATCTGTAAAATCTTGTAAAGCATGCTTCTTTACGGATCTCTACTATTTTTAGTATAATTTTATAGCTAAACAGCTAAATTTCTTTTTTATTTTGGTAATTTTTAGAATATCCCAACTAAGGCTTTTCAGAATAAATTCAATTACAACGCGGGCTTTGTTCTGATTACTTGTGAAGTTTATTAATATTTGGTCATTATGAACGCCATATGGAATTGACGTAATCGAGTTAATGAAATCAATAAATTTTCTAAAATGACAGGTATTTCAATCATTTTCCAAAAGGGATCAGTCCATTTCATCTATTTATTTCTTTGAATCCATGAATCAGTATACACGACCAAAAATGTTTTTAACAGGTATAAAGTAAAGGTCCGTCCATCTAATTATTTATAGGTTTTAAAGGCATTTGGTTTTAATCGAATGTACTTAACTAATAGAAACCAAAAGAAATAAGCTTCGTGTTCAAATTCAGTGGCTCAAAATTCATAAAAATAGCCTTCGTTAATAATTTTCCTCTAGACGTAAATTTCTTAACCGCGTAAAACAGACATTTTGGTTGGTTTTTTGAGGTTAGGGACGAGCGCTTGAGGCATCGGTAAAAAAGACGGCCGGTTTCGTGTTCAGCAGCACAAAATACATAAAAATATTCTCTGTCAATAATTTTCCTCCCGTCGATCACAGGATAAACGTCTCAACTGCGTGAAGAGTAGAGCATGAACTAGAGTACACCAAGAACCTAAATAGTGTTACAAAAAAGAAAAAAAATTAATATTTTGTGTGAAAGAAGCCTAAATGCAAATTACGAGAAATTAAAAAAGTTTATTGAAAATATGTCGAAAAAGCCGTGTATTAAATATGGACGGAAACATGGAACTTGCAACATTCAAATTACCATCAACTACATGCTTATGAAAATTGCTATTATGAAAGTGAAATTAATAAGCGTTGTACGTATAAACGATTATTAATGTAAAGTGGGAAATGATTTGAGTAACTAAATTCCAAATTCAGGTGTCAATTAACTAAGACCACCAGATAATAATAAAAATTTTTATTCGTCCAACAAATAGTCAAGGAATATATAAACTTATAAATGACCTAAAAAATAAGGTTGAGGGATTAATATTATCAACCCAATAACGCTGAATTTAGACTACCGGATATTAATACAAAGTCTAATTTTCTAAAACCTACAAATGCTAATGAAGTGAAAAACATAATTAATACATTGAAATTAAAAAATGGTGGAGTGGATGAAATAAATGCTAAGTCTTTAAAAGTAATCTGTAATTATATTGCCGTACCCTTAACGCATATTTTTAATTTGTGCATAGAAAAAGCTATATGACCAGATGCACTAAAAAAGGCCGAAATTATTCCAATATATAAAGCAGGGGAAAAACACAACATTACCAATTATAGGCCTATCTCAGTAATATATAATGTTGAAGTATTTGAAAGAATTATCTATAACAGATTATATGACTTTATCAAAAAAAAAAAAAAAAAAAAAAAAGACATAATTTCCAAACATCAATTTGCTTTTATGAAAAATATTGGCTCAAAAAATACTGTACAATAATAACGTAGATAAAACGATACCAACAATAGTAGCTTTTCTCGATTTGGCTAAAGCTTTTGATACAGTCGACCATAAATTGTTATTAGATAAGCTGTATTGTATAGGTATTAGAGGTCGGCGTCGACTCCTATTTATTTTATATATAAATGATGTTTTGAAGGAGATTCCACTTGAATCAGTTCCATCATATGCAGATGATACTGCAATAATAGCTACAGACAATACGTGAATAGAGGCGCAAAAAATATGAATGAGTTTCTTACTGTTGTTAAGTCGCAAATTCGATATTTTATTTATTTATCCTTACTTGCTTGCGTTTAACTGCTTGGGCTGAATTGCTGCTGCTGTGCTGTAGTCAGGCTTATACAGGATGGGTGTATTCGAATGAAGGACACTTGTAGTTGGCTGATTCTCACGATTTATTCAAGGCAAAGTTTTCTATAAAGACCGAAATCGCGGCTTAAGACTGGTAGCTCTTTGGTAGCGACGGATAGGAGCGTCGTCCAAAGAGTCCAGGTTGAATGTGTAATGTCCCACGTTTATACTCTTAAATTATATATTTGTACATCCTGCGAACCGGCAACCGTATGAGCACGTAGAGAATGCATACGGATCGTAGTTGCATCCGACTGCGACATTATACAACTGAGCGCCGAAAATCGGAGCGAGTGCTCTGACCTCTGTGTCAGCACTCCTCGTGCGCGTGAAAGACGACTACAGGTGTACGCGTCGATCCTTTGTGGCGAATGCTGATTGGACTACCACGATCTTTTTCATCTAAATTTCATAACTGCGTGAATCGGTACCGAGACTTTAAAAATCCTGGAGCCGATCCACGCAGTGCCTTTTTGCGTAGTGACTTACTCACTGTCGGCTACAACTGATTCTAAGGTGAAGCGGCGGTGTTTGTTAGTGTTAGTGTTGGAGCGTGCTAAATCCGTCCCGTGGCATAGCATACACCGGAGAGCTCTTTGAATACAGATCAGTGCCACAGAGAGAAGTACAAGCTAAGGTCCGTCGAGTGGAATCTCCGGCGTTAGCAAGAGCAGTTGACCATCCCCATTTTAAATTGCCACGTGAACGCGTGTAGATAATACAGTCAGCATCTGCCACGAAGGGTGATTAGAACCATCTAGAGTGCGCAGGATTATAATAATAGTAAGTTGTTAAGATAAATCATAGGTACTTTACAATTAATAAATAAATAAGACTAAACTTACTAAATACATCTGTAAAACGACAACATCCTAAGCTAAATATAGCGAATCTCTATCAACTCTGTAAACTGAACGTCTATGAAGTGCTCTGGGCTAATAAAAACATAACAATCAATATAAATAAAACCCTTGTGTATTAAATTGATAATAATAACTAAACCTCAATCAGAACAAATAAATTCGAATCAGCTTCGCAGTCACGACGTGCAGGTAAGAGTACTTTACTTGTGGACTAACCATCAGCATCCACACACGAAACGAGTTAAGCGGACATAACGTAGAGTCCGCATGACACCGAAGTGTCACAAGCGACTTGCCTGCAACGACCGTAAGTACAGCGGACACTCACACGTCCGCCAAACGCAGTCTAGGACAGAATACCGTCCGCACGCAAAATACGCGTCCGCGCAGACTAGCAGTGTGGGACATCCTCAATTCCACAGTCCGCATGTAACTTTAGTAACAGAACAGGCTCTCGAGCCGAAGGCTAGTTCTCGCAAATAAATAATTATTTGTAAGACTCGCGCAGCCCGTCCTACTATCTAGTACGGTCTTTACAAATGTACAAACACAACTGATCGCGCGGAGTATATAGAGTATACTCATCAACTTCGCTGTTCTACATATTATTCTGACTCAACGATTTTTTTTTGCTACTATTGTTATATACTAAGCTTGTACATAGGTAACTTAGTTTACCTCTACAAGGCTTGCAGGTATGCGCAATGTGAATGTATACTATGTAAGCTTTTTTCTTGGTTTAAATAAATAAATAAAAAAAATCAATGCAAACACCTTACATATGTAATCGCAAAGCATGTTATGATTCTTTTTGAGCATATTTTTAATCTCCGTATTCAGCGATAGACATGGCCAGAAGCACTCGAAAATCTGGCATTATTCCTATATAGAAGACTGGTAGTGGTGATAGTGGTGGTAAGTCTAACTACAGGCCAATATCACTCACATCAAACATTACAAAATTTTTCGAAAAAATTATTTACAATAGACTTTGTACGTTCTTAATGAAATGTAATGTAATTTCTGATAGACAATTTAGATTTGTAAAAAAAGGAGGAACTCCAGACGCACTCTACTTTATTTCGAATATTATTTATAAAAATCTTAATAAATGCAAGCCTATTATCAAAGCACTTTGAGATGTAGCTAAAGCTTTTGACACTGTGGATCATAGAATACTGCTGAATAAGTTCGAGAGTCATGATGTAAGGAGCAGTGCCCTAAGCTTTTTAGCAAACTATTTATCTGATAGAGAGAAATGTGTAAAAATTCTAAATGATAAAAGCGAGATCAAATCGCATACGAAGCAACATATTAAAGAATGAAGTAAGATTTTTGGTTTGTCTATTGTGTGGTCCCACGACCGGAGTCTCTAAGTGTACTAACTACTAAGTGTCTTGACAAATTTATTAACGAGCGTGTTAAGTCATTCATTAAGAACGAGCTACAGCATAACTCTATGTCACCTAGAGCCAGTCGTTCAAATCAGAAGGGATCCGGCAAGCATTTTAGTCGATAGTCGACAACGGATAATGATACTAGCACAGCATCAAGTAGTGACAATCGGTAAAGCTTGTCATGTTGTCTTTGCAAAGGGAGTTTTTGCTTCATGCATATTTTTAATTCAGTGGAATGAACTGCTTCGCTTGAGTTGAGTTTTGCAAAAGAGAGAGTTTATGCCTCAATTGCCTCAGAAATGGTCACTTTATAGACTGCCCGTCTCAAATTAAATGATTTTGTTCCACACCTGCACTAAAAGTACCACATTCCCTCCTAGGCGCCTGGAGAGGAATGTGCATTTTCGGTGCTGGTGTAAAGAAAAATAGTATACGCACCACGGGAGGAAAATTGAACAGCCCATATCTCGTGTTTGCCACCCTCGCCTTCGGCTCGGGTGACGATTTACACGAGATATGGGCTGTCCAAATTTTTCCTCCCTAGGCACGTAATATACTATTTTTGTAAAGGCAGACATCACTAGAAGCTACATTAGGAATTTTAAAAGATCAGCCGGGTGGAAGTTCAGTATCAGCTTAGTGTTTGATGGGTCCATGCGCAAAGATGTTGTCATTTCTCAGAAGATGGTGCAACGCTTTTCAGTTTTCGTTAACCCAGTGTCGATGTCAGTTATTGGTGTGAGCGCCGATACTTCTGCGGAATCTAAGGGTAAAGTTGATCTTTAACTGCGATCTTGATAAGACCGAAATTTAGGTTTTGATTTTTCTAACTTGTTGTTGAAGGAGGTGACCAAATTCTCGCCGAGAGAGGAAGAAGAGTGTTCGATATGGGAATATATTAGGGGTTTGAAGCTCGCAGATCCGGACTTCGCTAGGTATAAGAAAATCGAAGAAATTCTCAGGTTGACAGGGCTGAAGATAGGCGTTAAACACTCTCTAATTGCTTAGGCCACTGTCTTCGGGTGGATCCTGACGGGTAAAGCCGGTTTTCAAGGTGATTCCGATAAACCATCATTCGCACAGGTATGCCATGCCAACATTGAGTCATCCTGGTTCACTTTTCTCTAAAGATTTTACGAGATGGAGAAACTCTTTTCGTCGAAGCCGTTGCCAGAAGAAGACCAGTAATGTGAAGATTATTTTACTAAAAATATCTACCGTGATGGGAGATAAGTTTTATGTTCGTTTTTCTCTCTATGAAAGGGTTTGAGAGGTGTTGCTTGTTTTATTTGGGGAAGTGTAGAGCTCAGGACACTCGGCTGGATGTAACATATGTCAAGTTCATGGAAAATTACCTTAAATGCGGGCAAATTATCAGTGCTCTTCGTCTTGGCAACACATTTTATTTTACACATTTATTCTAGTGTATCTTGAAACTTCAGAACTTGAGAGCGAATTTCGATTTGTTTTCCATGGCTTGCATAGCAAAGTGTCACTCAATGACATTTATAGTACAGTGTGGCTAAAATCTGCTGATAAGTCGCGTCTATCTGTGACTAAAGTAATCCTTTTTTGCACTGTGTTTATCACACTCGCTACGCTCGTGCGCTAACCTCACGGTGCAAATAAGGACAACTTTAGTCACGAATAGGCGAGATTGCGGATTTTAGCAGTCTGTGCTATAAAATTTTATACGATACTCTTGACTTAAATGATTCTTTTTTCAAGTGTCAAGTGATGTCACGGAAGCCACGTGGATCCGAGATCAGCTGCCTAAGCTGCTTGCGTCTAATGGTATGGAGCTTGAAAAGTGGGCATCTTAACAGGCAGAGCGCATACAGAATATTTGAGCAGTTCTGTTCACTAGTTTGGGTATCGGCTCATGGATTGAAGTTGATTACAGCCATAGATCAATTTCGCTTTGAAGTGTGTTTGCCACCTTCTCCTTAGGTTGTTTCTAAGAGATTAATTTTTAGAAGGATCCAGTTTGTTCAATTCTCTTGGTTGGTTGTGTCCAGTTCTCGTCAAAGCTAACTTTATTAATGTTGTAGGATCTTTGAATTAATAATGTCGATTGGGATATTACGTTGTCAGGTAAGTTGCTTAAGCAATCTATTTTGAATGAAGTAGTTCTTGTAAAAAATTTGAATTTCATTGATACTTTATTTTAGATTTATATTTTTTTGCATGTTCGCAAAAATCTAATCTATGCATTTATTAAATTATCTGTAATATAGGTTAAAACACCTCAAGTCAACTGAAAAGACGCTTTATACAATGGTTATTATGCGAACAGTATGAACTATTATCTGAAAAAGGTTGACTCACGTGTACCACGTTTCAATACAGTATCGCAACAATTAGTTTTACTATTTAGCTCAACCAAGCCAAAAAGCTTGCTCAGTATTGAGAGGATGTGATTATTATTAGTATTTTTTTTCATACAAATGCGTTCTGAAAATACTCATGCATATTATCAAAGAAATATAATAAATTCCAAACTAAAACAAAACTCAAAACAATAGCTCACCTGGAAGCTTCTGCGTATAAATTCATCATTTCCTTGACTTGTTATACTATAATTTAATTCTCTTTGATTGGAATTATTCAGAAATGGATTGTGTGGATTGCCTAAAATTAAATTTTACGATCAAAAATATTTTAATACGACGAAAAAATATAAATATGTCATAAATATAACTAAATTTTTTCAATAGTGGCGAATGAAAATATTAAACTAAGTTTAGTGAGTAAGTCTCGTTGAGTACTGCTGCTGCAGTGATCGCGTTGAGCAAGTCGTGGAATCAACGATAAGTGATAACGAGTGTACGAAAAACTGGAATAGTACTAATTGTTACTTAACGATTAACGACATTTTAATCAAGTGCAATATTTATTTTAGAATAATTATTTTGTTTAACGGGACAACCCCTGAAAAGAGATTTATGATAGAAAACTAAAAATTGAAAGTAAATTATTTTAAAATTGTTCTAGTGATATATGGATATATTACCTCTACTTTTACCGTAGTAAATTATATATTACACCCATTTACGCATTGTAGCCCTCGATGCAATTGTAACGTCGCCACTATTTTTGCGACTTTAATAAAGATAATTTTTCATATTATGAACGTAAGATCTTATATGAGATCTTAGGTGAGACTTTACGCAGGTTTCTGTGTGGAAATTAATGATTAGATCTTGTTTAAAATCTTGGACAAGGTCTTATACCAGATCTTACATAAGATCGTTTGTAGGACCTTATCTTAGATCTTGCGAAAAAATTTTAGTATGGTAATGCATTGCTGCAAATTTACATAAATTAATATTAATTAGCTAAAAACTCACTCGCTAACGCTCGCTCGTTATATTTAAACATTGATTCAACTTATAAATATATATAATCCAAAAATTTATAATAATAGGAATATGAAACAAAAACAATAATAAAATAATATGCCGGCATTATTAACATATAATTTCATTTTAAAATCAGAAGTAATTACATCATAACATAAAAGCATAATACTTATTATTTAAAGTTAACATATTCGTAGAATGTATTGTTATTGAATAATATTATGTAGTTATCGAAAAAATATATTTATTTTGATGTGATGTGATGTATTAAACATGATACCGAAGATATTAGATTTTGTTTACGACGGACAAAACATCAGAGAAAAAGGACTAAATTTTACGTCAAGACACAACTACATCACTATAGACGATAAATGGGAAATTGCGGAATGGTGACGGTCATAGTTTTTTAGATATTCTTTACATTGATATCTGACGATGAGACAAATTAACTTTAAAAAGGCGCGATATAATATAGATGTTGATGTCATGTTAATTGAACTGCTTTGATTGGTTGTTAGAGTAGTACAACAGATATATGACATTATGATTGGTTTAACTAGGTTTTCTAATATACCTAACACGGGATCTGTTGCCATATTATGGCGCGTTTATCAAAGTTACTATGTAAGTTCTGTCTATTTATTAGTTAATACTATAAACTTAATTGTAAACTAATATAAAAATTTAAGTTAATAACATTGAAGTCTTTAATTTAAGTTGAATATAATAATAAGATAATTTTAACTTTATAAGTTAAAAAATATTCAATGAAAAAGTATATTAATATAATAATATAAGCCATGTTTCATGGAGCGTTAGGTATCAGAATCACCTCCTGGATGGCGACACATGGTTTATAATACAACGCACTAAATATGCAGCAAATATACTAAAAAAATGTTGACTTCCTGTAGACGACGTCCAGGTGTCAGGATGATGACTGAGGTTAACCCATTGTAGTTATGGTAAATGATGTATGGTGCTACCTTTAAAATTACTCCAAGTTTAACCACCAAGAAACCTCGTTTATAATTATAAGTATATTATCAGTGTTAAAATTCCAGGAAGACCAAACTTCCAAGAAGTACGGAAAAATTCCCTGAAAATCCGGAATGTGCGTTATTTCATCTTTACATTAATATATTGCAATATGGGTGCGCAAAAGAAAAAAAAAACAGTAGGAATATTCTTAGATGTTAGGACTCATGTGACAGTTAAAAAAACCGCTGCCAAGTCATTGGCACTTAGCTTCCTCCTATTCCGCTAGTGGAAGATAATTACATGTTTTCTAAAAAATCTGTACGGATGTATGATATTCTTTTGACGATTTCAGAGTTTAGATGCATGTACTCTATATGAGTCAATCAAGTAGAGGGGTGGGGTGTCAGTTGAAGGGGTGAAACCAAAAATTTGATTATTATAACTTTTCCTCTAAGAGGAAGCTATATAAGAAAAATTATAATACTAATAGTAAAATTTGATATAATTTTATTAATAAAATTTATAGCCTTACCCTGGTGAAAATATTGACGTGATTTTGTGATGTAATAAAATTATGTATTTCTTTATGTAATTTGTGACGTCAGTTTGTTATGTACTGATTTTGAACGTTTCATCGCGTAATTTTATGACTTTTTAGAAAATTCAAATATTTTAGCTTCATGAAACTTTTTTACATAATTTTACGTAAAAAAGAGAATGTTGCTAAAACAAGGCTTCAAAAATATGTCCTATTTATCTAGAGTTGATTGGTAAAGAGCAGAGTATCTACTTTTTTGGGCGTAATGTAAATTCATATTTTCTTTGAAATTTATAAATACAAAGGGAAATAATATATAAATAGTCTGTAAAATAGATAAAGTATTTCTATGTATCTTTTTTACGGTATATACTTTCCCTTTTACTGTTATTAAAGATAAGACTAAAAAATAAAAGTAATGATTTCCCCTTATGTAGGGTTTAAAACTAAATCAGCATGTCATGCAGTTACTCAATGGAAATTGATATTAAAAATTTATTGTATTGTATGTATTATATGTTAAAAAGGTAATATTATTTACTTAAAATAATAAATTTCAATTAGAATTGAAGGAATTTGAATAAGTTAAACTGGAAATGACATTTTGGACAGAAATTTAAGCTAATTAATAAACACGTGGAAACTTAAAACAGAAAAACATTATTAAGGGGACACAACACCCAAGGTTTAAAGGTATTGTGTCCCCTTAAGACTACAACAACGGAAAGTAAGAATTTCAAGTCTACTCCAGGAAATAAAGAGAAACAAAACAAACAAATTATGCTGGCAGAAAACTGTGAAAATTGTGACGAACCCAAATCCACTACAACAAAACAAAAAGCAAAAGGTAGAAGATGATAGTACAGAACATATTAAAGAGATAAAAAAACGAATCAAATCAGTATTCACTGAGATTAATAAAATGATTGAAAACAGTAATACGAAAGCTTTACTATCAGAGGTGGTGACAGCACCTGGGCAGCCTATATTGCAGTCAAACAATATTTGCATGTCATATGGTGATCTTAACTACCTAGGATCAAATAGAGCAATATTTTATTTCTACAGAGGAGTGAAGGGAAAACAAATCTTCACAAACTTGGTGGATAAGCTAGAAAGACAGCCACCGCATAAAGAAATCGTAATTATAGATGAGATAGATTTTACAGAGCCGTGCGAATGTGACTCTGCAAATCAACATAAAAAACCGCTGCCAATTCTTTGGCACGTAGCTTCTTTTAACATTATGTATCACTTTAATATCTGAATTGTTTTTACTTTATATATAATTCTATAAAGTTTTTGTACTCTTTCGTTTAATAGATAAAATTATTTCGAATCAGTTGTATATGCATAATCAATTATAGTTCTCTCTCTTTCTCTCTTTTTCTCGCATAACTAAGGCTTAGGTATAGTTTAAAATTTATTAAATAGAAGCTGAGGTCTAAGCGATGTAGTTTTCAGTTATATAGAGTACACAGGGTGAGAAAAAAAATTTTGAAACTTAATATCTTAGAAACTAACTGGTTTCATAAACAGCCCAAAGAAAGGGATCAAGCTGCTATTTAATTTTAACTAAATCCAAAATTTTCTATTCCATTCTATATGCGCCTGCGGCGCCCTCGACTTCAACTCGTGCTCAAATCTCACCCTCGTTAGAAATAGCCCCCCCCCCTAGTTGCACAATATACTATTCCTCCTGCGACTCAAGAGTTTTACAAAATTTTCATCCTTTTTAAAAACCTTGAAACTTTCTGAAGTTTTTTTTCACACTTTTTTGACACAAAAAAGGACCTATCTTTCTTATGTTATAATGAAGACGGGTAATGGGGGCGACGCGTGCATAAGACTATAATATAGAAAGTATAAGTATTTAGAATTAATTCTGAATCTATGAAATAAATAACGAATTTATTTCTAAATTGTCTATTTTGAATAATAAAAGAAATAAAAAAAGATAAGTGACACAAAAATAAATATAACTAATATTTTGATTACTATAAGGAGACGTAAGGTTTGTTGATACATTGTTAGTTAATGAATTAACATTTACAGATATATTTTTGTTTGTATTCGTGAGTAGATGGGAAGTTTCAGTACATTTGGATTTACTATTTAAATAAACATTATAACCTGAAACATGTAGAAAGAAGATACGCTAGTATTACTAAAAATAATATTCTGGAATAAAGCAAAAACTTTAAGATTAATGCAAAATATTTCAGACTATACAGATATTTTACGAGGATCGACAAAAATTGCACGCAGCAGTAATCTATTGGCATACACACCGACGGGGATATCGGCCGTGATATTTGGAACAAAAATTAAGAAACGAACTTGTGAAATTCACACATATATTAGTGTTAATGCATATACTTCTGGTTAGGGCTTGTAGTTACTTCACGTAGCATTTCTCTCGAAAATCTTCTATTCGCGTGGTGCCACTAGGAAAACTTAAAGCTGATCACGTAGCATGTATAAAACTCCAGAAGAGCTTGGCACTATATTTTGATGCAAAACATCTTATCTCGTGCTTTGCGGGTAGCGACTGTTGGTGGCACGATGCGTGACGTGTAAACTTCAGACAGCCCTATAACTTGTGAAGAGCCGGACACTCCTGGTTTGACGGGCTACTTTGGCAGCTAAAATGTAAATTTATACTATAATATGATTTTTTCTACTGATTCCTTAAGCGATAAACTTTTGTTTGATACCTAATATGTCATTTTTGGAGGCAGAAGTGAAAAAGTAATTCCCTACACATCCCATCAGACCTCAGATAGAAACGACGAACGTGCCGACAGAACACCTTTTTTACTGAGGGCGAACTGATCGGCTAAGTACCTGGGTGTGACGCTGGATACGAAGCTGAATTACGGGGCACATTGAGATCGCGTGTGCGAAAAGACGACGATAAGAGTAGTCCAGCTTAGTCGGCTAATGGCCAACGTGCGCAGGCCGAGACCAACTGTTAGGCGGCTTCTAATAGCGACCACTAACTCCTTTCTACTATATGGAGCAGAGCTGTGGGCTAACGCTATGGAAGTAAAGAAATACCGGAAGCTAATAACGGCGGTGCAACGTAAAGGAGCATTACGAATAACGTGCTCCTTCCTAAGGGTCTCGGGAAAGGCGGTAATGATAATCACGGGGGTGATCCCCGTCGACCTGCTTGTTATCAAGTGCAAGCAGATATACGAGGGTCGACTGATTTCGGATAGCATTTCGTTGGACACCGAACTTAACTATAATAAAAATTTTGAAAATAACGAAAGATTAGGTAACTTGTTTGTTTTGCCATAAACGTCTATAGGAAGTCCTAGATACATGCACCAAAGTTTTTTACCACATAAAATATCTACTTTTTTCCAGAACCTCAAGTGCAATAAGGACTATTTACGTCCGTAATTGAGGCACAAAAGAAATCATTTTTTTCAGTTTTCGATTTGTTACTGAAAAATAAGTGGTCAAATCACTTTAAATTTTAATGGGATATAATTTGACACGTGACCCATCAACATGATTTTTTTCGTGAGTTTATGATGTTTAGTTACAGGGGTATGAATTAAAAAAAATCACCTTTTTCATTTTATCTGCCGAACAAAGCGGTCGATCCCAAAGACCAAACGAGGAAAAGTAGGTAATTTTCTTTTCTTTTGAATGCATTATAGTTGAATTGTTTGTAACAATGGAATGATTGAAAAAAACGCAAAATAGTGTTTTTCAAAAATAAAAAAATGGCCATAAAAAGATAGTTGAGAAAATAAAAAATAACTGTTTTCTCGAATTCAGAATCTAAAAATAGATATGCATGTCAAATTTTATTAATATTAATGGAGTAGTTCCAGAAATATTACGGTATACATACGCACACACATCCATACGGACATTTTCTAAAAACACTTGATTTGAACTTCCAATACAACAAAAAGTATTTTCTAGAAGTTTTGAAGAAACTGAAAATTTTACTATTACAAAGCCTCGTCTACGAGGAAGCAAAACAAGTTATTCTCGATACTGGCACACCAATTTGCAACGAACGTGGGGGGTTGGCGAGCGAAGCAAGCAGGGGGGGGTACCCCCTAGTAATAATAAGACCCATTCGACGATGAATACGCGATCGTTACACGAAAGATGGGCGAAATGAAACACACGGAACCCGTGGAAGCAGAAACAATGGAAAAAGTAATCGATGGCTTGTTTCCTACACATCCCATCAGACCACAGGCAGAAGCGACGGAAATACCGGCACACGAGATACCTCCTTTCATAGAAGGCGAACTTATCGCAGCAACTTTGTCCCTCAAGAGCGGTAGGACACCAGGATTGGTTGGCATTCCTGCAGAGGTACTCAGGATCGTCGTGTTACAACGGCCTTAGCTGCTCTTGGAGATGTACAACCAGTGTTTGGTGCAGGAAGCTTTTAGCTTGCGGTGGAAAAGAGCGAGACTTGCACTGATTGAAAAACTAAAAAAAAAAGCATGCGAGGACACCTCTTATCGACCACTGAATACCTACCATCATACCAATGAAGATAGGCGGCGAGACTATAATAACGAAACCATCAGCCAAGTATTTAGGGCTAACTCCAGACACGAAACTGAACCATAGGGATCGTGTCTGCAAGAAAGCCACGACTAGGATAGCGCAACTTAGCCGACTCATGGCCAATGTCCGCGGGCCTAGGCCAACAGTCAGGTGGTTACTCATGGCGACCACTAACTCTATCCTGTTATATGGGGCAGAGGTGTGGGCCCATGCTATAAGTATGAATTAGTATTGGAAAAAGATAATGGTGGTACAGGGAAGGGGGGTCCTAAGAATAGCGTGCTCCTACCGGACAGTCGCGACCGAGGCTTTGATGGTGATCGCGGGGATAATCCCCGTGGATCTTCTTGCTATAGAACGCAAGCGGATCTACGAGGCTCGCTTAGCGTTGAATAGCACCTCGATCGCCGCGGATGAAAGAGAAATAACAATACCTAATTGGCAGACTAGGTGGACCGAATGTCCAAAGGCTAGGTGGACCAGGACCTTTATCAAAGATGTTGGCCCGTGGGTCGACAGGAAGTGGAAAGAGGTCAACTTTTACCTTACACAGTTTCTCTCTGACCACGGGTACTTTAGGAGCTACCTTTTCGCGATGAACAAAGTCGCTACACCGGGGTGCAAATACTGCGGTGACGAACGGGACGACGTGAGACATGTATGCCTGGCGTTGTCCCGCAACAAGAGAGTCCCACACACGGGGAGTCTTGCACGGCTCCTGTCATGGTGCATTCAGCATTTCTCCAACTCTTCAGATAAACAAAAAAAAAAAAATCATAATCTTTATTGCATGATATTATAGTATTTACAATGTTTTAGTATAAACATGTAAACATGTAAACTTTAACACTTCTTATATTCTGACTTAACCGGCCTTACAATCTACGGAGCTTTTATCTTTTATTTTTATTTCATTTTTATTTTTCACGTTATTCTTTCTCTAATCTTCCTTTTTCCTTCTGGCTTCTCTCTCCTTCTCTATGTCTCTGCTCTCCATTGTTTCTACCTTTCTGATTCTTCCTTCATCCTCTCTCCACTCAAACTCCTTTTCATCTACTCTCATCCTGATGTCGCCTTTTCTATAAAATTCCCCTCTTCTCATTGCTTCTTCTATCTTTCTCTCCCTTACTGTCATGGCCTTCTTTTTAGCTTTTCTCTCCTCCTAGCTCGTACATTGCTCTATCCTTATATCTCCTTCTTTTTTACTATTTCTCTCTTTTCAAATCTCCTCCATCTCCTCTTTTTTAGCGAAAATTATTTTCTCTGTCTCCTTGTTGTATATGTCCTCAATCTATTACCCTGTTCCGTCCAAAAAGTCTTCCGGCAACTCGTTCAGATCCTCCTTCTCGATCCATTTATCTCCTTTGTATACAATGATCCCTCTATTCCATTCCTTGATTCTTCCTTCCTCTATCCTCTTCCTCTTGCTTAAACTCACTAACTCAACCTCACTTTTCACTTTTTTTCTCTTCCTTTTTCTCCTTTCTTTCTCTTTCTCTCCTTGGCTTTGCCTCCACCTTTTTGGCATTTTCCCTTATCTCACCTATTATTCTGCCTATCTTCTCCATCTCTCTACTTTTTAAAGTTTTCTTTTAAAATTTCGACATCTTCTAGATTAGTCAGCTTCCTCTTCGCTGCTGCTCTTTTTCCTCTCTCCACCTGCAGTTTAACTTTTAGACGGCCGGGATTTGAGAGTTGGAATTGTCCTTGAAAAGTGGCTAAACTGGTGTCTGGTATCATGTATCAACTATATAAAACGTTCATATCACAGGGTGAACTGATATATCGGTTTTCCGGTCCTCTAAAGGTTAACGCTCTACTCCTTCATCTTCTCCTTCATATCTCTTAGTTCTCTTTCCAGTATTCCTTTTCGACTTTTCCTGGTTTATCTCTCATTTCTCTTCGAGGGTTTTCTTCAGTCCCTATGTTTCTTGTCCCATGTTCATCCTTCATCCTGCGCATTTTATTTGTTTTTCCTTTATCAAATAATTTTGATTTGGTTTCCTATCTGAGTTGTTTTCCTCCGCATACTTCCTGCCATTTCATCCCAGATATCTTAGTTTTCACATCTCCTCTTCTTTTACATACATCCTGCATCTTCTCTCTTCTTCCGTCTTCCAGTATTTATTACCCTTTATCTCACTTCCTAGCTTGAACCTTGCAATGATTCCTAATGATCCTCTTCTGTAGTCTTCTCTGTCAGTCAGGTATTCCGGGATTTCTCCTTGTTCTATGAGAATTTCTTTAATCTCCCTTGCATATTTTAAGACCCTTATTTCCTCTCTCCACTTTCGCCACTGCGTGTCTTTGTTTATTCTTTCAATCCCTTCTTCTATTCCTTTTCCTTCTTCTACTCTTCAGATCTATTCCATCATTGACAATGATATGATTCCGCATTACTCCAGTTCGTTTTTTCTCGCGTCCTTCCCTCTCCCCCTTTATTCTCCTCTCTTACCCTCTGCCTTTAGGAATCTCCTAGAATTGTATTTTCGTTTGCCTTTCTCAGTTTTCCTTCATACTTTATCACTCTTTTCCTAGTCCTCGTCTCTAACTTGAACAGTTTTGTTTCCCAATGGATCACGTGCGCCGGTGTTGTCCTCTCCAGCTTTATTATCAATTTCACATATCTTCTTTGTACCTTTTCCAGTTCTTTTTGGCTTTTTCAACCCCATATCTCCGCTTCGTATTGCATTATTGTGCTTCGAATGTTCTTATTTTTAACTTCCGATTTTTTCTGAATGTTGACTCACCTATTCCCCCTACCATGCTTATCAGCGAGTTTGCCTTCTCCTTTAATTTTTTGATCAGCTCCTTTTCCTTTCCATTTTCCTTCATTGTCTATCCCAGGTACTTAAATTTCTTCATCACTTCTAATTCCTCTCCCTTTCATTTGAAGCTCTCGTCCTTTTTTCTCCTTCCTCCGTTTTGAAGATTGACCTTTGTCTTTTGAATGTTCAAGCTCTAGCCCTTTTCTTTCTAAACCTTCTAAAACTTTTTCAGCATTTGTTTTAATCCTCCTGCGTTAGTTGCCAGTAACATTTCTTCTTCCCAGTACTATCTCTCTCCCTCTTGAATATTGCTCATCTCTCCTTTCAAGTCCGCCATTGCCGCGTTGAACAAAAGTGGACCTTATGGGCATCCCTGTCTCACTCCTTTCTGCGTTTCGAAGCTGCCTGCGCTCCTTTCTCCTATTTTCACTTCAAATTTCCTTTACCCTTTCTTTTATTTTCCTGCTCACTCCGAGACTTCTCATCATTCTCCTTAACTTTTCTCTCCTTATTTTATCAAAAGCTGCCTCATGTCCGCGAAACCTTTTCTCCTTTTTTCCTGAGCTCTAGCTCTACTGCTTTGCTTACCACGTATATTACGTCCGTTGTGCCTCTCTTCTTTCTGAATCCCATCTGTGTGTGACTGAGTCTTTTTTCTTCTTTCAGTTTCTTCTCCATTTTACCCCTTATCAGCTTCGCGTGTATTTTATATCCCGAGTCCATCAGTTTATCCCTCTGTAGTTTTTACAATCTCCTTTCTTGTACATTGGTGTGACAGTCCCTTTTTTCCATTCTTTTGGCAAACCCTCTCCGTCCTATATTTTTTCTAATATCTCTGCAAGTTCGTCTATCAGCCATTCTTCCCCATATTTGCATGCCACGTTCTAAATTCCATCTTCCCCCTGTGGCCTTCTTTTCTTTCAGTTTTCTTATTATACTTCTTACTTTTTCTGTTTCAATCGCGTCTTCTTTGCTCTCCTCATTTATGTGTGCCTTTTCTGTCTCCTTTGTCCTCTAGTTCTTCCACCTCTTCAAAGTTTTTTCTCTTTCTTCCTTCATATATGACAAATCTATTCACCATTTTATTCCCTTAATCTGAATTTCCCCCCCTCCCTATTAATTCTCCTGATCTGGCCCTTAGCCATTCTAGTCTATCTCTCTTATTTTTTAACCTTCTTTCTCTACTTCCTCCCTTTTAGGCCTCTCTTACCTCTACTTCGTATCCTTGCAGCCTTTTTTTGTTTTGACCTCTTCACCTCTCTCCGTCCACGTCTCTAGGAGGCAGATAACATCGAATGCCTGTATATTGTAGTTCCATCCCTCTTTTTCTATCCCTTTTAATCCTGCTACGTTCCAGCTTACTACCTTTACGCTTTCCTTTGTTTTTTTCGATCCCCTCTCTCTCCTCTTTTCTTCTTGTCTTCTCTCAATCTGCGTCTCTCTGAAAAAGTTTCTTATCTCTCTCGTTCCATCTGTATTCGATATCGCCGACCATTAGCCTGTTTCTCCCCACTTTCACGACGTGCCCTTTTTTCCCCCATTCCTCAGCCGATTCAATAAATTTCTCTCTGATCCTTCTCTCTTTCCAGGTTAAGTCTTGGTCGATGAGTACCTTTGTCCCTTTCAGCCTATTCTTCGCTTCCATTAATTTTACTTTCTCATCTCTATCTCTGCATTCTGCTCCTATTCTACTAGTGTTGCTTCCTCTAATTTACCACATTCTTTTTAACTTTACACTCACCCCAGTTGTCTCTCTATCCATCTCTCCAGCTTTGGTTTGTCCCATCCTTCTCGTCTTAGACCTGTCATCACTACGTTGTTTCTTTTCCTTTCTCTTTCTCCCTCCTCAATTCTCCACTCTAGTTCTTTCATCTGCAGAGTCCTTCTCCCCTCCTTCCTTGTCTTCTCACGTGGGTCCTTCTTTGATCTTTCCTTCTAGATTCCTTGCTTTGGTTTCCAGTGCCTTCTTCAGCTCCTCCCTTTTCTCACATTGATTTTCTACCTGACCCTTCATTCTCTCCTCCATTTTGATCCTTTTCCTTCTTCTCTCTTCCAGCTATCGTCTCAACTCCTCCAGTTCTCCATTTACCTTCTCCTTTATCTCCTTCAATTTTCTCTCCCATTTCTTCTTCCACTCTTCGATCATCTCTTTTCTTTCTCTTCTTTCCGCTTTCATCATTTCCCATATTTTATCCATTGTTCCTTGTACCTTCTTAATACTTTTTTTCTCCTCTGTATTTTTCCTTTCTCCTTTCGTTGCCTCACTATCCGTTTTACTCCTCTCAGCTGCTTTTTCCTCTTCTCCTACATTCTCCTTTTTTTCCCTTTTCTGGACTTCTTTCTTCTCTTTTTTCTCCTGATTTTTGTTTCTTTCTGGAGCTTTCCTCCAGGTTAAGCTGCTTTAGTACCTTTCTTCCTCCTCTTGCTCCTCTTTCACCTCTCTTGCCTCTCAATGTACTCGTTTCGCCTCTCCCGGATTCTACTCCTCTTGAAACCAATTTAAATCCTCGTGGGGTTCCGTATTCCTCTTTATTTCTCTCGTCCCCCTCTGTTCCTAATATTACCTGGATCTGGTTACTGTTAAGGTTCACGTTCTCTCTCCTCTTCTCCTTCTTTCCTATCTCCGTCCTTTTCTAATTTTCCTGACCTCACTTAGCTTCTTTTTCTCTTCTCTGTACACTTGTTCATTTTCACGCTTCTGCTGTGATTTATTACCTGTTACTTTCCCCACTTTTTACTTTCTCTCCTATACCTCACTCCTTCTCACTTTTTCACTCAATTCTATCAAAAACACCGCAAATTGTACGCACCTCATTCTACTGTGTCTGACGCTATCGAGCAAACCAAAACCTCTCCCTGTTTGATACCCGATATGTATTAAATGAAATTAAAAAAAAACATTACTAAAATTGAATATTTCACTTAAAGTAAGACGCTTGCACCGATATTTTAATCAGATGGAAACCATGAATAAATTACTAAATTTACTTGCGAATGATTCGACTTTCAAACTTTTAATTTCTTTTCTTTTATCAAGATTGATTAAACATTAATTATGATATTTTAATTTGAAATAAGATATCGAGCGGGCATATCTGGTAAGTTTAGGCGGGACATAATTGGCACTAGAAGCGCTGTGTCGCTGACTTACACATCGCGAACATAATCTCACTTTACATGTACAAGCGTTTCAAAGTTAATCTAGTCAGTACTAAGAAGCATTATCCAGTTAATAATTGGATAACCAAACAAAGTCTTAGCGACTAAATGTCCCTTTAAAAAGGTAAAAAGACTTTTTGAAAAAAAGACCTGGTGAAATTGCACTCGACAACTGCAAGCCGATCCCTATATCGACGGCGAAGCGAGTACTAATTGATCCCCATGACGTCGTGAAAAATAAATTCAAGCCTGCATAGGAAACGATAAATGCAGTCTTTAATTCAGTGAATCCTCTAGAAGCGAAACTAAAAGCTAATTGTACCTAATTTACGCTTAATAATGATTTTGTCCTCGAAGCAGACAACATAGATATAGATTCGCTCCGTACGTACCCAGCGTTAGCAGAGGCTTGTCAGGAGGTTAAAGAGGATGAGAAGCTCAATCCGCGAATCATAATTCACGATATTCTGGTAGGCGAGTGTTTATACAAACATGATGAGGAACCACTATGTATTTTTGAATTTGAAGTATTGCTTAGCTTTTCGTTTAAAACGTGTATCAGAAGTAGTGTTGCATATGTGTGAAGGTAATATATTCCATAGATATGCGGCGCTTATATGGAATGAGTTCCTAAGCACCTCTATCGCGAAGGTCGGGATGTCCAGGGGTATCACCTCATCCCTCACAGGATGGAGTGCTACGCAAAAGTCAAAGTAGGCAATGATGTAAGATGGCACTGCTGTGTTAAATAGTTTTCTTAAGAAACAGGCCATTAAGTACTTCCTACGTCCGGTGATGGTGAGTCAATGCAACTCACGCCTGAAAGGGATGATGTGCTCATCCTTTCTGACATGGATGTAACAAATTCCCGTGTTCATGAGTCTCTGAAGTTTTGTGTCAAGTTTTTGCGTCAGGTCACAGTAGATTAATGAGCAGTAGTCAATGATAAGAAATAGAAGGGCCCGCACCAGATGCTTGCACAGACTGAGAAGGGTGCTGTTTTTGAAAAAAAAAAATAACCTGAACATTAGAGTATAAGCACGCTTACATAAAAGTGTAATATGCTTTTTCCACGTCTGCTTAGAGTCTAGCACCACATTCAGACTGCGCACCGATGACTTATAATTGACCCAAGCTACTTATACTTATTAAGATGCACCTAACCTGATAGTTCCAGCCGCACTTATTGCAGATTCTACGTAACTTGCCTCTGCCGATAACTTTCGTACAAGTTTTACACGACGTTGCCATTAGCTGCTGATCTTGAGGTGTCTTCTGTACTTCTTCATCTTGAGTCGACTTAGAGCCACCGTCATTCATCATGGTATATTCAGTGAAGAAAGAAAGAGTCAGTGGAAAAACGCCCTTACTGATCTAGTGCGACGGGACCATCGTACACAGATGTAGCGGGCCACAGTGCGCGCTAGTGCGCCGGATCCTGCATGCAGCATTTCGCAAGACCGCGGCAGAGGCTTTATCTTTGAACGTACCGGGAGAATCATCATTGAAGCAGCGAAATTGCGCTACCCAGATTCAAAGACAACCAAGAGGGCGGTTCAAAAGTGCGTTAACCCTGTCCAACTCAATCTTAAAGTAAATCGTTTAAGATTTTCGCGCTGCTCTTGATGCTGAGGGCTTGGAAATTAAAGCCCTCTATACGCAAGAGGATAAATACTGATACTCGGTACTTCCTTTGCAGACACATTGACGCCGAGTACATCATCGCATACCTTCCCAACATTCATACGCTAACGGCATGCCTTAATCCTTTGACTGTAGGAGTAAGCAAATTGTTTCTCAAGCCTGATAAGGGGGACTCCCTAGCCGCGATCCTTTACTATAAACTTTTTAGACACGACAAGTTACATAGAGCCAGAGGTGGCGTAGCACTATATGTTTACGAGGCAGCTTGCTGCAGAATTGTCGGGGCATCAGCTAGAACAGATCCCTATCGACGTCGTCCAGTATTTCTCATAGCCGAAATTATCCATGGCAAAGATTATCTGTTGTCTCGTCTATCGTCCACCGAGAACAGGTTTCTAGTCGGACATAGAGAATGCAATCGTTAACTGCAATATAGTATTTCAGCAGTTAGTTCTGATCGGTGCTTTAACATCGACTGGAAACAGCATTCTCCGAGTCGTTCAAATCTGATGGTCTCGCTGCAAACTCTAGGTTTTTCCCCTATGCCTTTGCAGTCGACATTTCACTAGAACTCTGAATATTCTACGTTGGATTACATATGCTTCAACAGCGCGATAGCGTCCTCGTCAGTTACCCAAGTGATGCAGCCTGGTGTTTCAGCTCATGACGCCATTTTTGTCGCGTTCTCGCTTGATGCACCGACAATCAAGCCTTGCTCTATTACACGTCGCTCATCCAGATATTTTGACCAAATCGCCTTCATGGAGAATCTCTTTGAAATTGACTGGCCCACGGTGTGCCGGCATAGCGATGTCGATGTCAAGGTCCAGGATTTCATAGCAGTGCTCGTTGAGCTGTACGATAAACACGCTTCTATGCGCACTTTTGTTATTAAAAAGAAAAGCGAAACCATGATGGCTGAGTCTCTCCAATGTATAATCAAAGCCCGCAAGAAGGCACACGAAGATATACGAGACTAGAAGCTCGTTTAACCAATGGCACTTCAACCATCTGCGAAACCGAGCAAAACTGGAGATCCCCAACAGGGAGCATAGCTACTACTCGGACAAGCTCTCTGGTTGTCACAAAGCAAAGGGAATGTGGCAAATCATTGATAAAATGGGCTACTTCCCTTCGCACGTTCCATCGGTATTGTGCGACACTTGGCTAACGGTTCGCATGTCGCCCGATAAATAGTTCTACGTCGGGCACGTATAGGCGGATGAGGTGCTAAAAGCTTGTAGCGTAGCTCAACCCAATGCACTAGGCCCTGACGCAATGCCATTCAATTTTTTGAAGCCTGCCTTAAACACAGCCTTCCCACTCTACTGCATATTTTTGATACGACATCGAAGTCAGGAATCTTTCCTGCATTTTGGAAATGTGCATTTGCTTTACCGATGCCCAAAATTAGCTGGCTGCTTCGTCTGGAGGACATCAAGTTGATTAGCTTTCTTTGTGTCTCTTCAAAAATCTTTGAATACATAGCGTGCCTTAAAATCAATGCTTACATCTCGTCAAGGAATCTATTCAATCGCTTCTGATTGGATTTTCGGAAGAGGCACAGCACACAAATAGCACTAATCACGATTTTTGACGCCATCAGAGAGGGCATCGACGAGGGAGATGTCACGCTCCTCATATAAATCGATCAGTCATGGGCATTCGATCTGGTCAACGTCGGCCTGCTCGTTAACAAGCTGAAAGCATTTGGTTTCTCTAACTCAGCATGCAGCTGGGAACACTGATTTCTAACTAAGCATTTCCAAGTGGTGAGGGCTAAATCAGCAAGGTCATCAGTCTTTTTCTCTAGACTACGTGAGATGCCATAGGGTTCGCTCCCTGGTCCATTCCTCTCCATGCTGCACATAGATGACCTGGCGGGTGGTGCAACGGAAGCAAATATCATCTCCGTACTGATGACTTTTGCTTTTACGTTTACGGTAGCAACAAGGATGCAGCTAAACTTATTTGGAGAGTCAATCAGATTCTCGCGAACATCAGCTTTGGGGGGTCTCACAATGGACTACGTATCAACAGCACCAATACGAAGGCAATATGATTCGGCTCTCGTGGCTTCCTAAGAAAGCTTAATTCGCAGCATTTACCAGACATTTAAATGAATGAACAGGTCATCAGCACAGGCGACTCTATCAAGCTTCTAAGGGTCACTCTGGACAGTTGTCTAACTTGGAAGCCGCAATGCGGTATTACCAGCAACAAATGCTTCGTAGCGCTGGGTCACCAGCGTAGAAGCGGACGCTTCTTACCGCACAGCACTAAGTTCACGCTAGTCAACGCTCTAGTTAGGTCCTATCTGGACTTTCCAAGCAACTGGCAATGAAGTAGGAAAAATGCCTTAATGGGACACAACACTTTTAAACCGTGAAAAAAAGATTAACAAGGGAAAATTATTAGTAAATAATTTGATATTTTTTTTAGTGATACTTGGTAATAAAACCCTTAAATTTACCGTGCTTAAACACGAATGACCCCTAGTTACCCATTGTGGCACTCGGTGCAATCTTTTGTACACTCTCCGTAGGATTCCAAGTCAACAAGTAGTTCTTTTAGACTAAAATTTTAGGACACTTTGTACACTTTTAGTTTTGGTATGAATGCAGGAATTTTAATTTATGTTGCACTGTGTTTCGTTGAAGGACCCAGGAAATCAGACCATATGACCTCTGTGTACAAGAAGTGTTTCGTACTGTGTCAGACGGAATCGCATTATCCTTTTGCTTCTGGCTACTACGTTGGGGATGTCTACAGCTACTTATAACGACGACCACAGACTGCTACAAGCTATCGTTCAAGATTAGAGTTTCAAGGCTCTGGAATAGTCTCCTGAATGAAATAAAGAAGCTCCACATACATCCCTGCTTCAATCGTAGGCTGCGAGAGCACTGCAAGCTCATCGATTCAAGATTAAAGAAATTAAATCCCTAGTTAACACGATTTTAACCTTTAGATCTTAGATTGTTTTGGTTTTTATCAGACTTGCATCAATTTGTTTTTTTTTTTTATTTACAATATAAGGATGGATTTTAATATAGGGACTTCCTTTGTAATAGTTTTATGCTGTGATCACATTACTTACATTTAAGTTACGCTATTTTAAGGTTAATTTTAGGTTTATTTATTTTAATTTACATTTTCTGCGATTATACCCGATGTTTGGAAAGGCCTTTACTTTTTACTTTTTACTTTCTTTGTAATCTACGAATTTCGTATAATACAGTCGGGCGTTTATGTTTAACTAAACAAAACATAATTATCAGATTATGAAAATAAATTTCAAAAACATATAGGTGTGTAAATGATTTTACGCGAGTAATGCTCAAGGTGGAAACTTTTGTTAATGGCGCTCGGTCTGGCTATGATGATGGCAGTTCTAGTTCTAGTCTTAGTACCGGTGGTGATGCGAATAATAATGATATACGTTATAAATAAAGATTGTGATGTCAATGCATCACGAGTTTTCGTATCGCTCAGAGATATAGAGTCCGCTGATGCGAATGGTGGCGCGGACGCTTTCACGCCGACTGATACAGACGATTTTGAGATCTGTAAAAGTCGACGCCGCGTCTGGGGTCGCAAGTGTAGTAGGGGGGTCTGCGGTCACTCTGCTGGCGGGAAATCATCCTTCTTTTCAACGGACCGGTTGAGCAGTGTTGAGTCTACCACGGAAATAATTGTTTCCAATATTTTTGATGGCTCCGAGCAAGAGCGTGGAGACGTAGCCCACGCAATTCTCAGCACTGTTATGCCCTCCGTTGTAAGAAAAAATATAGTATCTACACGGTTGCTGCGTGCAAATACGAGCATGAACGACAGCTGCAAGCGCCTATCGCCGTTGGTGGTCCGTCTTTCGAGCAGAACCATTATAAAGGACATAATGCGAGCGAAACATAGAATCACTGGTCTAAGTACGCGGCATATCAACGTCTCGCATTTACCTTTGGAAACGAGTAATAGCCTGTTACAGAGTAAAATCTTCATAAATGAAATGTTAAGTAAAGAAGTATTTTTGTAATTTAATAGTCTGAAAAGTTTAACCCACGGTCTTGGTTTTAAATACGTTTGGCATAGAGGTGGTCGTTTCCTAGTAAAAAAAAATGCGGGACGGGGAATTGTCGCATTTGTTTAAAAATGCAGCTGACCTGCACGCGATTACTTCATCTTATGACTGTGCAATAGGCACTGAAAATTGTATAAATAGCGGTAAAGTAGAAAGTGTAGACGCAGCGAGCGTAGACTCACAGACGCTGATTAGTGAGAATTGACTAGATCGCGAGAGGGTGACAGGAGCAGAGTGTGACGGGTTCAGGGAGGGTTTTCTTAACGCTACCTCCCTATATGCGCATATGGGATGTTCCGTCAATTCCTGGACACTGCTTGGGCCCTCGTATCACATTTTCGGCGTGGCGGAGACGCGATTCGGGCATGAGGTCAATGATGTGTTCGTTCGGATAGAAGGATTTTCGATTATGAGACAAGATAGGAATAAGCGCGGCGGAGGTGTAGCTCTGAATATCAGAAATGACTATAAAGCCACGCTAATGTGTTCATCAGCTACACAGGTAGAAGGAAAGCCGGGTATTCCGGAATACTTAATGTGTCGGGTACAACAGGGCACCCTAACGCCGATATTCATTGCTGTAATTTACCGTCCACCAGGTATCTCTCTCGAAAATTCAAGTTTTACTGATGATCTGCGAAATCATTCGGTGGGATACGATCGTAGGATAGTGATGGGAGAACTGAACTGAACATGTTGTCGGCCTTACGTGATGCTAAGTTTTTCCGAGATCTCGACTGTGATTTTAATTGTAATGACGTGATGGAATAAGTGTAAGAAAACGTGATATTAGTATTATAAAAAGAAATGATAATCAAGCAATGTACGAACTGTGATAGGACTGCTGTGTCAATCAGCTATTCAAATGCTAATCGGACGGTACAAACTGTAACACTATTTATAATACTATGTATATTTTGTTTTTTTCAATCATAATAATAAAACTTATTTCTATTCGATTCTATTCTAATATTAAGGATTTTTTCTCAATAATTAGAGTGTTTACTTATGCTAATGTTAAGTCGCAAATTTTATCTTTTATTTATTTATCCTTACTTACTTGCGTTTAACTGCTTGGGCTGAATCGCTGCTGCTGTGCTGTAGTCAGGCTTATACAGGATGGGTGTATTCGAATGAAGGACACTTGTAGTTGGCCGATTCTCACGATTTATTCAAGGCAAAGTTCTCTATAAAGACCGACATCACGGCTAAAGACTGGTAGCTCTTTGGAAGCGACGGATAAGAGCGTCGTCCAAAGAGTCCAGGTTGAGTGTACAAACACAACTGATCGCGAAGAGTATACAGAGTATACTCATCAACTTTGCTGTTCTACATATTATTCTGACGATCGATCTCATCGATTTTGAGTTTTCGGCTTCGCAATATTGCTCAACTGCAATACGTAGCAGAACGTAACACTAAAATCTTTTTCAAAGGGGATTATCGCGACGCTTAGTAAGTTTTTTTCCTCTAATATTAAGAATTTTTATAACATCTCACATTAAAAGTATTATTCAATTTATAAATCACAATTTAATTACTATTAGATTTATATAGGTTTATAACGTACTCCAACAGTTCTCTAATGCTATTTATAACAAATATTTGGAATATACATATAAATAAATAAATAAATAAATATATATATATTTATTTATAAATAAATAAATAAATATATATATATATATTTATTTATAAATAAATAAAAAAATATATATATAGGCGGTAACTTTTGGCTTAAGACTATGTATCATCAAGGGGTGCGGTAGCGCCCTGATGGTAAGTATAAGTTTTATACACTGTGCCGTTGGAAGCGCACCGCGATCTCATATATACATTTATTTTGTATTATTATTATTTGCTAAATTCTATAATTTATACCAACTTTAAAGATTTTTGATATGATAGATATGATTACAAAAAATGGATTTACATAGAAAAATTAACAACAATGGATCGATGGATGAGTGTTCGGTTTTGTAGTCAAAAAAAAAATGGCACACATTTATACTGCGTTTAGCTTTAGCTGTTTAGTTGCGTACTTATAATTGCATTAGATAGTCACATCAACGTATAAGTTAAGTAACTATATATATATATATATATATATAATATATATATATATATATATAATATATATATATATATATTATATATATATATATATTATATATATATATATATATATATATATATATATATATATATATATATATATATATATATATTATATATATATATATATAATATATATATATATATATATATATATATATATATATATATATATATATATATATATATTAGGGTGTCCCTTATTTCCCAAATTGCTGCTAGCTCGGTTCCCAATACCCAGATCTATTGGTTATCACTAAAAACTACGAAATCAACTGAGAAACCCCTTTTAAAAAGGTTTAAGTCATTGTTTGGAGCAGCAATGGCTAACGGTGCTTCATACCATGATTCGATGTAAACTAATACAATAAATTTACATATGCTGTAAAATTTGTTTGTTTCCTGAGTGTTCACTTTAAATTGTTTTCTTAATAAAAAAATATTTAAAGAATAAATGGCCCTAGTCATCCATTGTGCATGATGATATGCACCAGGCCTACGAATTTGAATGTCATTTTTAACTCCTAAGAATTGTAGACATAACTCTAATAATTCTTTGTAATCTTCTCTAAAATGTTGCTTTTCTAAATGTTCTATTATAAATTTTTTAATATAGGGAATTTTTAGTTGCAATTGTGGTTCTAGCTCTTATAAACCGTTTCCAAGTTCTCTACATACCATGTTATCCCATTCTGAACGGAACCTTATGAAAATAGGATTATTTGCACCACTAGTACTAGGAAATTTTTCTAAAAAAGCTGCCCCTTAAATGATCTCTAAAACATGGTGCCTGCATGCTATATGCAATAAATCTTTATTTATCATTTGCTCTAATATTGCAGCCGCTCCACCTCTTCGTCCTAAATTTACATTCGTCGTGTCTACGCAAATAGCGTAGTATATATATGTGCACGGTATTTCATATTTCTTCTTAAGGGTTAACATGTTTAGATGTCGATATCACTATTGTATTTCTTTCAAGGATTTTCGTGTTTATTTAAATTTATTTAAAAATTTTTTATATATATATTTTCGTTATAAGAATATAAATTCATGTAATAAATAAAAATTTTGAGATGCGTTTCAGTTATAAGAGCTTTTTTATATGTTTTAGCTATAATACAATATGTATACTCATATAATAAATAAGGATTTTTATAAATGTCTATGTTATCTGCCACTTAACTTTTAAAAGTTTATACAAAACAATTCAAGTTGCATATAACATAGACATATGACTTATTTTTGGTGTTATCATCCGCATGGTGCTACCATTTATGGTCACCAAATATAATAAATGTGTCGCTTCTAAGTTTTATTTTTGATTAACAATTAATCAGAAGAGTTATTAGTATATGCTTTTATTACATGTTTTTATCGTATGATTTTATCATATGTTAAATTGAAATCACAAAAACATATGATAAAAGTACATATTTTTAACATATTGATAAAAATATATGATTTTTTTCAACCAGGTAAAATATATTATAAATAATGGATTTATATTTGTACTATCACCAAATCCGTAAATCCTATTACTTCATCAGTAGCATCAATAACTGATGAAGTCTTTGTCTATGCCTAAATATTATTAGAAATTTCGTAAGCACTCAGGATGGCTAGATGCTCATTGCTCAGAGACTTAGCCAGCGTCTAGATGCTGGCTCCTGAACAAATCAGCCATGTTGAAATTTCAACCAATTACGTTTGATAAAACAGGTTAGGTCGGTAACGAAGGCGCCACCGTCGACAACACTGGTTTATGGGGGGCGCCACCGTCGACGACACTGGTTTATGGGGGCGCCACCGTTGACAACACTGGTTTATGGGGGGCGCCACTGCTGGCAGCACGGTCGATATGCAATGCTATGTCAGTAAAACAGGGACCTACTAATGTGAGTTACCATGCGTCGGTATTTGGTGGCCCAGAACCCGCTTGGCCCAGTAGCCGCGCAGCCCCTACTACTGTTGATAAATGCATTAAACTGTGATGGGGTAAGACTTGACGATGAGAGGAAACATCTTTTTTTTCTCCTGTTCTAAATTAAATATAATAAACTTGACTTTGTTTGATTGATCTCAGTTCTTTTCTATCTGTAATTTTGTTGCAAGATATATCAAACTCGCCTAGCCTTTTACTTCTTAAAAGTTAACTGTTTTTTAGAGATTTCAATCCTTTTTAGTAAATTTTTTGAGTATTTCATATTTGTCATAAAAATAAAATGTAAGCATCTTTAGCACCTTTCGACTATGGCTTTTTTGTAACATTTTTATCGCTAACATGAAATAACTGATTGTTCTGATATACACCACCCTCGAATGATTTCTACACCTCGACACCGAAAACCACAGAGCACACCACCTAGACCTCGTCATCGGCCACCCTGTACATCTAGCACTGAATAATCCGCGTCACTTGATATGATAGAAGTGTGTGGGAAAGCAATATCCAACTACACTATACGTATAGCTAGTTTACAAGTGGCAATCTTTAGGGTCCTAACATTTTTGGTCCGGAGAATCTAGAGAATAAAGGGATGATTTGAACATTCGGGAATTATACATCCATTTATTTTGAAAATGAAACAGTTTTTTTGCAAAAACATGCTAATGATTTAAAAATTTAATTGAAAACAGTAATAATATGCATTTTTTCAGGATACTATAATATCCGAACACCAATATAGAAGTAAATAGCGTAGTGGCGCCGCGGCTTCGTCTGCTTCTCAAACTCGCCTTCGTGGCGCTACCGCGCCACTTGATATAATGACCATGCTTTATAGAAGAAATTCATATTCTTATGAAATAGATCAATTTTTCAGATTCGTCCATTGCATAATATAAATAAAACTAAGGTAAAACGCCCAATACTTGGACAAAATGAAAATTTAGACCTATAGGTCTAAATTTTCATTTTAGTCCAAGTATTTATTAGTCCATATTAGTCCAAGTATACTTGGACACTCGAATATTTGCTATTGTGATAAAATAAAAAACGTAACCTCAAAAACTAAACTGGATCAGCATTGTAAATACCATTACTAATAATATACTAATGATTTTGATAACATTTTAACATAAATCAATTTTTAAGGATGATTTGAAAGACTGCTCTCGAGTCCGATAAGAGCAATCAGGAACGTCGCTTCTTCTGAATACTCTCATCTTGAGAAATGTCGAAATACAACTGATGCGTTCGCGCGAAATTGCCGCGTTTTTATGGGCAGCGCCAAAAAGTTCCCCCACTCAATGCTATCGCCGCCGGGCGAGTGAGTGGAGGGAGTCGCCGCCGGTTGGCTCACTGCGATGCTCGCGAAGTCTATAAGGACAGCCTTATCCGCGCTTTGGTCATTAGTTGAAAAGCGCTGCTTAAAGAAACGTCTCGATAGACCAGACAAAAACGGCTGCTTGTAGAACAAAAGCAGTATAGGACATCCAAGGCCTTCTACGATGACTGCTTAATAAGCACAATGAGGACCGGTGCAGAACATTCGAGACCGACAACTACAACGACTACGACGACGACGCTGTCGATGACGACGAACATGGTCAAGGACAATTTGATATTCAAGGCCTACAAAGACGACGAGCATCCATCGAGGCATTCAACGGATACCAGCGGCTACTCAGAAGAAGAGGATCGGTGTTGAACATCCGAGGCTGACGACACATAATTTTATTTCACGGGGAACAAACTATTTATTGATCCAAGGCAGCTAATTCGAACGCGAAGCTGCCGCGAGTCTCTTTCGAGTTAAAAGAAGGACAAACTATTAAGGAAGGTTATTAATATAACCTCTATTGCTCAAGAGCAAATATATAATGTAGTCTACCCTACTGAAAAAAATCAGATGACAATCAACTGATAATCAGAGGACGTTTTGGCATGATTATCAGCTAATTATCAGCTGATTATCAGTTGATTGTCATCTGATTTTTTTCAGTAGGGTAAATCCATTAGCTCTTTTCAGAGCCCCAATATTCTACGTGGGAACTTCTATAAGAAGAAAAATATTTATTGTTTGAAAGAAATTTATTGTTAGCATTTAACTAGAGAATGCTGATAGTAGTTTATAAGACTCTATCTAGTTAAGATTAAACTATAGAGAAAGAGAGAGAATGCCAATAATAGTGAATAGGTTAAATGCATCATAGTTACTAAACTTATGATAGAAGTAAATGTTTTAGGGATATAAGACCTGGAAAAAAGAAAGGAAAGCTTATTTAAAGCTTTATTATCAAAAAGTTGTGTAATCGAAACCAGAAATGTCCAGTGTTGCTAAAAGTGGGAAATCTATCTCAAAGAAATTTGACTTATTGCAGTTTTTCGCCTTCTAATAGGGATAGAGATCTCAAACTTAGTTTAGAAGTGCGTTTAAACATGGCATGCAATAAAAAACCCACTTTAAATGATCCTGAACGAAAATTCAGTTCAGCGTAGCCAAAAATGTAAAAATGTTGTAAAATCTGTGACTGCGATGACAGCCAAATTCACATTATTGTTCACAACTCTTTATCTATGATAGATAAAGAGTTAAAACTTTATATAGATATGTATTTGAACATAATATATAATAGAAGCCCATTTGGAATGGTCCTAAACAAAAATTTAGTTCAGCGAAGCCAAAAATGTTAAAATTTTGTGAAATTAGAAACTGCGATGGTAGCAAAATTCACATTTTTGTTTATAACTCTTTATCTATGATAGATAGGGAGTTGAAACTTTGCATAAACTTGTGTTTATACATAATGTACTATAAAAGCCTAATTGGAATGGTCTTGAACAAAAAATTAATGTCAGCAAAGCCAAAAATCTTGAAATTTCATAAAAGGACATGAGTTGTTGGAACCAATTTTTACATTTTTTCACATATATTTTTGTCTATTATAGATAGAGATGCGAAACTTTGCAAACAGCTTTGTTATTCAATAATATAACATAAGAAAGCTTATCTATCTCATTATAATGATTGATTTAAATATTGAGCTCTAAAAGCATGTAATTCTGCTGGACCTTGAGGTAACGTTATGGGACTTTATAATCCTCAAACTATGTGAGTTAGAGTTTAAAATTTTCTAGGTAAGTTTATTTTGCATTAATATAATATCTCTTTTAACTGATTTGATCAATTTATTTCCTTTGAAAACATGCATTTTCATGAAAACTGAAATATATGGAATGATTAGCTTTTCATTTTTTTCTCTTAATTTTTATTTTTGAAACTTCGCATGCAGGTTTCTTATAGCCTAATAAAGCAGAAAAATGCATGACACAATATTAATGGTTTACTACATTAATTATGCTAAGATTTTTTTCCAACACACACACACACACACACACACATACACACACACACATACAATTTAATATTGATTATTATTATAAAATGATTTTTCATACATATGTAAAAAAAATATTCAGTTCTTATAAACTATTTTCATTTTAACTGTACATAAAAGAATTTTGTCAATGCAGCTGCTGAAAAAAACCAGTCTCTCAGTGCAGAAGCATTTTTAGACGCGCATACAGGAGAATTGTAGGCAACGTGAGAAACACATGCATCTTCATCGGTTGTCAGTTTTTTCAATGAGGGCAGTTCCAATCCACGAGGTTGTAAATGGTTGTTAGAGAAAGCAGCTGTTGCAACCATTTCTTCTTTTCGAGCCCTTTAACGTATATCTCAGAACTCTTGAGAAAACCCTTGAGGATGCACGGTAGCAGGCAGTAGGGGTGTGTCCTGAGCTCCAGAGCATTCCGTGGTAGTTGGCCTCCAGCCACCAATTCTCGCTCTTGTACTTGGCTGGTAGCCACCCCCTTGAAAAACAAACTCATTGTCGGGAATCTTAAAACCCTCGGCATCTACGATGTATTTCATCATCTTGAAGGAGGAGAAACTTCTCAGTCGATGAAGAACTGAAAGACTGATCTTTGGAGATTTTTGAGCTCCTTATATACCCTAACTTCTCGCTCTGAAATTTAAAAGCTTCCCCCTCTACCAATTATTCAATACTACCCCTTCTTAGCAACCACTACCCCCTCTCCTTTTAAAATCTCAATATAAGGCGGTGGTTTCACTGGGAAAAATCAATCAGTGCTCAGCGACCTAGTAAACATCAACGTCTCTCTTTAAAGAATCAAAGGCTTTCTCTAAAGATCATGGCTCAATACTTCAAGGATACGTCTATTCACCTGTGGAATTGCTATCTGAACGTCTTAGCTGGTGACGCCAGTTCTGACAAAATGATGTTTCAGTCAATGTATACTTCTTGAAGAAGAAAGGTGAACAATATATCGTTTTACCAAGACATTTGACTGCACAGAAGAAGGATAAACACGTCAACCTACTTCTCGTAGAGAGCGTATACATTGACAAAGATGAAGAAGAGCAGCAAGAGACAGAACCTGCGAAGCCATATCATTTCCATTATGTATGGATCAAAAATCTTTCTCGGCTATTACTGAGGCAACTAGGCAAGCACTGTAACAAAATACATCTGTGCGATCGTTGCCTACATTATTTCCAGACCGAAGAAAAATTGAATGAGTACAAGGTAGTGCTTCCAAAGGCAAGAGACAGCGTACTGCAGTTCAAGAACTTTGTGCACAGAAAAAGAGTACCGTTCGTTGTATATGCTGATTTTAAGTGTTTATTGGAACCAGTGGACGATCATAAGCGTGCTTACCAACAGCACTAACCGTACAGTGTCGGATACTTTGTCAAGTGCAGCTTCAATGACACTCTATCTTTGTACAAGTCATATAGACAAAGTACCAAGGAAGACACACCTGCCAGATGGTTCGTCAATAGTCTCCATGCTCTCGCTTTGGAATTACAAAATATGTACAAAAATCCAATAACGATAAGAGATTTGACGGATCAACAAAAATTAGAATTCAGCATGGCTCGTAAATGCCACATATGCAACAAACCTTTTAATGAAAAAGATGCAAAGGTTCGAGATCATTGTCATCTCACAGGAGAGTAAGTAATTTATCTCTCTCTACGTTTATCAATGTATATGCATAACTAAATATTTTCTTATATTTCAGATACCGAGGTGCTGTCCATAATTCATGCAACCTGAACCATCAGGATTCCAGGACCATTCCTGTGGTGTTTCATAATCTCAGTGGATACGATGCCCATCTATTTATCAAAGAGATTGCAACGTGCTTTCCTGGTCGTATATATCTGCTGCCTCAAACTAAAGAGAGATATATATCTTTCACAAAGTTTGTCGAAAGCACAGATATAACTCTGCGTTTTATAGACTCCTTCCGGTTCATGCCATCGTCCTTAGACAAGTTATCATCGTACTTGACGGAACTGGACATGTTAGAACGAGTATTTCAGAAAGACGGCTTCACTCCTGAGCAGATTACATTGCTGAAAAGGAAAGGAGTCTTTCCATATGACTATGTTTCCTCTCTCGCCAAACTCGACGAAGTAAATCTTCCGACGTAACAAGATTTCTTCAGCAGCTTATACGATGCTCATATCCCCGATGAAGATTACGAGCACGCTAAACGAGTTTGGCAGGAACTTAACATACAGACTTTAGGACAATACTCCAATTTATATCTCAAGACTGACGTCATACTCTTAGCTGAAGTCTTCGAGAATTTTAGAAGTAATTGTCTGCAGGCATATGGGCTAGATCCAGCTCAAATATACACAGGTGAATATATAACCAAGATAATCTTAAGACTATGAAAATGTGCAAAATACTTATATTATTCAAATATTTCTAGGTACGTTTGAATCTCTTGACGGACATCGACATGCTCATGTTTGTCGAGGGTGGAATCCGCGGAGGAATCAGCCAGTGTTGTAACCCCATATAGCACCCAATCTTGCGGCAATATTTCCTCAAGGTTGCATTTGTAGATTCGTCAGATTCGAAAATATTGTACGAAGGTTAAATAACCTTCAAGAAATTTCCCTGCAATATTGCTGTAAGGCATCATGTCCATTTTTTGATTGCATTTCTAAAAGACAATAAGCATATTGTGGCAATATTGATCAAAGATTATTTGCATCCGGATGGTAGTCCCCGAATAGGGCATGGGAGCCCCTGAAAAAGCTTATTTAATTTTTTTAACTATAGTGTTTTTCGCCTATATTTTACAATATTGACACAATATTACAAATAATATTCGAGCAATATTGCCACAATATGCTTATTGTCTTTTGGAAATGCATTCTAAAAACGGACATGATGCCTTACAGCAATATTGCAGGAAAATTTCATGAAGGTTATTTAACCTTCACACAATATTTTCGAATCTGACGAATCTACAAATGCAACCTTGAGGAAATATTGCCGAAAGATTGGGTGCTATATGGGCGATACGCGAAAGCCAATAATCCATATATTAACGAAGGTTACGATGCTAATGCTGATGAGAAGTACCTTGTATATTATGACGCTAACAACTTGTACGGCTACGCGATGACCGAGGCGTTACCCTACGGAAAATTCAAGTGGATAGCTGATCCCCAGACGCCTAATTTCTTCAACGTTCCTGACGACGGCCCAAAGAGATATATCCTCAAAGTGGATCTCGAGTATCCGATAACGCTTCATGGAGCTCATTAAGACATGCCCTTCTGTGCCGAACACATGTCTCCACCAGGTTCAAAGCAAAAGAAACTGATGACGACACTTTATGATAAGAAGAACTAGGTGATTCATTACAGAGCATTGAAACAAGCTCTTTCACACGAGCTTCGTCTGAAGAAAATTCATCGTGCTCTGGAGTTCGAGCAGAGTAAATGGTTGAAGCCGTATATTGACCTAAATGACTGAGCGTTTTGGACTTGTCCAAGACTCTGATATATCGGTTTCATTATGACTATATGCTCGAACGTGCTGGTGACAAGGGCAAGCTTCCGTACATATATATATATATATATATATATATATATATATATATATATATAATCATACGTTATCGGTTTTATTGATCCAGCTATTGTGAGTGCTGTCAAAACCGAGCCATTTTACAAATATTCTATTTCCTTTTCTTTTCAAGACTTTTTCCACTAGATATACATCCGGATATTTAGCTTTCAACATTTCTTGCTCATAAAAGCATCCAGAGATTGGCTGATCTTGATAGTCCTTTAGATGATACGTCGTTGGTTTAGTAGCAGCTACTTTGGTGATCGTGAAGATCTCAGTTGACCAGTTTGGAGTATACACTTTTTCAAATACTTGTTTCGCGTTGCTCACCCGTACTTTGTCACCGACTTTGAATTTTGACTTCTTCGCAGGTTTAACTTTATCAGTGAAACGATTCAATACATCGCCTTCGTTAGTACGCGATACATCTGTAGGCTTCATACCAATAGTTCGATGTTTGCTTACATTATAAGTTACTTATAATCCAGGTAAAATGTCTAACAATTTGTAGTTGCCGCGTAAGCTGAATTTTTTCCACATTGCGGATTTCCGAGTGTGGTTGAATCGTTCGCAAATGGAAGCTTTCATTTTGCTATACGTTGAGTACAAGTTGATCTTATATTTTTGCATGAAATTTTTAAAATTAGAATTGTAAAATTCTTTTCCTCTGTCTGTGTGTAAGCTTTTCAGTACTAGACCTTGACTCAGCACTGACTGAATCGCAGCAGCAACTTCTTTTCCAGTTTTTTTCTTCACGGGGGCTGCCTAAGCATACTTTGAAAATATATCTATTACAGTGAGCAAGTAATTGCAGCCTTTGTTCTCCTTGGAATAAAATAGCATTTCTACCAAATCGGCCTGCCAAGTTTCATCCAATCCTCGTATGACAAACTTGCGACGAGGATAGTTACGTCGAACAGGCTTGTGAAGTTCTTCTACAAGTTTTTCATGCTCCATTATAAGCAGTTTTTTCTAATGTTGTCGTTTTGAAGGCAGATATAGCATTAGCTTCGGCTATCTCTTTGAGAGCGTCTTTTATAGCTTTTACATCTGCTTGTAGTTCTAAAACTTGCCTATACATTTCATCTCTGTGTGCTTCAATTAGATAATCTAAATCCTTCCATTCCTCTCTCAATTTATCCGTGGCGTCTTGCACCTTTTTATGTTCCATTTGGTGTATAGTATGGAGCGTACCCAAGTCGACAGCTTGATTGAGTCTTTTGCATCTTTTGTAATTTTAAAATAATGATAATGCCGTTTAAGGAAAATGCTCAGCCTTAACCATCTTCGCGGAGCTCTTCTATGATCGAGTGAATCTCGTTTACGTGACAGGGATTACCAGCCGATTGTTCAGCAATAAGCAAATGTAGACGGTCGGCCCAATATACGTAATCCATAGGCATGTTCATTCTAGCAATTTTGTATCGAGGCAGTGCTCCACCTTCCTTCTTTCTCTTTCCGAAGAAAATAGGGCCGATGAAGTCCGTATATTTTTTGCTATTTGACGATCGAATATCTGCTCTAGGGTCTAGCTTCTTCTTGTGAACACTCGTTGCTTCTAAAATGCGATAATTTTTCATATCATCATAACTGACAATTTTTTTGTCAGGATTTCTGTAAGCGATCCAATCCATCAACCCAGCAGTTTTCGGATACTCGACATTGTCGACTACTTTCTTCTTATTTTCAAACTTCACTATTGAGATTCCGAGCATGAAGTTTTCATTCTCTTCGCGTAATCCATATATTTTGTCCAAATTCGCCTAATTAAGTATAGGTAAACTGGGTTTACTAATGTTTCATTCTCACTATCAACTGTATCATAAGCTATTTCAGCTCCGTCATCTTGCATAGTAGAATTCGCGAAAGAAGATTCATTATTTTCGTCAAATTTGTAAGTCTCATCATTGTCATCACTGCGTTTCTCAGGCTTAATCTTTTTTACTTTTCGTTTATGAAAATTTTTATGTAAGTTGTCCTCTGGTGTTACAACAGTGACCGATTTCTTACTTTCCGATTCAATTCGCTTTTGAAGCGGATCGACGATTGGTCTGAAAGTTTCTTCAACAGTTTTTTCGAAATTTTCCTTTCAAAATTTCAGTAAGTTGTATTTACGCTTGACAGCATTTCGTGCTTTGACCAACTGATGAAGTACGTTTTTTTCTTGATAAAAATCAGACATGTTAGCACTTTCGCATTCGATGTCAAACGAAGTATGTGATACTAAGCACGAGCTATATTTATAGCAAACTTATCAAATCCCTTTCAATATTGTCCAGCGTTGATTGGACTATCTTTGTCAATTATAAGAAATCCATGATTTACGTCTGACCAACATTGCGCGCATAAATCCTTGAAGCGAGCATATATCATGTCGGATTTTACATGGTCGTCTTACAAGTGCTTTAGATTCACATCGTCTTGTCGAAATACCACCAACGAATTGACGTTATCTCTCACAAGGTTTTTAGGAACTTGCGCGTATGACTGGCAAAGATAGAAGCAGTCAACCTTTTTATGCCTACCCATACAAAAAAATGCTCTGACGTTATTCTGCTTTTCACAAGCTATATCGTCGAATATCATTATTGAGTTAGAAAGTGCGCTATCTGGTGCTATAACTTCTTCGTGTTCAGTGAAAGGAAAATACTTTATACCCTTGAGAGGCTCCAACGATTGTTTTAAAAATTTACTGGCAAAAAAGCTCGCTTCGCTCGCGATTTACATATTGCTTAGAATGATATTCAATCATTTGATGTGTCATTATTAAATATACTGTTAAATATTAGATGTATCATCGATGATGATGAATTTTTGTAAAACGTTTTTGAAATAGTTTAATTAGATTGTCGGATTGAAAAATTTCAATTAATCAAAAAGCACGATTTCAAAAACGTTTCATAAGAATCAACTATACTGCCGAGTGTAAATGAATCTATTTAATAAAACCAACATTTTATAACAGTAGTTATAACTACTAGTTTTAATACATGTATATTCGAATAAGGTTTTACTATTTAAAAATTGTATTATTTAATTATAATAACAATCTTAATAAGCGTATCTTAGCATTTTAAGTAAATTTAATAGGGTATATGTATATAATGAAGATATCCATAAATTTGTGCTAAAATGATTAAAATTCATATTCAAAGCCTGTAGCAAAGCTTATGAATTGCTTAGAGCATTCCTAAAAAAATCACAGAGGTAGCAAACATCAAAATAAAGAAAGTCACCGTAGCAGATAATTGTTCCTTAATGTCCATCATCGACTAAAAATTCAAAGCTTAGTGATAAATTATTTAAATACATGTTTGCTTATGGCAATAAATTGCGTCACTTGGATCATCGCCAAAAAAAATTACAAATATTCCTGCCAAAGTCGAGGAATCGTAAATATATTGTGTCATAATACATATCAAAAATAAAGAAAAAAATTAATTAATTGCGTCTATGTTTGTTTTAATTGTTTTAACAGCTTCCAATCTACCTGGACCAAATCTTGAAAATGTTTTTTAGTAGAAATGTATATTTTTATCATATGTACCTGTCTTTACTAATCAATAGTTTTTTGTTTATAAAATACATCAAGTTTTGTGGAATAAATGCAAAAAAAAATCCGGATGGACGAATGGACAGACATTTTTTAAGTTCTTCCACTGCCAAAAACTAATTGAAACTTGATACATTTGATATTTTTTTTCAACAACTTGAAATATTGAAGTTCAAAGAACATTTCTACCCTAAAATAGATCTAATTTTTGCTTTTTACGAGTTTTGGAGGGTTTTTACAAAATTGACCAAATATAAAATTTTAATATAGTGTAGATACTTTGATTGATTAAGCGACTTGGAGTATACGTACACATTTTCAAATCTAATACCATTGGGATTAGTTATAAGCGCAAGCAAGCTGTTAGTTTTACCGCAATTCGAGGGACTGCAAAGCACCGCCCTTATGCTATCAGGCAATAGATCACCATGCCGTTTAACTTTTTTGTCTCGCTCAACGACGGAATCAAAGTTCGGTACCGGGAGATTGATAGGCTGTTCCTTAAAATTCATGCTTTGAACAGTCTAGATACTCGACATCGACTAGTCGCTCAGCTATAAATAGGGTGCTTATATACTCTCGCAATCAGTTAATCATAAACCTTTAAAGGGGAATGATCGTACACAGACGACAACGACGTGGTCGTGGGTTCGTAAACAAAATTATCAACAAGCTTACGGTGGAACTTCACTTGCCAGGATATCAATACTGCGGTCCAGGTACTAAGCTAGCGAAACGTTTATGCACAAGGAGATCCAGAAATTAATCAACTTGACGTAACCTGCAAAGAGCACGATGTAGCATATTCACAGAATCGTGATAACGACGAGACGAGAACCATTGCTGATAAAATTTTAGCTGACAAAGCTACGAAAAGAGCTTCTTCGAAAGACGCTAGTATCGGTGAGAAAATAGCTGCTTTTGCTGTTTTAAAAACCATGAAGTTAAAGACAAAACTCGGAATAGGTGCGAAGAAAAGAAGAACTAAGCAAAGCTTACGATTGAATAATATCGTAAAAGCTGCTGCCAAGTCTATGATACCAACCGATAATGCTCGCAAAGCCATTCTTTCTGCATTGAAAGCATAAGGTACTATTTCTACGCGTTTTACCCGTACCGTTCAAAGTTGGTAGATTCTTGCCATTCCTTGTGCCTATTTTCGCTGGGTTGAGCGCTGCTGGCGCACTGGCAGGAGGAGCTGCAGGTATCGCGAAAGCGGTCAATGACGCCAAAGCAGCTAAGTTACAGCTGGAAGAAACTTCAAGACATAATAGAAAGATGGAGGAATTGAATATCGGCAAAGGACTTTATTTGAAACATCACAAAAAGGGAATGGGTCTTTATAAAAAAAAACGTCACTCAAACTAATATTACCACGGAGACCGCTCATTGACTCCGACATCGTAAAGTATGCCAGAATTTTAAAAATACTGCATGTTCGAGGCGTGTTCATGAGAAACAATTTGCCTGTTGACGATCCTCGTTACAACGAATCAGCTGTCGTGAACTTAGATGATGCCAGTGGTCCTGGAACGCACTGGGTAGCATACCATAAACGAGAAAAATCAATAGTTTATTTTGATAGTTTTGGCAATCTTCAGCCTCCTACAGACTTGATACTGTACTTGAACGTTAAAGGAGTCAAGTGCAACTCAGAAAGATATCAAGACTATAATTCATTTAACTGTGGCCATCATTGTCTCAAATTTTTTAGCAACAGGCTTCATACTCCTCGTCGAACTATATAAAAATGCGAAAAGTCTGAGTTGGCTCATTTCCAATTTAACGATCATGGAGAATTCACGTACTCTGACTCTTTCCGGCACTTCATCGATATTCGAAGCTCAGTATTTTCCACCCATCGAATTATCACCGCATAAACAATACGTTCTTGGATTGGTTGAACCTTTAACTTTTAATTCGATATCCAATATCGATGAAGGAAATAATAAATTTTACGTTGGTAAGGAGGGAATCGTCTTACCTACTGGTAGTTACAACATTCAAGATATTGATAGTTACCTTCGTGAAACTTTGAGTAACAACAATACGCTCCGGAGTATTGTAAAGTGCGATCGTAAGATTTATTTTAGACCGCAAGATTCGATTAGTGAATTACTCGGCTCCACTCGACGCGTTCTGCAAAAAAATATGAAGCATTCTTCTGACTCGCCAGTTGCTATTCTTAAAGTTAATGCTCTGCGAATCGAATGCAACATCACTAGCGGTGCCTATATAAATGGGCAGTTAGCGCATACTATTCACGAATTTTTACTATTCCCGCAGTGCCGCCAGGATATAAGATCATCGAAGCCCCGTCGCAAGTCATTTACCTTCCAATCACATTCAAGAGCATAGATCACTTACAAATTCGCATAGTCGATCAAGATGGACATCTGGTAAATTTTCAAAACGAAACTATTACGATCCGATTGCATTTAAAACCAACGTAATGGGAATAGTTTATAATAGCAAAGTCGGTAGAGGTTATATAAGCAAACTGACATGTCGCTCAGTTATCAGTCGTCGGCGAAACGCCAAAGTACTAACACGGCAAAACATACAGTTCCTAAAAAGCCTAAATTTGCGAGTCATCGCTCCTGGTGGAAAATGAATTGTATACTATTCTGCTGTTTGACAAAAAATGGACGAGATTCTGAGCATACAGTTACCAGTAAGCTTTGATGAGTCATTGGCACACTATGAGCTGCACGCTCATCAACCCTACACGGTTTCATCGTACAACAACAGCGACGAGATTCACATCGCCATTCAACATCAACATTCAAGCCTTTTACCATCGCGTAGTTCGCTGCACATTTGCGGTAAATTAACGAAACCAAATGGTACTGGTCTAGCACGTACTAAGCTTGTAAACAATGCTATCTATCACATGTTCGAAGAGATCAGATATGAAATTAATGCTGTAGAAATCAATAGGTGTAAAAACGTGGATTTGACCACAGTCACGAAAGGCTGAATTTCACATAATCCCAGTCAAAGTTTAATAATGGATAATGCAGGTTGGTTAGACATTGCAGACACTAAATCACTGACCAATGACTCCGGCTACTTCGACGTGAACATACCGCTGAGTATGATATTCGGGTTTGCCGAAGATTACAGAAAGATCGTAGTCAACGTGAAACACGAGCTTGTACTAACGAGGTCGCGAAACGATTTGAATGCAATTATTCAGACGGCAACTGTTGCGGATGGTGTCGCTACCTTCGAGGAATATAAATTAGAATTGAGAAAAATTGAATGGCTTATGCCGTACGTCGTAGCATCCAACACTAATAAAATTCGACTTTTAAATTACATAGAAAAGAATCGTCCGATTTGTATGATTTTCCGCAGTTGGGAGTTATACGAGTACCCGGTTCTTCCAACCTCGACTAAAAATGTGTGGACTGTCAAGACTTCCAATCAGTTGGAAAAACCACGCTTCGCAATTTTAGGATTCCAAACAAATCGTAAGAATCATCAAGCTGCGAATGCCAGTCAATTTGATCATTGCGATATAAGCAACGTGAAGCTTTTCTTAAACTCGCAGTACTATCCATACGGCAACTTAAATTTGGACATCGACCGTTATCAATATGCCGTATTATACGATATATTCGTAAATTTCCAGAGCCCCTACTGCGATAAAATTTCGGAGCCCGTCGTAAATAAGAACGATTTTATTTCACGCTTACCACTCGTAGTAATCGACTGTTCGAAGCAGAACGAGTCCTTGAAAAGTGCTCCAGTTGACGTTCGTCTCGAATTTGAATCTCGAGACAACTTTCCAGCTGGAACCTCAGCTTATTGCTTGATCTTACACGATCGCATAATTCAGTACAACTCTGTCAGCGGTGACATCAAGATACTCATATAAGATGGAATACGCAGTGGACATGCAGGGCTTTAATAAACCAGGAAAAGACTTCGTCTTGAAGGAGCTGGCTATACTACCTCTCGAGGAAAACGCTGAGCCTATTGTACTCTTGTTCAAGGAACCATTTCCTTGGTGCTAATTAACTCAGAAGTATAAGCGTGAGAACTTATGGCTTGAACTTTATCATCACGGCTTAAGCTGGGACTCCGGTGATCACGAGTATACTGAAATAGGAAATATTCTTTGAGACGCACTCAAGAACGCCATCAACATTTTTGTCATGAGTGATTTAAGTAAGAAGTGACTCGAACGTTTTAACTTTAAAGTTACGACATCACTGATTGATTGATTGATATTGATAATCCAAAATGAGTCACCATATACACGAATCATAATGGAGCACACAAAGCCACCTGCACAGAACGTCAAACTCATGAGACAGTATTACTTGGATCACGTGTTAATGAAGTGGGCTGTCATCTCGTCCGATAAAGCATAAATACTCGCGTAATCCCTCATTCGAGTCATTTGATCAAGATGAGTTCAAACCGAAGTAACTCCGGTAACACGAGGCTCCCAAATGACGACGATAAAACAAAAAAAGATTCCTCGTCATCCTCCTCCTCTAAATAGAAAGAGTATTCGTAAAAATACAAACTCTGTACCTGAAAAAAAATGGCTACAAAAGATTCAAGTAGCGCACTTTAAACAGAAGATCAGAATGGGTAAGTCGCTTAGGCGACAGGCTCGAGATCGAAAAATCTCGAGTTCAAATACCGCTGACTTCAATTTTTGTTTCACTTACGCAAAATAATCTTAAAAAAATGTTTGTTTATACTTAGAGTCACTGAAAAAACATTTGAAATTCACATGTATTAGATAAGCTTATAGAGATAATTACATAATAATTTTCAATGGGTAAGTCGGCATGATGCTCGGCTGGCAACCAAAAGGTTCCAGGTTCGAATCCCCGCACACCCGAAATTTGTTTCCTACTTCGCAGTGAATTGGGAAGAAAAAGAATTTTAACGCAAGTGAAGTAGAATCAACTTGAATTAGTATCATCTTGAATTAGTATCATCCTGCCGCAGTATCATCTTTGTTTATCTACTAGCAAAGTATATCATTCTGTGCGTTAAAAGTATAAGCAAATGTATTTTAGCAAATTAATAATTTTTAGATTTTCCGTAAAAGCCATGGAGTCATGCTAGCAAATTGTGTAAGGAGTGAAGTTGCCTTTGATTACTAATAGTGTTATTCTATAGTTATATTTATGTAGTTTATGATTCGGATCGTTTGTCCATTTTTACTATTGAAGTTTACACTCCATATTTAGTTAGTATTTTAGATTTTAGTTTGTTTTGACTTTTCAATTACAAATTGTTAATTGTATTGCATGCATTGTTGGTGCATAATAATATTGTTTAATAGTTATTATTTTTCTCTAATTATTAGTGATATATGTGCGTGTATGTATATAATTTGTTAAATTGCACAAGTGTTCCATGTATGCGTATCCTGCCTTCAATAAAGTACTTCAATGGATTTATTAGATAAGTGATTTATTATAAATTAAAAACAAAAATTATTGTTTAAAACTTTTTCTATTAAGCATTACTTTGTGGAATTTATTTTATTGTTGCAGGTTCTTCAATGTTTATGTTGTTTGTAGCAGATGAATTTTTCTATGAGCCTCTTGACTAGTAAAGTATATTATTTGTAATTTATTAAAATTATTATTTATCTTGTGTATAAATGATTTTGTTGCATTTTATTGCAAAGTATAATGTCATTGATATTTCATTATAGTCAAAAATTATGATTAAAATATTGTTCGTATTTTAATTTTTATTATCATTATTATTAATTTTTCAATGCAATAATGATTGTTATTTATGATTATTATAATCTGCTATATATAATATATTTACAATTCAATCAATGTATACAATGAATAAATTATCATTTAGTAATAGTACATTGTGCAACAAGGGGAGAAAATAAGCTATGTCAAGCGTTGGTGAGGTGTTCAGCACAAGACGTAGACGAGTTCTGAAAACACCTCACCCGAGTCTGACATAGCTTTTATTCCCGGGTTGCACACCGTGTTTTTTCCAACAAGGGCATAAAAAAGACTCTTTTTATGCGTGAAAGTTGGGTAGGAGATCGTGAATTTCAAGTCGTGCACAAACAATTTGAGAAAATCGAATAAATTTGAAAAATTTGAAAAATGAGGAAATAATTTTCTCCCCGCTTGAGCTCAAACTTTTTTCAACACGCTCGGAATTGACGATTTTCTACGCTACTAGTCCGAGAGCCCGTGACAGCAATGCGTGACTCATTTCATTACACATCGGAAACAGATTTCTCCCTCACTGGGTGTGATTATAATCTTGCTTTTTATCGGAAGGGAAAAAACCGTCCTTTTGGTATACTTCAATGTTCTGAACAATATATCAAAGAGTGCGCCGACACAGGCAATTATCCAAACTGCAACGAATCAACGATGTTAATTTTGGAGAAATTCGTAGGCCAAATGTACAGATCAAAACAGATAAAGTTGACCAATGAAATGCGATTGGCATTATTCTCTAAAACGTACAAGTTCATGGATAAGGATGATTTATTTCATGTAAATGCAAAGAACTTTGGTGCAATTTCATGTCTACCGATACAAACACACGTTGGTAGCGGTAGTCATGAAATATACTAGGTTATAAGTGTCAAATTTGAATGTAAAACCACTTATTAGCCATTATATCATGTTTGTATTCTACATAACTTCTAGTAGAAGTTCAGGCCAATTCTAAAACTTTACAGCTACTTTTTTACTATAAAAAGGTATCTTTTTACTGTATTGAGGTTGTCGTAGTCCGGATCAAACATTCATATTTTCATATTTTAAAGTTTAAAATGCAAATAAGGTAGCTTTAACATACATATAGAGCTTTAAAAGTATTTTTATTGAAAAATTTAGAAAATTTCGTAAAAAAAAGTATCTGGATAGTTTTAGTCAAAAATGCATCCCTTATAAGCTACAAATCATTGAAAATAGACAAAATTGCAAAAATTGCTTGAAACCTCAACTTTGACCAGCTAGAACCCAAAGTCAAATGAAGGAATCGCGCTAAAATTTTTTTTTGGGAGTCAGATACAACATATAGAACATATATGTACTGTTTGGGCAAAAATTAAAATGTTCATCTTCGATTTCACGGAGAACCACCCATACATATAGTATCACAAAATTATATAATATTAGCATTTTTTTTTACATGGCATTTGGAACTCGAAAGTTCATCGCCTCATCTACGCAAGCCTTCCACGCTGCCCTATCTTGTGTCAACCCTACCCAAGATGCACCTCTCCGATCGACACCCACCCGTCCTATTTCTACTAGATCCGCTTTTACGTTGTCCTCCCATCTACGTCTAGGTCTACCTAGAGGTCGCGTTACCATCGGCCTGCCCTTCATGACACGCGCTGCCGTACGGTCGTCTCCCATTCTCGCTACGTGCCCTGCCCATCCCAATCTGCGCGATTTTATTATTCTGTTAATATTTGGTGACGCGTACAGATTGTGTAACTCATCATTGTGTAGTCTCCTCCATTCCCCGGTTTCCTCGTCTTTCTTCGGCCCGTATATTTTTCGCAAGACTTTATTTTCAAATACCCTAAAACGGTTGTCCGCCTGCTTAGTGAGAGCCCACGTTTCGCACCCGTACAGAACCACCGGCAGTATTATTGTCCTGTATATTCTTATTTTAACGTTTTTAGACAACAGCCTCGACTTAAGTAAATTACTCACTGCGTAGAAGCAAGCATTACCCGAATGGAGTCTCTTATTTATTTCGACATTAATCTCGTTTCTATCATTTATGGTCGTACCCAGATACCTGAATTCGCTAACCTTTTCAAAAGTAAAATTCCCAACTCTGAGATCTTCCTCCCCTCTGCAGATGCCTAGCTTATCCACAATCATGTACTTTGTTTTTGATTCACTCACTTCTAACCCTGTATACTCCACCGCTTTTATGAGGATTTCCGCGTTTCTTGCTACCGTTTCCCTACAATCCCCCAGTATATCCAAATCATCTGCGTAGCCTAGTATGGGCGTTGTTCCATTAAGCGTTGCGCCCAGCTGGCTAACCTGCATTTTTCTAACGGCATACTCTAACGTTAAGTTGAACAGCACCGTAGAGAGCCCATCCCCTTGTTTTAAACCATCGCGTATCATGAAGGGTTTTGATACGTTACCGCCTACTCGGACCTTACCCGTGCTTCCGTTCAGACATATTTGAATTAATCTCACGAGTTTTTTCGGTACACCGAGAAGTACTAGAATTTGATATATTTTGCTTCGCTTAATAGAGTCGTACGCTTTTTTAAAATCTATAAATAGTTGGTGTATGGTTTCGCAAAATTCCCACTTTTTCTCTAACAACTGTCTTATGGTAAACATTTGATCGATCGTCGATCTGTTGCGCCGAAATCCGCACTGATAATCTCCTACTATATCTTCCGCGAATGGAGTGAGTCTAGCTTGTATTACGTTTGACAGAACTTTGTAGCACGTTGCTAAAAGTGAAATACCCCTATAGTTATTGCAGTCTGTCTTATCCCCCTTTTTAAAAATCGGTATAATGATAGATTCCTTCCAATTTTCGGGTATTGTTTCATTTTTCCAGATGGCACATACTAGTTTATAGATTTTGAAAGTGAGCTCGACGCCCCCATATTTGAGTAATTCAGCTGGTATAGAGTCATTTCCCGCGGCTTTATTGTTTTTTAGTTTTTTAATCGCGGCCTCTACTTCTTGGTAGCTCGGTTCCTCCACGTGGGGTTCAGCAGTGTGAATTTCGTCCCCTAATTCTTTGCTATTTTCGTGCACGTTTAATAATTTATCGAAATAATTTTTCCACAGCGACAGTAATTCGTTGTCATTTGTTACGAGGTCCCCGTTTTCGTCCTTCATCAATTGCGCTCTACTCCTAAAACCCTTTCTGATGGCGTTAATCCCTCTGTACATTTCGCGGGGGTTATTTTCCTTACTGTTAGTTTCTATTCTCCTAATAATATTCTTTTGATACTCCCGCTTCTTATTTCTGTAGATCGCGCTCGTCTGTTTCCTTACGTTAGAATACTCTTCTACGGTCCTATCGCTTCTATTTTGTAAGCTATCTAATTTAGCCTTTTTGCGCCTTTCAAACCAGAGTTCGCACTCTTCGTCAAACCATGGTTTGCTCTTTGGCTTTTTCTTTTTACCCAGTACTTTGTTCGCGGCCTCTTTTACCGTTTTTTCGATGTCCCCCCATAAGCTATTCGGTTCGTCATTCCCCTCCGGCGATGTGTTTGCTTCTTCAAGTGCCTGAAACCTGTTATTAATTTCTATCTGGTACCTAATTTGCTCTGTTCTATCTCGTAGTTTCTCAATATCGAAGCTTTCTACCTTGTTTGCTCGCTTACTCTTTTGATTCGCTACTAGTCTAGCTCTTAATTTGGCTACTACTAGGAAGTGGTCCGAGTCGCTATCTGCCCCTCTGTAAGCCCTTACGTCAAGAACATTAGTTTGACGTCAGCTTCCTTTACAAGTTCTTTAAACGCAACTGCTCTGTATAGACTGCGAACATTCCAAGTTCCGACCCTTAAGTCCCTTTTGGTTCGGATTTGATTTTTTTGAGCCATGATGTTATGTTAAACCCGCGCGCTTCGGATCCTGTTCCGATCGCAGGTGAGTCCACCGTTCTAGAGGTGATAACCCCCATACCTCTCTAGAACTAAGTATGAGAGCTTTCCGACTTTGACGAGGACTGTGTCAATTCGTCGTCAGACACACTACGGTTTCATTCTCGCATCCTAACGCCCCCCTGCAAGGCAGCGCGCCTTCGCTGGCATCGTTACCGCGTAAGACCAGGTGACGAATCATTCTACACACCCCCTTTCGGGGCAGTTGTCATCGCTCCCGCATCCTCCTCGGCAGCAGGATTTTTGCCCATTTTTGTAATGTGTGATGAAAGAGATAGATTGAGAGATAAGAGATAATGTGAAGTGTTTTTGTTGTTGTGGTGCTTGCGTAGTGTTTCTAGATGAATGCGTTCGACAGTGTGGGCTCATCACACCCACGCCTATAATATTAGCAATAGAAATTTAAAATATAGTGAAAATAATTTGTTCTGTGCTACGAGCTGTTGCTGCGCGTCAACGTACTTCAGACCGCTATCAGAAAGACATATGTTACGATGCCATATTTTGTTATAGATTAAAATAAAATTTAAGATTTTAAGTAGTATGTAAATATTAAATGTATATACGTATATATACATGGTGATGAAAGCAATATAAGTGACTTGCTGCTGTCAGTCACAGGCAGCGTAGCACAAAATTTGTGGACAACATGAGAATGTAGTGGTCGACAACGACAAGCCTCAACCGTTCACAGGCTTATAGGATACGGGCTCTGCGATGATATATTAGCATGATGCAAGTGCTTTTAATAAAAAGGAGTGATAAGAAAGTAAAAGGATTACAAGATTCACGAAGACAGAGGAACGGGAAGGTTTAGTCAGAAAACATGTAAAAGGAAGTAAGAGAAAAAACATAGAAGACTGAGCCTTCAAAAAATAAATATATAATGTTTGGTTTACGTAAGAATAAATGCCCTACTAAAAAAGGGGGATGATAATCAGCTGATTATTAGCTGATGATCAGCTGGTAATCTGCTGATAATCGTGTCAAAACGTCAGCTGATTATCAGGTCATATTAGCTTAATATTTTTATTTAAGCTGATAGTTACAAATGTGCGTTCATATGAGATAACATGCTAATGATAATCAGCTGATTATCAGGTAATAGTCATAAAAAATTTTTTAACCTGTAGTATATTTTTTCGAAGTTGTTTTAAATTAATAAAATGTATAAAATTCACATAATGAGGGTCAATATGGTTTTATAATCCAGATGATAACACCAAAACACTGGCTATGAACTGCAAAATTTTTAATTTTTATTAATTTGATTTTAACATAAAATTTTTAAATATGAAACGGTCACGACTCTTCTCGGTCCGTAGCGCGTATGAGATTTTTAATTTTTTAGAGAAGAGCAGTAATCATTTACTGATCTACGTCCGAATTTTGACAACAGATCATAAATAGAAAAGTAATTATATATAGTAGTGTATTATTATCATATAAGACAGGTCCGGGATACCAGGTAGTGGAAATTTATTTGTGTCACATAATATATGAATAAATCAGCTTTGATTTTTACGAATAAGATTTTAAGTAAATATGCTTAAATTTACGTTATCTGCTTTAGTTCGGATTTTTATAAGTGTTTGACAAGTCTTTGATTTTATGACAAGTGTAGGACTGATACGCTTTAAGATACGATATCGTGCCTGACTCGAAATTTTATAAGTATAGAAACGATTCGAAATAATTCTAAGTCGTTTATCTTCTCTAGGCATGAGTTGCTCTTGAGAAGAGACTAGGCGCTTAAGTTGCGCTGGAGCTAGTGAGCTAATACGGGTTGTGCGGGTCCTTTTATAGGCCACGGAGAGAGCAGGAATCGAGCCGCCGGAAAATCTATCACATTCATACTTGCACACACTCATTCACACCTATATACAAAAATATAGGCGTAAGCTCCTCTATTTTTTCTTTGAGTATTTTATTTTCTTGTGAGAGCAGAGAGAGATTACTATGCATTTCTTCCAGCTTAGAGTCCTGCATTACTATTCTCTCCTCAAGTGAGGAGACCCTAACCACGAGTCTATCGATCATTTCTGGTACCGCTGGGCCAGGGTCTGATCTGCGACTGATGGCATCGAGCCTCCCACAACAAGAGTCTTCAGATCATTATTATACTCAATGGATAGGAATTGTTAAACGAATTCAATAATGTTGTAACCATGATGTATGAGATAAACATCTCTAGTATCAATTTCTTGCTTTAACTTCTCCCCGTCAGTGTTGTTTTCAACAAGGAAGGCATTCACTTTGGTGGGTAGGAAAACGTCGAAATTTGCATCTGACTCCAGCACCATATTCGCGCCAAATTTTGTCTGAACTTTCTTATGTTTGGATATTTTATACTTCTTGTTGATCTCCAAATCCTTAATTTTTTTCATAGGCAGGAATGGTGGAGCTTTTGCCACAGCGTTTAGCGACTTCATCCTGTAAACATAATGAAACAATATGTATAAGCTTATTATATTTATTTATGTATTAGTTATAAGAATATATTATACTCACATAATAAATTATCCTTTCAATGTTGACGTTGTTGTATCAGAATCAGATGAGGAATAATAATCCTCAAAGAAATGCAGAGGGAAGATAAGATCTTGCCGTACTGCACGAAACTACTTGTTTATTGCGTGAACGTTTTGAACTGCACAATTCTCCTTCCAGTCAGAAAGGTGATGTGCACACACCAGCGGAACTCGAAATCCTGGTGTCTTTAAGTATGGACAGCCAAGATTTTCTATATTACTAACGTCCGGGAAATATAGCTGCAGCCACTCTTTTTTCTGCGCACATTTAACCCAAACAATCACGTTTCTTATCGGTGATAAATCGAGGAGGCTGGAGCAAACTTCAGCTACCTTGTCATATGGAAGTTAACCATCGCTTCACTGCAACCCGTGGAAAGAATACTTAAGCCACAGATTGGCACACTGGACATCGCTCGACAAGTCTTACCAAGAGTACGGTGGTTGAAATGTTGCTAGTTGAGCTACTGCTGCTGGCTCGTTAGAATCAATGTAGGCCAACTTCTTTATTATAAATTCACCGTTTTGTCCCTTGGAGCTCTGGGTATCAAAAATTAAATCCATTTTATCTATGAAAATATTACTTATTATTAAGAATAAATTTATATATAAAATATTTCAAATATACTTACAAATGCTACAGCAAGCTTTCTCAACTAATGTAATGTAGAGCACAGTATACTGATTGAGTACACTCGAAAATGTATACAAACACGAAGCAGAGGACTGCTTAAATATACTCGAAATTTGTACCCCCTTCACTAAAAAAGCTTCTCAAGCTCGATTCATTCACGCTTACGACGTGCAACGTCTCTTTTTATGTTTCTTTGGACGAAATCAGCTACCCTCTCTCTCTCATACGTTTAAATGCGTTTCCCATAGTCCCCACTCAGGTATCTGCAGACGTATTTTCGTTCAAAGGGCACCAATTCTCTATAGCGCGCGCGGTGCAGCAGATACAGCTTGATCCTTGGATTTTTCGACCACCCTCTCTCTCGTACTTCTAAATGCGTTCCTTATAGTTTCCACTCTAGCGTATTTTCGGTGCATCGATTCTCTACAGCCCGCGCAGTGCAGTCGAAACAGCTAGATCTTCGAATTTTCCACTACCCTCTATCTCGTACTTTTAAATACGCTCCCCATAGTCCCCACGTAGGCGCTTGCAGGCTTGTGTTTTCTCTACACTGACTCTCTACAGCGAGCAGGAGCTGCAACCGATACAGCTTGACGCTACACAGATGCTCTGCAGGGTGCATCTTCACTGCGTATTCTTCGGACGAGGTCTGCTACTCTCTCCATCGTACTTTTAAATACTTTTCCCATAGTCCCCACTCAGACGAATTTTTTTACATAGCGCCTCAATTTTCTACTCTCTTTCTCATTTCTTCGCTACCCCTCTCCCCCGTACTTTTAAATGCGTTTCCTATAGTCCCCATGCGGGCGACTAAAGATGAATTTTCGATGCACTGACTCTCATCGATAGCCCTCATTTTTCACACCTAAAAATAATGAAACGCAATTAAAAATTATCCCCACCCTTGCATCTTATTTAAGTAAGAGTGCTGATGAAATTTATTTTAGTTGTCTTTCTACAGGGATTATTTTATTATCACATTGAAAGAAGTCTTCTACACAGATTATATCAGCAACATTAAAATAAACTAATAGTAGTATGGATATTACTATTTTACATTGAATTAAACGAATTATTTAAAATATCAGTATTCTGAATAAATAGAATTGAGTAAAAGCATCTAAAACACTTAAAAGCTCAAATTTCTTTAGTTAAAAGTTTCTTATCCCTCGAACAGATATAGCTAGTTTATTTGACAAGTATTGCACCCAGATGTGTGAGAACCAAATGCTTTGGATACACTTGCAAGTCGATAGTACCATTCGAATAGTAGCTCTCGGTAAAGTAATATCATGCGTACTTATGTATGCATGTGTAAATAAACACGAAACAGTTGAAAAAATTTTGTTTATACAAGTGATTTTAAAAAAAAATTTATCATCATCATCATCAATATCAGCATGGTAAATTTCTCTCTCTCTCTCTCCCTCTCTCTCTCTCTTTCTCTCTCTCTCTCTCTCTCTCTCTCTCTCTCTCTCTCTCTCTCCCTCTCTCTCATGAAAAATTCACGCAATCCTGGTCGATAATTAGTTCATCAGTTATTGAAAAATTAATTGAAAAGATAGAAGAGCCGGTAAAAAGATTACAGCAGCAAAATAATAATATATTGAGTGAACTTATAAAAATGAACAAACATTGAGAATGATTCTTGCAATTAATAATCACACAACAGCAGCAGCAGAAAAAGAGAAGAAACGGAAATCAACTGAAAATAAACCAAAAAATTGTAAAAAAAGTAAAAAAGAAGAAAGTAATCCAGAAAAATGTTTAAGAGAAATTTAAAAATTAGCCTCAAATGTTCCTCATGCCTTAAACCAAAATAAAGAAAAAACGAATAAGAATTCAAAAATACGATAAATTTTGTAATAAGTTGTATTTTTTGTTGTATTTATGTAGTATTATAATTATAAGTATAAAATCAGATTTTTTTATAATAAAATAAAACAAAGTTAATAATAACATTTGTATTATTCAATTGAGTAATCCTCATCCTCCTCCACTTTTTCTTACAAACACAATCACACAAACACACACACCTACACACCTCTCTCTCTCCACTACACCTCTCTCTCTCTCTCTCTCTCTCTCTCTTTCTCTCTCTCTCTCTCTCTCTCTCTCTCTCTCTCTCTCTACTGCATACACACACGTGCGCACTAGCTTTTTTTCTTGCGCATTGCTCACACATCTGGCAGTGGTCAAGTAGCAGGCACACGCACACTACTCTCACATTGGGCATTAGACCTCTGTTTTACCATCCAACACTCGTATAGTTGTATCCGATGGTAAAGATCTCTTTTATCGCTCTTCTTTTTTCTCATTTGCATTGCATCTCAAATGTTATAATAATATTTTACAATATCAATCTCAATATAAATTAAAATATATAAATTATAAAGTATACCAAGATTTGAAAAGCAAAATGATACAATATCAATAAATGTGTTTGGTCTAGATAACCAAAATATTACACCTCTCTATTTAACATCATGTAAAAAGAGTAATCATATAAGTCTTCTTTTACTCACAAATGATAATTTGGATGGTGGTGGTAAAAGTGATAAGTTGTTATCTCAATCACATTATGTGTACAGTAAAAGTCTGTCACGTTTAATCAGTAATAATTTGACAAATAGAAAATAGAAACTATGTTTGCGATAGATGTTTAAATTTGTTGTATAAAGAAGATGACTTAATAAAGCATGAAGAGCATTGCAAAATATTAAATAAATGTAGAATGAGACTTCTTAATGAAGAAATTAGTTTGATAATGTATAAAAATCATCGCTACAATGAAAAGTTACCTTTCATAATCTATGCAGACTGTGAGTGTTTGTTAAAACCAATAAGTCAAATAGAAAGATGAAAAAACAAACACACAACCAATACAAAGTCATGAAATTTATAGTATGGGTTACTATCTGAAATGCAGTGACAACGATTAACTATCAAAATATGACTTTTATAGAGGACCTGAAACGTCAAGATGGTTTGCTGAACAGTTAAGAAACATAGAAAAACAAATTAGTGCTTTATATGCGAACCCTTTACCTATACCAGTTCTATCTCAGACTGAATTAACAGATTATTATGATTCAAAAACATATCATATTTGTAAAAAAATGTTGAATGATGATACAAAGGTGCGTGATTACTGTCATGTCACTGGAAAATATCGAGGATCTGCACATGCTACCTGCAATCTCAACTATCAAGATTAAAAAATACTTCCAGTTGTGTTTCATAATTTAAGTGGTTATGATGCACACTTTATTATTTCTGATGTATCAAACCATTTTCCAGGACAGATTGATTTACTACCTCTGACAAAAGAAAAATATATTTCATTTACAAAGCATGTAGAAAACAGCAAAATTAAGATAAGATTTTTAGATTCATTTAGATTTATGTCTACATCATTTGAAAAGTTAGCATCATATCTTCAAGACTATTCAATTGTTAATAAGGAATTTAGTGATCTGAGTACGACACAAATAAACTGTAAACAAGAAAAGGTGTTTTACCCTACGAGTATATATGAGAAAAACTAGAAGAGTGTAAGTTGCCTGAAAAAGAGGATTTTTTCAGCATTCTCAATGACTCATCGATATCGGATCGAGATTATGAGCATGCACAATATGTATGGAGTACATTTAATATTAGAACACTTGGCGAGTACTCAGATTTGTATATGAAGACTGATGTTTTGCTGTTAGCAGACGTTTTCGAAAATTTTCGAGATCAGAGCACGAATGTTTATAATCTAGATCCTGCTCATTATTACACTACTCCGCGTTCTTCCTGGAACGCTATGCTTAAACATATAGGTGTACCATTAAAACTTCTAACAGACATTGACATGGTACTTTTTATAGAACAAGGAATTCGAGGTGGTTTGAGTCAGTGCTCTAATCGGTATGCAGTAGCTAATCATAAGTACATGCTTGAAAAGTATAATAAAGATAAAGCAAATGAATACTTGATTTATTTAGATGCAAATAATTTATATGGATTTGGGCTTTCACAATGTCTTCCGTATGATGAATTTCAGTGGCTTGAAAATTGTGAAAGTTTTGAATTGTTTTCCATCGCATCAGATGCTTCTCATAATTATATTTTATAAGTCGATTTAGATTCTCCTCCCGAAATACGTGATGATCATAATGATTTGCCATTCTGTCCAGAACATGCAAAACCTCCTGGATCTAAGCAAGAAAAACTTTTAGCTACACTTCTACCTAAAAGAAATTACGTTATTCATTATACTGCTCTGCAACAAGCTCTTTTAAACGGTCTTCGACTCGTTAAAATACATAAAGTTGTAAAATTTAAACAGTCTCCATGGCTCAAATCATATATTAATTTGAACACTAGTATGAGAGTAGTAGCAAAAAATGGATTTAAAAAAAAAACTTTTTCAAACTAATGAATACTGCAGTATTTGGCAAGACCATGGAAAATATTAGAATACGAGTAACAGTCAAACTAATGAGTCAATACGATGGAAGATATGGTGTAGAAGCTCAAATTTCATAGCCAAACTTTCACAGTAGTTCCATATTTAATGAGAATCTAGTTGCAATACAGTTAAATAAGATTAATATACTTATGAATAAGCCAATCTATGTTGGGCTTGTAGCTTTAGATCTCTCCAAGACACTGACGTATGATTTTCATTATAATTATATACGACAAATGTACAAAGATAATTGTAAATTATTATACACAGATACTGATAGTTTTATACATGCTGTTAAATGTAATGATTTTCATAAAGATATAAAGAAGAATATTCATAAATTAGATATATCAGATTATCCTGCAGACAATGTATTTAATATGCCACGTGTTAATAAAAAGGTCGTAGGACTTATGAAAGATGAATGTAATGGTTAGATTCTTACAGAATTTGTTGGATTAAGAAGCAAAATGTACAGTACACGTGTTAATAATCAAGAAAGTATGAAAAAAATCTAGGGTATCAAAGCTTTAGTTGTAAAAAAAAAACCATTGAATTTAATGACTACTTGGACTGTCTACGAAATTCATGCATTCAGAGTCGAGAGCAGTACGCTATAAAATTCAAACCTCACAAGGTGGAGACCATTAGACAGAGGAAGATTGCTCTCAGCCCTTACGATGATAAAAGATTTTTTTCAAGACAATACTACTGATACACATGCCTAGGGACACTACAAAATATCGCAAAATGGGTAAGTTCGAATTATACACATACGCACATGTTTCACATAAAATTCAATTTAGAAACATCTGATTTCAGCAAATAGCAGCGTGTACGATTCAAGGAAGAGCCAACTATACACTTGATGTATGCATGGAAATTTGCGCATCATGAAGCTCGATGTGGCAAGTGGGAGCAGGTCGCGAGTGATCGAGAACGTTTTAGGAGAAGAATTTTACAAATAAACGAAATTATAATGCCAGTATTTGTGAAAAAATTTAAGGAAATGTAAAATAAATGAACAATTTACATCAATTATAATTTATTAATGTCCTTTTTACATATCATTTTTATTAATCCAACTGTTGTGAGTATCGTCAAAACCTAACCATTTTACATAAACTCTATCACTACTTTTTTTAAAAACTTTCTCAATTAAATAGACATCTGGATATTTAGTCTTGACAACTTCTTCCGCGTAGAATCCTCCAGCTATTATATAGGGCTTCGTAGGTGAAACTCACTAAAGGTACTTTATCTCCAATTTTAAATTTATCTCGTTTAAACAAATTTAGGCTGTTTGACTTTTTCCTTTGAATTTGATTAAGAATACGATTAACTTTGCTTTTGTCTACTTCTGCAGGCTTCATTCCTATTGTCCGATGTCGACTATTATTATACTGCAATGTTAAATCTTGTAAGATATCCAACCATTTGTAGCTACCACGCAGACTAAATAACTTCCACATCATGCTTTTTAGAGTGCGATTAAAACGTGAACAAATTGATGCATTAAGATTACTATAGGTGGAGTATAGATGAATTTTATAAATTTTCATTAGTTTGTCGAAATCTTTATTGCAAAATTCTTATCCGCGATCTGTTTGCAAATTTTTGCAAACAGATCGCTGTCCGAGCATACTTTGAGAATACATCAATAACTGTCAGCAGGTACTTAAACCCTTAATTTTGCTTGGCATATGGAATCATTTCAACAAGATCTGCTTGCCAAGTTTCATCGATATCTTTGCTGAGAAAAGAACGACGTGGATAATTACGTCTAGCAGGTTTATGAAGTTCCTCCACTAGTCCTGCTTTCATCATGATTTAGAAGTTTATTTATTCCAGAATCCAAGATTTGTAATTTCTCTTGCAAATCTCTTAGCGTATTATTTATTCTAGAAAATTCAGCCTCAGTATTTATAATTTTATCATTTACTAGACTCTCCACATCCTGTAAATCTTTTTTAAATTTATCAGCTTTAAATTTCCATCACTTATCAGCTTGAATCCTAGTCTAATCCCAGGCGGTCCTCAAGATGTGCTTGCAAGAACTAGTTGACGTCCAAACATTGTTACAAAATAATTTCAGCTTTACGAAGCTCCTTAATGATTAATTGTATTTCATTGATATGGTTATTATTGCCAGCAGGTGTTTCAGCTATAAGTAATCTTAAATTATGTACAAGCTCATTTGGATCATCCCAATAACGGTATTCAGTATGGATATTTTTACGAGCAATCTTATATGACATAAGCCCCTTACCACTTGTATTAATCTTGAGAATTTTACTCACAAAATCAGTATATTTCTGACTTGTATTTTCACAAATATTTTCTTTCGCATTATAGTATTTTTGTGTGCATTCGTGTCTTTTAAAATCTTAGCATAATTCTTTTTTTCATTATCCGTGATTAAAGTGTTATCAGGATATTTTTCCAACAACAATCCCACTAGACCGAGATCATTTTTATACACTTTATTACCAACGATAATTTTATCTTTGTTAAAACTTATAGGAGTATTTCCAATCATTAGTTTATTATCACGCATTTTCCGCACTCCATATACTGTATCTAATGCTCGTGTTTGCCCCTTAAGCAACAATCGAATATTATTATGTCTGCCCATGCAGTAAAAAGCTTTGACATTATCCTGCTTCTCACAGGCAATATCATCAAAGACAAAAATTGAGTTGGGTTGAGCTTCATAAGATGATATGACGAGATCGTGTTCACCGAACGATAAGTATTTAATACCTTTTAGAGGCTCAACAAGTTATTCCAAAAATTTATATTTAGGTAGATTCAAAGATTTCAAGTATACGTAAATATTTTCAAATCTCAAACCATTAGGATGAATTAGAGATAAGAGAGCGTTCGTTGTACCACAATTAGACGGGCCACAAAATACTGCTCTTATACTGCTAGGTAGCAATTTTCCATGACGATTGTGCTGTTTTTTCTGCTGCTGCTGGGTCAAAAGATCGAAATTAATCGCTGGCAACTTTGCTGCCTGCTTCTTAAGATCCATCATGCTTCTTAAAATTTAATATCACGAATAACTCGATATATTATAAATATGAGCATTTATAGTACCCTCAGTTAGTCTCGCATGAGCTTGTTAAGAGCTAGTATCATGCATCAAAAAAAGGTACAGGTTTAGTGAATACATTGATTAACAAATTACCCATTAAACTTCATGTGCCTGGTTATCAGTACTGTGATCCAGGCACTAAACTTGCTAAATATTTAGCTCGTGGTGATTCAGGAATAAAGCCTCTAGACGGTGCTTGTAAACACAACATTGCCTACTCGAAAAATCCTGATAACATTCAAAAGAGAAACGCTGCTGATAAAATTTTAGCAGAGAAGGCGTGGCAGTGAGTGAAATCTAGAGACGCTGGTTTGAAAGAAAAAGCGACAGCTTTCGCTATAGCAAATACCATAAAGTTAAAATCAAAGCTTGGTATGGGTGTTGAAAGAGGAGGAGGGGGAGGTGGAAGGCGTAGATCTAATAATCTTAAGAAAGATTTCAAAGGAAAAGATTACACTGCAAAATTTGATCGAGTCAATGGGGAAATCTATCATTTCTGGCAGCGATTCTCGCTCTATGATTAAGTCAGCACTAAAGATGGCATAAGAGCATGTGAAGAATGTTGGTGGAAAAAGTAAAATTAATGTTTCACGCATATTGCCTGTTCCCAGCAAAGTAGGTGGCTTTCTTCCAGCACTTATTCCACTTTTTGCTGGTCACAGTGCAGTAGGCTCACTTGCAGGAGTAGCTGTGGAAATCGCTAAAGCAATAAATAAAGCAAGTGCTAAGAAACAAATGGAAGAGCAAAAAAGACATAATGAAAAAATTTTAATGTTGGCACTCAGTAAAAAAATGTTTCTGCAACCTCATCGTATAGGTTTCGACATCTTTTTGAAGAAGAACAAAAAGTGTAAAGGAAGAAAAAAAAACTTTGATGAAATAAGATTGCCTAAACGTGCACTTACCGACTACGGTCTGCTCAAATATGTAAACTTAATGAATATACCAAATTTTCGAGGAGTTTTTATGCGAAATGCTCTGCCTTCAAACGGTTGTCGAGCTAGAGAATCGGCAGTCATTAATCTGGATGATGCAGGTGAATCTGGCACGCATTGGGTAGCTTATCAAAAAATTAGTATTGAAGTTACATACTTTGATAGTTTCGGTGATTTAGAACTACTGGAAAGTATCTCAAGTTAAGTACAATTATCAGAGGTATCAGGAATTTTTAACTTTCATCTGTGGTCATCTCTGTCTGAAATTTCTCTGCAATCAGCTTAATCGTAAGGATACTTTTTGTCTATATAAAAAGAAATCTACATGAGCGATTTGAATTAGTCTACTTAAGATGGTTGTTTAATCAGTGACTCTTAGCCTTTCCGGCACCTCCTCGATCTTTAAGACGCACTATTTTCCTCCAATAAAACTGGATTCGGATAAGCAATACAGTCTTGGACTTGTTGAGCTGCTAACTTTTAATTCTATACCAAACGTCGATGAAAACTGTAATAAATTTTATGTTGGTCAAGTAATAATTAAACTACCTACTGGTAGTTATGATATTGAGAATATTTATCGAACTCTACAAGGTATCCTCGATACTCGAGGTATAAAAGTTAGTATCAAACCAAATAATAATACGTTGCAAAGTGTTATTATGTGTAGTTATAAAATAGATTCCCGACCAACTGACTCGATTGGTCATTCACTAGGATTCACTCCAAGACTTTTAAAGCCCTATATAAGTCACGACTCAGATTTACCAGTAGCTATCCTCAAAGTGAACGCTTTACGAGTTGAGTGTAACATTACGACAGGAGAATGCATAAATCAGCAGAAAGTTAATACAATACATGAATTTTTCCCAGCAGTTCCATCAGGCTACAAGATAATCGAGGTGCCTACACAAATAATTTACTTATCAATATCTGCGAAAGTAATTGATCACCTACAACTACGCATAGTAAATCAAGATGGTGATTTGATTAATCTACGAGGTGAAATTATTACAATTCGTGTACATTTAAAAAGCCATTGAAATAGGTATTGTTTTTAATGCTGACGAAAGCTATATTAATAGCTCAGTATGTCAAACTTTTCCTCAACTCTCAGAGCTATCCGTATGGAAATCTGAATCTTGCTATTTTAAACAATCAGTTTGCCATGCTTTACGATATGTATGCTAATTTTCAGAATGCGTATTATTCTGATAGAATTGTAATAGATATCCTTTTAAGTAAAGAAGAATTTATTACAAATGCTTCACTCATAGTTATCGACTGCTCAAAACAAAACGAGTCACTCAAACAGGCAGCTGTAGACGTACGTATGGAATTTGAATGTGAGCGTAATATAACCGCGAATACTACAACGTATTGTCTAATTTTACATGATCAAGTATAATCCAATAAGCGGTGATATTAAGAAACTTGTATAAAACTATATAAAGCTTGTATGAACAAACAATCGAATCAGTATTATTATAAACCATCAGTCAGGATAGATCTCAAAAATATAACGAAATAGCATTCCGTACACACCTCTCATGATAGATAAAAGCGCTAGAAGAGTGCAAGATGAAAAACAATGTAATACGTATCGTGGAGAACCTTGTTCTACTCCTACTAATAAAATTGAACGGTGGATAAATACTTTCGAGAAATGTTCCACTAATACGAAGTCTATGCCAGAACATCAAGGTTATAAGAAGTTCTGAAAGATTTTATAATATACATCTCTTTACAAATAATGTTTTATGTACATATCTTTTTTGAATAAACTAAAATAAAAATGAATATTTTGATGTATTTATTTATTAATCTTAACCTTTAATTCTACAAATCCTATTCCAAATTATCCATTACTGTCGATATAATAGTAGTAGTAATAGTAGTAGCCGATCGCATCCCAGGTCGATAAAGTAAATTACCGATGCTCACTCCTAACTATGGAGGGGGGGTCGGTAACGGAGGCACCACCGTCGACAACACTGGTTTATGAAGGGTGCCACCGCTGGAAGCGCCGTCGATATGAAATGCTCTATCGGTAAAACAGGGACCTACGAATATGAATTACCATGCGTCGGTATTTGGTGGCCTAGAACGCGCTTGGCCCAGTAGTCGCGCAGCCCCTACTACTATCAACAATATTTGAATATCTGCATAATTTGTGTGTCTATGTGTGTGCATGTGTGTGTGTGTTCATCAGCGAACCTTTAAATATCGACGAGTGCCTTATGCCGCAAAGCGTTTCGCTTTTAGCGATATTCTATGTCTAGCTTTAAATATTAGTTGCGGGCTCTGTCTAGGTGTTTGAGGTAGGCGATGACGAGGTCTACGAAGTGCGTGCCGTAGTTTTTCATATCTATTTGTAAATATTTATTCTAGGCTGTACCTAAGTGTTTGAGGTAGGCAATGACGGGGTCTAGAAGAAGGCACGTTCGGTAGCTATAAATGTCTATATGTGTAAATATCTGTTATGATAGTAATTTTTTGCAGAGGAGACCGTAAGCTTTGCATTTTCTAAATAAGCTTATTCTTACAACACAGGAAAATTGCAGTGAGGAACTCTATTATATATAATTATACGTAAAAACCGTATTATACTATTAACATAATATGATTATAGTATACGATAGCAATTTTTTTTACGCAACAAGTATAAAATTTGAATATTTTAACGAGAAAAATTGCTGGACTTTACAGTGAATTAAATCGGGCGTAAAGTAGTTTTAATTTAACTTATATCTAATTATCACAGGCGTAGAAGAAGTTGCGAGAAATAATAGTACATTAAATACAAAAATTAGCCTGGCACAATGAAAGCTCTTTTTGAATTTCGACGACGGGTTACCATAAAGTTTTGCTTTCATGCGAAAATTTTTTTTGTGGTACTTTTCACAAGATAATCTGCGGGCGACGGCTCTACTTTTTTCTGGAAATCTATTTTAAGCCACATACATGTACTATTTCATGTTCACGTTCTAGGATATCCTGTAAAAATTACATAGTAAAGTAAGTTTTCATCGTAACATTTTTGCATTTAAATATACGAAATTTGATTGCAGCTGCGGGCAGGTATACTATCACGCGTACAAACGCCTCCACGCATACGAAGGCCTCCTCGTGTATATACACCTTCACACATATGTACATCTTAACGCACGGAAACGTAATTATCTTTTATAATGCTGCTGGAGCTGTTTATTCTCGTTGTATGAGTAGCAGCAACCAACATTTGAGAGGTTTGATTAGGCCCCTGAGCTTCACGATTCTCTTTTTTCCTATATACAAAAGTATACAACGTATCTATGAAGATCAGTAACAAGTCGATAAGTGAAGTAAGAAATTATAATGTTATTTACTGTATAATAATAGATGATGCAAACGTACAGTGCAGAAAATCTCCGCTACTGAAATAATATATATTTTGGAGACTGCTAAGCAGAGTTTCATCGCAATTGTCACGTTCATAACTTATAATGCCCAAAGCTGAGATTTCCGCTCGGATTTTCGTCCATACGATTGTCATTGTGATGACCGATAACTTTGTCAAAATTAGAATCTTCATCTACGATGTTATCATTGTCATAATCTGTAACTTTGTCAAACCTAAGATACTGGGTTACATATTTACTGCAACTAGAGCTGATTTCCAATTGCAATTCATTATTACATACCTTTGTTAAGATCATTCTATTATGCGAAGTTATTTTATAGTGAAGTAGAAAAAACATACATTTTAAAACAGCCATAGAGAAAGTACAGATAAAGAAAGTAAACTGTGCATTATGGGAGGAACAAAGGGCAAATAAAATCAAGCTAATTAGTATATTTCGACAAGAGTGCGCAAGTCTAGATTCTACGTGAGCGTGAGGTTTGTCGCTCAAGCGAAGCCAGGGTGCATGAAAAGTGCATTTTACGCACACTGTATCGAAAAGGAAACAGTTTAAAATGCGCTAAGTTAAAACATTCATTTATCATCACTTCCTGGGGTAGTGTCTAACATCTCCTGCTCGAAAACATATGAGAGCTCATTTGAATATTTGTCACTGTTCCATGAATTGCTTTTCCAGTTAGTTCCAAGCTTCCAAGATTTGCTTAACGCATTAAATTTGATTTTACTATTTCTATATATGATTTTTTCAGTCAATTCATTATCCTTGGAATATTTAGAAGTTCCACTATAACAGCATTTTAAAAATAATATTAGTTATGCGAAACAGAATATATGATAAAATTTAAGATAGGTATTGGAATATATACATTACCAAAAAATTTGTTAAGCCCAAGACTTTTACGCATCATTGCATTCACAATGCGATGATATGATTCAACAACATTGTTTGTTCTATTTGTCTTTCTATAAACACTGAAATTTTGAGTCCAAGGTAGCTTTTTATTCATATAATATTCTATGAATTTCGAGATTTTGCTGTTGTTCAAAAAGTTTGCTTTGCATTCGTTCTCAATCAATGTGAAGTTCTCAATTATTTTCTCCACACCTGCACCGAAAGTACGACATTCTCTCCCGGGCGCCTGGAGAGGAATGTGCATTTTCGGTGCGGTGTGAAGAAAAATAGTATACGCATCACGGGAGGAAAAATGAACAGCCCATACCTCGTGTTTGCCACCCTCGCCTTCGACTCGGGTGACAATTTACACGAGATATGGACTGTCCAAGTTTTTTCCTCCCTAGGCACGTAATTACTATTTATCAGGTGGAAGCAGAACCGATGAATAAATTGCTTTACAAGCTTCATGATTTGGGGAGCATTGTTTTTGTTTTTTTTCTTTTTTATCAATTTATACTTTCTTGCGTTTTTATAGATAGCCTGAAATAGTTTGTAAAAAATGTAAAATACACAAAAAAATTATTTTTCGATACAGCGTGCGTCGAATGCACTTTTACGCACGCTTCGCGTGCGTTCAATCGCATTTTCGCCCCCTATATAAAAAAATAACTTTAAGATACATGTGAGCTAAAGTTAATTCTACGATCGTGTAGAATCAACTTTTGCACACTTGTATCGAAATATACTATCACTCACTTGGGCATAGTGAAAGTAGCATCCTAGCAGTTTGGAACTTTTTTTGAATGAGTTTGCGCATGGTCAACTTACAATCTGTTGTAATAATGGATGGATCCAACTCTGCAAGCTTTTCTCTCAGGTGGTTGAAGAGGTTGTTATATGATCCAGTGAGTTTATTATTCATCATCGCCCATGGAATAGGAACCTTCTAGAAAAAATAAGTATTTTGGGTAATATTATAAGGGGCCAAAGAAGCATATTTTGTCAGAAAAATAGTTTTGCAGGGCAAAAGTACATTTTTCCGTGCGGTGATTACTATTCTCGCTTTGCTTGAGCAGTAAATGCACCCTCCGAAAAATTATTCTTGTTCAAGCAGTAAACCATAGGAAAAATCTGATGCGTTGTAAGTGCCATCAAAGTATAATTTTGCTTTTTTAAAAATTATGAAGAATTCCGTATCGTATCATAATACGGTCCAGGCATCCTTATTATCCTTGCTCTTTACAGCTGGTATTAGCGTGGTCGTCAATTTTCTCCTGTTACCATCCCAGTCGTATGGTAATGACGTTTTAACTTTTGACAATCGGATACCCAATTCGTGGACGTCAGAAATATCTTTCAAAGTACCAATGTTGTAACCTTTCTCAGTCGTTCTTTTTCGGACACGACGTCCATGTAGTTTAACCTTTGAGTATTTGAAGTTTTTGACGGTCTCATTATTTTTTCATCAGCAATAAAATAATTATGAGAAACAGCAGAATTATTGGGGACGTAAAGTTATAATTTACGAACTCAAAAGCTCCTGCTGTACATACGTACAGGACACATTCGGGAGGCAGTCGCGACGGTGCTAATTGCCGTATTCCTCTACTTGCGGGTGAGCGACCAGGCGTGAACAATAACGTACACTCGCCTATTGCTTGCATTAATGCTCGTTAATCAAAGCTCTCTTAGGAAAAAGAAAGAGAGAGATAGAAAGACTCCTCGATGAGATTATCAACGCTTATCGTAGGGAGGAGTCATGGGATACATTTGTTAAAGCCCATGTATGAGTGGTCCATGTGCAGTGTATTATTTTCTGATTTTGTTGAAATGTGCTACTGTGCTAGTATACATTGTATGAGTAGGGATTTATTGCGGTTGGTTTTCAAGATTTCCAAAATTACGTGAAAACAAACGAATTTTACGTTATTTGATAGGGGGGGGGGGGGGGGTGACATAGTGGGATGGTGGTGGGAAAGAGTATTGCCAAAATAACTATTTAATATAGAAAGATATTTATATATGTATAATCTCGTGTCTGTATTTGCGTTTCTCGATTGTTTTCGAGGTGTTTGGCTCGACAGATTTTTGAATTTCGGAATGCGCGAGTTATTGATCATTATAGTTTAACTTACTATTTACACTTCTATATTCCCTTAAATGCTTGATTTCTCGTGTTAACCACAACATAAACTATTGTATGCATGTGAGTAACTTGAAAATAAACTGTGATTCTATTCTATTCTATCATTTTCTATCTTTAGATCACCACTCCATTGTACGCATGCGCAGGCCATGTAATGCATCTGCCCTCAACCAGAAGGCTGATATTCTAAAAATTTGCGTAATATTTAGTTTAAATTAGTTATATTCGAACAGTCAAGCTAAGTAGTGGTTCTCTACTCTCATGTACATATCTTACACTAAATAAAGTTTAGCCTTACGCTTTATTATGATACCTTAGATATTTAATTCATTTCTATCTATATAAAGGTACATCTGATTAAATTCGCGTGCACAGCGTATTTACACACTTGCATTAATGAGATTTTATGTTATATGCTAAGTCAAGATAAAACAGTTGTCAGACAAAGAGATTTAGAATTGAATTCTTGTTGAGATCATGGCACTCCCTTCTATCAACTCTTCTATCAAATTTTCAACTAAAACCAAAAGGCCAACATTTGCATTTATTCAAAAATAAAATTTCATAGTGACCCGATTTTTAAAAAAGACAATTAATAAAATTTGGTATGTAAAAAATCAGTTTTTGTATTAAAAATTAGTAGAATTTTTTGCCCAATAACTGATTTTTCACGTACCAAATTTTATTAATTGTCTTTTTTAAAATCGGGTCACTATGAAATTTTAATTTTAAATAAATGCAAACATTGGCCGTAAGAATTTTGATTTTAGTTGAAAAGGAGTGTGCAAGAGACTTTTGCAAGTAAGCCTAATTTTTAACTATTTATTTGCAATAATTTGAGAAATATACTATACAAATGGCTCAAAATTTACAATTTTTCTCTTTTTTTGTAGCGAATATGAGTACAAAGTTTCAGAAAATGGGACTATGATGTAAAAAATTTAGAAAATTCACCAGAACCCCACCTTAAAAAAATGTATTATTATGGCACTTTTTGCTATATTCGTTCTTACGAATATCCATGCCTTAAACAATCCATTGTTGCATCGTGCAGTAATTGCCCTAGAGTAGTATATAAGCACTGTAGAATAATGGACTTCTTAAAACGTGGATCCATAATTTGTTTGCGTAATTTAAAAAAAAAAATTAAAATGCTTTTATGCTATTATTTACCTCCGTTTCCTCCGGGAACGTTTAAATTACCACCACTAGTTTGATGAGTAGCTCCATAATTTAGATCTTGACTAGTAAGTTCGTTAAGACGATTTGAACTCAGTGCTCTAGGAATAGCATTGCTTGGGACTCCATGAGGAGCTAAATGTGTGACTTCTGCAACTTGATGAGGGTCTTCTGTTTGAGGCAAATCTGATACAAAGCCAGTGTCTTTGCGATAAAAATTTATAAATATAAATACTGCCAGCACTATTAAACAAATCAACCCATATGCCCGAAAAGTTGCAGTGGTACCTACAAAACCGTACAATATTTTACATATTTACATGAACTTTGTCTTTTTGTTTTATATATTTTTCTCACAATCATCACTAATTTAATTGATATGATCATTGATTTGAAATAAAAATATTGTAATATATTTTACACATTTTATATATACATATTATTTACAGCACCTATTATTTCTTTATATCTTTATTGAAAAAACTTTTAGGATACTGAGGATTCTGAAAGTAATATATACTATCTATCTAGAAACTTCAGCTTACAAAACTAGCGTGTCACGCGCGGGTTTACGTCAGTGGTGACTTGCCGCCTTGCATCGCATTACGATGCAAGGCACGACTGCTAATGCTCGCGCTTCGCGATCGCCATGCCCACCAACGCTTACGCTGCGCGTTTGCTATCTAACTTATCTACAAATTTTCTACCTAACTTTTTTTTATAGAATGCTTATACTTCGTGTTACAGCCAAAAACCAGCGTTTTTAGCTATTTTTGGATATGACCTTGTTTTGCGTATAATAAAGTGCGGAATTAAGCTTAAAATTAAATCACAAGGTTTTAGAGATAAAAGGAGTTCGAACACAACTTTTAGCCCGATCGATTAAAGCCTTTCAGAGATAATCATGTAACACCAAAATTTTAACTTAAAAATACACGTAAAAATTGAACAAAATGTGTCTTTATTTTTAAATAACGTTGAGGATCGGGTTAAAAAAAATAGTTTTTTAGTTTGTGCAAGAGGAGACTCCTCCTAAAATTTCAGCTTGATTGGTCGAAAATTGCATGAGATATCGCATCTCACACATTTTTCGCTTACAAATCTATAAAGCACTTTCGTACCGCAGCCGTGCCTAAATAATATCATGTAGAGTTAAAACCGCGTAGTTAAGTCTCCAAGATTCTCAGAGTATTGTAGACTCCAACTTTGGCAGTTTGATGCGCCTATTTTTGCATGTAAGCCTTCTATCACTACGCTAACGTAATAATTTGCTAAGAAACATAACGGTGGTAAGGAAAGATTGTTTGCAATAATGGAAACTTTAGACTGCCTTGAGTGGAATCGCTAAAACTCCAAGATTTCCGGACTCCCTTCTCAATAGCACTCAATATTTACTGAATATTGCATTAGGCTTGCATTTTAGTCAGATTCGACAATATTGCTAATGAGCCAAATAATATTACTGCAATCATCAGGCAATATTGCTAAACACCGAAATGTCCGCTTTTACATTGCAAGGTGAACATCACAACCCCTGCAGCACCCAATATTTTCAGAACATTGCCTCAAGGTTGCAATACCAGATTTGGTATTGCAACCTTGTATTGCACGGGTATAATAATGTTGCTGTGACTATTAGACAACATTTCTACCAGATAGTAAAATATTCAATCAATATTATCATAATATTTGAAATAAGTTTTCATTAATAACAATTTTTTTTATATCAATACAAAAATTTTTAATACTTATAAAATATTGTTTAATCTGGTAGAAATATTGTCCAATAGTCCAAGCAACATTTTTGTGCCCTTGTGCAATATTGCGGAATCTAGTAATGCAACCTTGATACAATGTTCTAAAAAGATTGGATGTTGTGGACAGACCAGCCCAGGCAGGACAAACATTGATAAGGGTAAAACGGACATAACTGTTTACAGCAATATTGCTCCAAACGCTCAGCAAGGTTATATAATCTTCTAAAAATATTATTGAATCCAGCGAATTTGTAAACGCAACATTCAGGCAATATTGTTGAAAGATTGAGGTCATATGGGGCATTACCTGATATCGCAATACTGCACCTAGCCACAATAATGATGCTGCAACTATTAGGGAACATTTTTACCTGATTGTACAGTATTTTAGTAGCATTGTTATAATATTGAAACATTTGCGCATTAATATAAAATGTTTTTATAATAATGCGAAAATATTTAAATAATTTTACAATGTTTATTAAATTTTGTACAATCTGGTAGCAACGTCTCTTGATACTTGCAGTATTATTGTGGCCAATTGTAGTATTGCAAAATCTGGTACTGCAATTTTAAGATAATGTTTCGAGACGATTGGATTTTGAAATGGTCATAAGTTTAACCTTGCCATCTAAAAACGGACATTTTAGTTAGATTTAATATATTGCCTAATGCTTGCAGAAATATTATTATTCTGCCCATCAGCAGTATTGTCAAATCTGGAGAATCTTGAGATGCAACCTTAAGACAATATTCAGTAAATACTGAGTGCTACAGGGGCTAGGATGCAAAAAGTTTTTTTCAAGTTACATAAATGGGATAACAGTCCTTTATAAAACAAAACTTCAGCTGCCTCCCCATATAGCACCCAATCTTTCGGCAATATTTTCTGAAGATTACATCGGCAGATTCGTCAGATTTAAAAATATTGCAGGCAGGTGATCGAATATTCTGGATACTGTCCAGCAATATTGCTGCAAAGGGTAATGTCCGTTTTCGGATTGCATTTCGAAAAAACAATAACAATATTGCAGTTATATTACTCAAAGATTACTTGCAATATTGTAAAATAAAGGTAAAAAAACATTAAATGAAAAAAATTATATAAGCGTTTTCACGTGTTCTCTTGCCCGGTTCGGGAGGTAACATCCGGATGATAGTGCCGTAATATACATATTGTTTTTTGATAATGCAATATAAAAACGGACATTACCACTTTGGACATACAGAAATATTGCTGGACAATATCCAGAAGATTTTATAATCTTCCTACCATATTTTCAAATCTGCTAAACCTGCCGATGCAACCTTTAGGCAATATTGCCGAAATATTGGGCTCTGTATGGGTCTAGACGCACGGCAGATGTGAAACATACGTTACATAATACTATACGAGGAAAGTTGTGACGATCATTGTTACAATTGACAAATATTATTATACATATATAGCATTAAATACGTTGAACGTGATCTTTTTAGTTTTTTATTAATTTAAACTCTCTTAAATATTATTATTCATAGCATAAAATAAGTTGAATGTGATCTTTATAGTTTATTATTGATTTAAACTCTTAACAAATAAATACTGTATTTTTAATTTTTGTTTCCTATAACTTTGGGGTCACGAGAAAGTTTAAAAATCATCTATGAATCACGTCTGTGCCAAAGGATTCCACAGGTTTGGCATCTTGGCAGTCTCTAAGATAAAAATGTTATCGTCTGATACTAAAAACGTAAGATTTTTAATGGTCGTGTTTTATCTAATCAAGATAAAGAGCGGATGAGTAAAAATTTAAGCAAAATCTTAAATTCATCAATTGTTGCTTTCTCCAAGAGAAAGCTTTGTGATAGTGTAAATTTCGATATCAAAGATTTTGATGGATT